>NC_143583.1:9288163-9603014 GCF_048544385.1 Mastigoproctus giganteus
CATCTTCAGCTGCTGAACATTTTCTGGAGAGTGTGGACGTGCCGCTAGGAGTCTTCCCATAGCGTTCCATATGAGCTCGATGGGATTTAGATTGATGGAACGAGCAGGCCAATTCATACGAAGAATGTTCTCACTTTCAAAAAGCATATCAACAGCTGCAGTGTGATGGGGTGTGGCGATATCATCCACAAACACAAACTCGGGGCCAATGGCAGCTCGGAACAGACGCGCATGGAGAAGGATTACCTCAGTACAGTACAGTGCACCGATTACAGTACCGCCTTCCAGTATCCGGAGTTGTGTACGTACATCCAAGATAACGCCTCCCCAGATGAGAACACCTCGACCGCCATATCGATATCACTTCCTTTCAGTGATGTTTGCGGGGTGATACCGTGTGCCAAACTCTCGCCAGATTAGCTGACGTCCAGATTCGCTGCTGAGATTAAATCTATTCTCATCAGAAAAGAGTACCTTAAGTAAAGATTTTGTGGTTGTAACCTTTAGAAATAGTGTTGGTCCTTAAGTTTTGCACACCACTGTAGCTGTTGAAGACTTTTCTAATTATTCTCTTGTTTCCCAGAATCCGAACTGATAGTCTAAGGTATAACGTAAAACTAGATAACGTAACACGAAACACTGTATGAGGAATCTGTTAGCTTATTGTAGTATTATCAATTAATCAAAAATATTTATTAATCTTATTAAATTTCATTGTTAATTAAACTGTGTATAAACGGAAATCATAACCCAGACAAGAGATGGGAAGGTAAAATCCCAGACTAGCAAGAGTGATGTAACTCGGGGAAGAGACGAAGGGGGCGATTCTCCAACGCATCATTGTCTCAAAAAAAGTGCGAAATGTGAAATATTTGCTTAACTTTCTAACACAGGACATGGTCTAGCAAAGGAGGATGTCTTTGTATGCGCTAGATGCAAAGATTGTCAAGAAATTAGGCGCTAACTCAGCGATCTGATGGGCGTCTATGAGAGCTGGAGGTGTAGGGTAAATGCCTTTGAAGAAATTAATATGAGGGGCCCATCAAGCTCTCAGTTGCCCAGCTCAGCGGTAGTGGTCACTCCTGTACACCAGGCAACACAGAGGCAATCTCCAAGGCAGAATGCGCTGATCCCACAGAAACTAGTTTTTGTTGGTGGCTCCATTGTCAGGGAGACTGAGTATACACTATGCAAGAAGGATAGGTAGACAAGGACCAGTGTATGTCTACCAGGGGAAAAAGTTGATATCTGCTGTAAAACATCATCAACTTTTGCCCCGCACAAAAGGTGATATTGTTGTACACGTTGGAATTAATGACATTAAGAGTAAGAGATGTGCGGATTTACTCAACAAGTACAGGTCAATGTTGAAAAAAAGTCGTGAGTTACGGTTGAACGTGAAAGTGCAAACAATTCTGCACAGACACGACAGGAGGGAGTATATGACGAGAGCCTTGTCGATCAGTTCGGCCCTGGAGAGTTTGTGCAAGGCTCAAGAGGTAGAATTTTTTTCACCCTGTTCTGTGCTTGTTGACAGCAGAGACTGCTTCTACAGGGTTTTTAGGTTTAGTTTAGATTTTATTGGCGCATTAGCAACTAAGGCTATAATGCGCCAAGACCAGGTAATATGTAAAAATTTAACCTCTCAGTGACCTAATTAGTTAGGCCACCATGTCCAGATATATAATAAAAAATATATCAATAAAAGAAACAACAATAACATATAAATTTTAAATACGAGTAAAAGCCTTTATTGATTTAAAAAAACTAAAAACAGCAGACACATTGTCATTGTCGGATAAATTCTGACTGAGTGTATACGGTTCAGTCAGATGATTAAAAGCGGTAAAACGGATATTGCTAAAATCTGGACAGTCAACTAAAATGTGTCTGATTGTTAAAATTGTGCCACAGGACTCACACATAGGAGGGTCATCAGCCCTCAGCAAAAAAGAATGAGTCAAATAACTATGTCCTATGCGGGTCCTGGCAAGAACAACTTCCTCCTTACGATTCCTGCGCAGACTAGACTGCCACGGTTTAATTACATTCTTTATACGATATAGTTTATTCCCAGTCTGTCTATTCCACGAATCCTGCCATTGGGAATATATCTTTTGGTGTATTATTTGCCTGTAATCTGTATAGGGGACTGACAGGCAGCGATTATTATTGGGAGTTGCTGATTTGGTTGGGGTGTCAGCCAAATCATTTCCCCTAATCCCAATGTGGCTGGGAATCCAGCAGAAGCGGAAATCATATTCACGTTCACGAAGGAAATGAATCTTCTGCTGAATGCAAGACAGAACTGGATAAGAATTATTGTAATACGCTTAGAGAGTCGGAATATAAAATGAACCGTTGGTATTGGCATTCAGTAATGTGATCCAGGGCTAACTCTATAGCGTGCAGCTCTGCAGTAAATATGCTGCATTCAGAGGGAATCTGCTCCGACGTAGTGCTGTCTGTAAAGACAGCAGCAGCAGATCCCACATATGATTCCGACTTCGAGCCGTCTGTGTAAACTGGCGCGAAGTCAGAATGTTCAGCTCGGTGTGCTGAATAAAGCTGCAGGTAGACAGACGATGGAGTGTCCGACTTTTCCCAATTTCTAAGAGACAAGTCACATGCCGGGACATGAGCATGCCAGGGTGGAAAGGGTTGCTTTGGTGTTTGGGCAACCTTGTCTACCTTGATATTAAGTTCTTTGAGTAGCTCTTGGAGACGAATACCAAAAGGTCGGTTGGCAGTCTTACGGGTGTTGCACAAATTTTCCCATCGTGGCTCAAAAACGGATGGCCACGTAGGATGGTCTGGCAGAGATTTCAGTTTTAAAGCGTAGTTTAGAGACAATTACTTACGTCGAAGCGATAACGGCGGTTCGTTTCCTTCGACGTATAAGCTCTGGACTGGAGATGTTCGATATGCTCCAATAGCGGTACGGAGAGCCAGATGATGGACAGGATTCAGCCAACGAAGTACACTGTTTTTGGCCGAATTGTATACCAGGGACCCGTAATCTAGTCTGGCTCGTACAAGTGCTCGGTAGATGCGTAGTAGGGTGCATCGATCCGCACCCCAAGATGTAGAGGAAAGAGAGCGCATAATATTCAGCCCTTTTGTGCACTTTGTGCGGAGTTGACGGATGTGATCCAGAAACGTCAACTTTTTATCAAATACGAGTCCCAAAAATTTTATGTCCGCCGCTACTGGAATGACATTTTGTCCGAGCCTTAATTCAGGTTCAGGATGAAGATTACGCTTAAGACAAAAGTGTACGCAAACGGTCTTCTCCGGCGAGAACCTGAAGCCATTAGCAAGTGCCCAGGAATTAAGGCGATCAATGGCTTTTTGCAGTTGTCTTTCAATAACCCTCATGTTGCATGACTGAAAAAAATATGCTAAAGTCATCAACATAGAGGATACTGTTTACGGTTAGAGGAAGTTGTTCTGTGATGGAATTTACTTTGATGGCGAAAAGCGTGACACTTAAAACTGATCCCTGTGGTACTCCCTCCTCTTGGCTAAAGGAACGAGAGAGTGAGGATCCCACACGAACTTGGAAAGATTGGCTAAATTTTTTTAATAAAAATGGGGAGTTGCCCCCTAAGACTAAGGCTATGCAGATCTTTTAAGATGCAAAATCTCCAAGTTGTGTTATGCGCTTTCTCCATGTCAAAGAACACTGACACCAAGTGTTCGCGCTTTAGGAAAGCATCCGGGATGGATGTTTCCAATCTAATAAGATGGTCCAAAGTGGACCGGTTCCTTCGGAAGCCGCACTGTATGTTGGAGAGAAGCTTCTACAGGGATGAGGTACACTTAAATTCACTGGTGTGCAAAACTTAAGGACCAACACTATTTCTAAAGGCTACAACCACCAAATCTTTACTTAAGATACTCTTCCCTTTGTTCCATCTTAGACAGTGATGCATCTGTATCATGGCAGCCAGTGCTATGTTGCCATTTTTGAATAACGTCCCTCTGTACCGTTTTGTTACCGTTGTTGTGTCGGTGTTGTTTACTTCATCATTTCTGTACCTCACAGGGTTTCTTTGGTATGCTTTTCCCATATCCATGCCAAGTATATGAGAAGCTGCAGGTGAAAACCTGACTGATCTTTAAATTTTGCATACCAGTGTAGAAAGGGTGCAAGAATATTTGCTGATGCTATAGAGGCAGTGTTAGGTGGGTCGGAAAATTGCTAGCTTGGGGATAGACGGACGAAAAGGTTAACAGTGGCAACAGGCATAGGTAAAGTGATTCTTGCATTGCTTCTATTGGAATGAGCAGCAGCATGGAAAGCAAGGCAATGGAGATTTCCATGACTGTTGTGAGTCATAGTGGAACAAATAAATACATTGGTTGTGTTAGGGTAAATAAGAGTAGAAACAAGTACAGGTATACTTGCATGTACACCAATGCTAGGAGTATAGTTAATAAATTTTATTAGCTTGGAGTGCTAGTCAAGACATCAAAGGCAGATACTGTTTGGATATTAGAGAAGTGGTGTCACACAGAATATGACAATTTCAACAAAATATGCCAATTACGCATAATCTAGCCAGTACTGATTTGTATTTTAACAGAATAAAAGCGAATTCTCTTAATTTTAGCAATCGAAACTGAACCTCGGTTTTCTTCTGATAATCAGGCTTCTACCTATGGTTCTTAGTTTCAAATTCCAATGCAACAATTTACGATTTGAAGAGAGCACACTTCACTTAGCATTTTTGGTGAGGATTTTTGTAGGTTGTGCCAAGGTTTTCCAAGTGATCGTGCATGTTCTCAGAGTTGTAAATCTATTCTCCAAACATAAATAGCCCCTCGAAAGTAGAAGCGTGTGCCGCCCCCTTACTCTCGAGGGCCCTCCTACCACTTCACAAGATGTCGACTATCAGCCAGTAAGTTCAGGTATGAGGTACATTTAATCAATCAAGATGAAAAAACCAAACTATTATTTTTAATCCACCCTAATAATTAAATTCATCTGCCGTGCTGTGTGTGTCTAATGTCTGTTAATTGCGTGTGTTATATGGTCGATTTATCTGTTTTGCTGGACGAGAAACTCCAAAGTCTGAGGGAAAAAGCTTGATATCTACGCCTGAGATCGACTAACTCAGCCACGGAATAAAAAAAAAGCCCATTAAAGTTCCTCGCGAACCCCAGGCCTTTTCCACCCAGTGTGAGGAGGAAGGTGACGATACCACTGTGCTACTCTTGCAGAAAATCAAACAAGATGAGTTGAATGATTTAGTTCGAGATTTAAATTTGCTGAAAGAGCAAGCTGAACTGTTAGGTTCTAGGCTACAGCAGTGGAATGAACTCGAAGCAGGAACAAAGATTTCAACGTTTCGAAAAAGACATGAAAAATTTTCAAAATATTTTGCTACGGAGGATTGTATGTGTATTTGCAAAGACATTGCAAAGACATTGGAAGAACTAGGTGTCATGCATAAGTCAAATAAACGGCGTTTATTCATAGATGCTTCAAAATTAAGTTTAGAAGCAGTTTTGCTTCATAATGGCAACGAATTTCCATCAGATCCTGTGGTCCATTCAGTTGGACTTATAGAAAGTCATGAAAGCATGTTTAAGGTTCTATGTTATAAAATACCAGGATTATGGTTGGAGCATATGCAGTGATCTTAAGGTTATTGGTTTGCAGGGGGTTTCACAAAATATTGTTGTGTTTTATGTTTGTGGGACAGCCGTGTGACAGAAGAACGTTATGTTGTGCAACATTGAGACAAGCGGTAGGAGTTCATAGCAGGACAAAGTAATGAAAAATGTATTCCTTTAGTACAACCAAACGAGGTTCTTCTTCCACCCCTGCACATCAAACTTGGATTTATTAAAAAATTTCGTGAAGAGACTAGATAAAGAACTTAACGGATTTGCATACTTGAGAAGTGTGTTTCTTATTTTACCATATGCCATATGCTTATGGCATATGGTCTTATTTTACCATATACCATATGCTTTAGGAAGTAATTTTCGTAGGATCCGGAATTAGGAAACTCCTGAAAGACGATGTGTTTGAAACCCAGTTAAAGGAAGTTGAATTGGCAGCTTGGCGATCATTTAAGGCGGTAGTACATGGTTTTTTGGTAACAAGAGAGAAAAAAACTATGAAATGTTAGTGTCTAATTTACTTGAGTGCTACAAAAACATGAACTGTCGAATATCGTTGAAAATTCATTTTCTTCATTTCCATCTCGAATTTTTCTCCGAAAATCTGGAGATGTGAGTAATGAACAATGGGAGCGGTTTCATCAAGATACTTCCACGATGAAAAAGCT
The DNA here is from genome assembly GCF_048544385.1 of Mastigoproctus giganteus. Classification (NCBI taxonomy): domain Eukaryota; kingdom Metazoa; phylum Arthropoda; class Arachnida; order Uropygi; family Thelyphonidae; genus Mastigoproctus; species Mastigoproctus giganteus. Next base: position 9,294,466 of record NC_143583.1, read on the forward strand.
GTACAAAAGTCGCTGGAATCCTGTAATGTTGGCTTATTACTGCTGATTCCTTGTGAGGAAGAATAAGCAGGAATACAAGCAAAAATTTGTGTGTGTGTGTGTGTGTGTGTGTGTGTGTGTGTGTGTGTGTGTGTGTGTGTGTGTGTGTGTGTGTGTGTGTGTGTGTGTGTGTGTGTAAATGTGTTCTTGAATCGAGGTGGCTCCCAGGCGTAAATCCAACTCCACCTTAGATGCCCATATGATAGTATTGAGCCTAGAACAAAACTCTAAAAGTCACAGTTCATTTAAATATCTCTCTTCATTTACTATCCCTATTTCCTAAAAAGGATTTCAAATCCCTTGCATTCAATTATCGTCCCATTGCAATTACTTCTACTCTTTCTAAACTAATGGAGAAACCAATTAACCGTCAACTCTTAAACTACCTAGAAACCTTTCGTCTGATGATCAACGATCGCCAGTATGGATTCCGTCAGTGTCGATCCACTGGTGATATTCGAGCTTATGTTACCCATTTATGGACTAATTCAATGGAAACGTTCGAAGAAGCACAAGCAGTTGCTCTTGACATCTCAAAGGCTTTCGATCGTGTTTGGCATAAAGGTCTTCTAAACAAGCTTACATCTTATGGTTTGCCAACTGTTTTTTTTTTTTTTTTTTTTATAATTGGTTATCCAGTTTTCTCTCTGATCGCTCACTGTGGGTGATGGTAGATGGCTCTCTGCCTTCTAACTTCTCCATTAATGCTGGTGTCACAACGGTTCAGTTCTTTCCCCCACTCTTTTCCTCTTGTATATTAATGATCTTCTTCCATTGATTGAAAATCTTATCCATAGTTTTGCCGATGATAGCACAATCCATTTCACTTTCCATTTTGAAAACCTTGCCCTGCTCAATCAATCAGTTTCAACTTCTGGAATATCCACTACCAACTACCAATTCCTTAAATGCCGATCTCCAGGTAATTCTCCAGTGCGGCAAAGACAACTTAATTGATTTCAATCCTTCAAAAACTCAGTCTTGTCTTATATCTCACAAAAAAAGTATTCTTATGCTACTATGCTTATCTCTGGTGACACTCCTATTTCTAGGCATGATGATATATCTCTTTTGGGGATTACCCTGACTTCTAATATCTCTTGGCACAAGCACATTACAAATATTGCTTCCTCTGCATCTAAAAAAATTGGTTTTCTCTCTTTCGCTCTCGGCGTTACTTTTCTTCCAAACAGCTTCTCACTCTGTATAAATCGCAAATCCACCCTGCCATGGAATATTGTTCCCACATCTGGGGTGGTGCCCCCAAAACCTCTCTCAGGCTTCTTGATTCCATTCAGAAAAGATAAGTTAGGTTAATTAATGATTCATCTCTAACAGAGTCTCTCCACTCGCTGTCTCATAGACGTACTGTTTCTGCTGCATGCCTTTTCTACAGATAGTTCCATGGGCACTGTTCTTCTGAATTGGCTTCTATAATTCCCGCTCTCTCTTTCAAAACAGTCCGAATACGTGCCGCACCAGCCAACATCCATTTACTGTCCAACTCTAAACTCACAGAACCAACTTTTCATCTTCTTTGTTTATTCATGCAACTGCCGTTTTCTGGAACAATCTACATTCATATGTCTTTCCTGAAAATTACAGTCTACAGATGTTCAACAAATATCTTCTTTCGTCTTCTCAACCTCCAACCCAAGCACAGTAAGAAGAACTGTAGGTTCTAATTCCTCTCGTGTTTGGGGTTTTCATAAAAAAATTTAAAAAATAAATAAGATAGTATATAATCTCTACAGAGCGGGTTTGGAAAAGTATATTGTGTGCCCTTGGTCTACTATCACCATAGCGCAATTCGCGCATGAAATTACGCACCCGCCAGAAGTAGTGTAATACTTGTGGGTTCCAGCAATCCCGATCTCCCCAGTTGCTCATAGCAGAGAGCTAGCTAAAAAAAAAAAAAAAAACCTCTTAATCTACTCTCTGGAAGGGACAACCACAAACTTCATATTGAATCCCCTAGAGCCTAGAGTAAAACTGCAAAACTCACAGTTCATCTGAATATCTCAGAGCCTGGACAAAAACTCCAAAAGTCACAGTTCGACTGAATATCTCTTCATTTGCTATCCCACAATCACTGGAACATTAGAGTCCAATAAAATTACCATACAGCAGTCTACCAGTAGCTCTTAGGAGACCATATGCACCTTGCTACGTTGCATTTTTCCCGGACAGAAACAGAATCTTCCAAGACGATAATGCGCCATGTCATCGGGTCCGCACTGTGCACGAGTGGTTCAAAGAACACAGTGAAGATATAATCCAGCTTGAACTGAAATGAAGATATAATCCAAATTCGCCTGAACCTCAATCCAACTGAACACCTGTGGGATGTTTTAGAACGGAAGTGAGGTGTATGGACACGCAACTATTCTATTCTGACGCTGTGGAAAGCGTTGCAGGCAGCATTGCTGCAGATCCCTACGGATGTCTTCAGACATCTAGTGGAGTCAATGCCTAGGCAAATAGCGGCTGTTATCCGTGTAAATGATGGCCCAACACGGTATAAGATAGGTAGTTATAATTCAGTGATCACTGATTGTAGGGATCTGCAGCCAAGCTGCCTGCAATGTTTTCCACAGCGTCAGAATAGAACGGTTGCGTGTCCATACGCCTCACTTCCATTCCAAAACACAGAACAGTGGCATAACACACAGTAAAGTGGCAGCTATTCCCTCCATTGGGTTCCACCACCGCGTATACTAAGGGAAGCTAAGAACCTCATTATTATTACCAGCCCAAGTGTACTAGTTTTTCAATGGAATTTTATGTTACTTAAAGGATTTCGGCTAAAATGATGTTATGACGTGTGTTTCTCCAGCCGTCTTAGAAAAGAGAAATGTAATGCATTTCCAGTATTTCAAAACATGAATAAAAGTAAGAATGGTTTAGTTTATTTCATAATGAAGCCAATCAATAATGACTTAGTGCTTACGACGCATCAGAATTTTTTTTTTTCACTCGGTTTTTGTAATGATAAAAATATATTAATTTTTTTCTGATGAAGCAGTTGGGTGCCAACAATTCCTCCACGGAATAGGCTGCTGCTTTATGTTTGTCACCTTCAATTTGGCAAAACAAAACATTAAACGAAACTGCGCAAAGAAGCAAAGTGCATTAATGGCATTTTTGAAACTAATAACACTGAGAATTGCATTTTTAAAATTTGTTTAAAACAATACTCTTTTAAAAATATGAAAATTAGGAGACAGTGAATAAACTGTATAGAATGATTTTGAGAAGAAATTCACAAGATATTAGAGGCTTATTGTAGAGACAAATCTCTCAAAAAAAGCTAAAAAACAAACATTATATATCCACACGCGTGTCTGAGAGAGAAACATTTAGTATTACGAGTAATCTGAACATTTCGTGACAGTCTACTACGAACGACAATGATTCCCAGCTCTCGCGAATAAATGTCACCGAACTTCGACAGGTATTTACAGTTTTGTTTCCCAAAATGACAGACTACGATATTCCAAGACAGAAGGTACAAAGGGTACTAGGAAAGTTTTGCAATACAGCTTTGTTTATTTAATTTCTTCAAAGTAATTTCCTCTACATTCAATACACCTCTCCATCCTCCGAAACCAATCTTTAAACCAGTTCTGCCAAGTTTCACTAGGGAGTAAAGCACACTCGTTGTCCCAAACCCGTAGAAGGTCCTCATCACTGGAAAACCGCCTCCCTTTTAGCTTCATTTTCACATGCGGGAACAGTGCAAAGTCGCAGGGAGCAAGGTCTGGGCTGTAGGGAGGGTGCTCCAGAAGTTTCAGTCCTGTCGTGGTCAAATATTCGGTGCAGGCTTTGGCGCGGTGACCTGGAGCATTATCGTGATGGAGGTACCATGTGTCCATTCTTGACTTTGGCCGCAGGTTCTTCATAGATCCAATGACTTTAGGCAGGCATTGTTCAGTATACCACTTAGCTGTGACTGTCTTCTGCGTGTTCAAAACGACACGTTCCACAATTCCACTCGATTTGAAAAATACAGCTATCATTTTCTTCTTTACAGATCGGGATTTTCTGACAATTACGGGTGTGTCGTCATCATCAAAGACCCAAACTTTGTTTTGAGCCTTGGTCGGCAGATCGTAATAGTACAGCCAAGTCTCGTCACCTGTCACGATGTTGTCCACATACCGAGATTGTCCCTTATCAAACTTTTTTAACATCTCCCGGCACCAAGTCACACGTCGTGTCATCTGCTCTTCAGTCAGTTGATGCGGCACCCAGAGAGAACAAAGTTTCTTCACGTGCAAATGATCTTGCAGAATCGAATGAATTGCTGGTGCATTTAGGCCCAAAGTATCCTCTATCTGTTGGTAGGTCACTCGCCTGTTTTCGTCAAGCATTTTCCTCACAGCAGTAACGTTTTCCTCCGTAACTGACGTTCGTGGCCTTCCCGGCCTCTCAGAATCCTCCAGAGTGAAATTTCCCCTTTGGAATTCTCTATACCACCTGAATATCGTTGTACGATGTGGACAATCATCATCTAGTGCAAGAGTCATTTCTTCTAAGCACTGGTCTATGGTTAAACCACGCACGAAATTATACCGCAAAACTGTCCTTATCTCATTTCGTGACCACGATGCCATCGCAAGCACTTTACACTCTCACTACTAATGAATAACTGAGCCCATCGACTTGGCGCGGCGGCTACTGTGCACGTATGAACATGTCTCAACATGCAGCAACAAGCAGCATCCTGTGATTCATTGTTGCGTCATATTGCAAAACTTTCCTAGTACCCTTTGTATATGCATAAAACTACAATGAAACATTACAAAAGACCGAAAACCTTCAAAAAGAATCAGTGATATGTTGAATGTGTTGTTATTTTCTTCTTCGCATCAGAACTGCGAGTTTTGGCATCCATATTAGCATATAAAACTAGGTGACGCTTCTGACAGTCGGAGAAATTATGCACTCTGTTACGTTGCTGCGAAATATAATAGTTGCGCATTTTTGCAGGAGGACCACCGAAAAGTTCTTTAAGTAAACATAGCAGCCTGGTTTAAACAGCTACACAGGTCGATATAAATCACACCTTGGGCGTAGTTAGAAATGAGATAAATGCAGGTGGCCGAATCTCAGAGCAGAGAAGAATATTTGCTTCAGCCTTGACAGCAGTTGTTCCTTGATCTCTGACGGCGCACTCTTCAATTAAGGAACCAAACTGATTCTCCGCAGCGCCGGTTAACCAACTAAAGTGATTTCATTGGTACTCAGGTGGCGAGAAGGGAAGCGTCTTAGGGTTCTTTCGTCGCATATGTTTTGTGTATTTATTCAGTCAGCGGTCTCAAATTGAACATGTTGAGAATTAACCGAAGCCCTATCGCAATGGGCTAGCTGGAGTTCTTAATCTTCGAATAACGTATTGAATTCAACGTTGCGTGCCACTGCGTATCAGAAATAAAGGTCACATTAGTAGTTCTTTATCCAGTAATATTTCAACGCAGAACCCTAGAGGAGAAAGAGGAGTTGCTAAGCAACGCATTATAGAGAGAGATGATGCTTCCGATTCCTGGTATAGTGAGTTAAATACGTGTGAAACTGCTTGTTTCTCAGTTTTTGTAACATGCTGTGTGTTCAAAGAGTAGTTAATTTTGTTTAGGAATGCTCAGATAACGAACTGTCTCAGTTCATCAATTTGCTACTTTTCACTACACTGTGGTGGCACCCTGGATATAGAATTCAAGTGATATCTGTAAAGATGAAAAGTGGAACAGAAAGGAACTTCGCCATCGATCATTGTGCTTGGCAGTTATCGTTTTGATGCTAAACGACTAACTGGTTACTACTCCCAGGTCGCGTTTTGCAATGGATAAATTATTCATGGACCATTCACAACTTCATCTTAGTTCTTCCGACTCGAAGCCGACAGGAAGTGAATAATTCTTCCACTGCATCAGTGCATACACCTGTCCGCTCCGTTCTCTGTTTTTTTTTTTTTTTTTCAGTCGCAGACATCCATAAGTCGTGTTTGTCTGTGGACAATCAATACCATAAAGTGACAGCCAGGCCGTAACTAAAAAAAGATCTCCGTCTTCTTAACGGGGCCCCACCTTCAGGGTCAAAATATTTATTTCAGCAATGTCACCGATGCAATTGAGAATACATCCCTCTCTTTATGGGAAGGGTCATAATGCAAAATGTGACCTTTCCCGTAAAAAGAGGGATATATGATTTTAATTTATAAATTATTAATTATATTTAATTTATAAAATGCTTTTTATATTTAATTCATTTATATTATATATATAATATTAAATATTATTATAATATGTATAAAAGTATATTTTATAATATAAATTATAAAAGTATTTTACAGTTTATATTTTATATTCTGTTAATTAAAATATAAAAATATATAACTACATTTACCTATATCTGGTTGGCTAATGATTAAATTTGTTTCTAAAAAAACTGGAGAGAGTTTTAATATGTACTGAAAGATGCGACTTCAAGCTTCGTGCGATTCTTAGTCTACCGTTGAGTCCGACGCCACAAAATGAAAAATCATTATCTGATTTTGACCGTAGTCATAAATGCACTGAATTCTAGGAAAATTCCTGGTTTGTAACATTTTGGATTATTCATCAGCTCCATATATTATGAGGTAGAGGAAGAGCTCCAAAAGCAGAATAGCTTGGCTACTTACGTGTGTTCATCGTGGAAAATATCATCACAATCTGTTCCGTTTCAGAGGAACAAAATCTAAAGCATCGATCTTGAGGATCAAGTTATCAACAGATAAGCACATACACAGGGCAGCATTGTCAATTCTATTGGCTGGCAACTATTGATTATACTCGTCTTAGTTTGATGATATTTTCATCGATTGTAAACCACATGCATAGATCGATCTCCGTAGTAATTTCGATCAAGCGGAACCCATACCACATTCTTAAGCTACTGCCACGCTACTTGGTCAGTGCGATGCAATCCCTTAGAGATTCCTCTAGCGAGTTAATGCAGAAACACCTCAAGGCAGCTACACAGCTATCTCTTTTCCAACTCATAGATGAATCTCGTTCATCACAAGCCAGATCCCTCCCTCCCTCTTTCCCTCACTCACTAGAGGCCTCGAGTATCTCACGCCGAAGATGCCGACGTGTTCGTTACTTAAAGCGAATCTTTATAATCCAAAAATATGTCAAGAGAGATGTATTCGCGACATTCCTTACATTTTCAAGTGCGCTTTTGAAGATTTCAATCGCCATTAGAAACAAAATCATATATCTTCCAAGGTTTCTTAACCGAGTTAAAAACAGATTAGCCAACCTAATAGTCACAGAGGGAAAAAACTCCACGAACAGCCATTTGCTGTTTTGGAACGTGGATCTAAAATTCAAGCACGCAGCAAGAAACGCTCATCAGCTATGCGAACTTTGAAAAAAAAACATGAAATTATCTTTCAATAACCAAGGCGAATGAACAATGTGCGGCAATCATTACATCTGATTGTCTGAAACTGCCTATCTTCCTCTTAATGGCTTAAGTTTCTAATGTATTTTGTTTTTATGGCCCATTTCGTGATCCGTCTTGTTTGAATCGAAGGTACACAAAGTCACCGGACTGGAATACTGAAATTAATGATCTGTGGGGTCGTAATTTCTCCAGTTACCTCCAGCCATTTCCATAAACATTAAACTAGTGAAGAACAGAAAGAATTTATTTAGTTGGTATCTATTAGATGGAATGTTTGCTGCTAAGCACCAACCCACAATCCAGTAGTCTTCTGATTTGCCAACATCCTTCGCAATGAATTCTTTTAACCTATTTATTGATTCATCAACCTGTCATTTGCAAAGATGTTGTAGTTTGTTTTTTTTTTTTACTTTCACCAGAACAATATGGCGTTTCTCAATGTTTCCCCAATTTCAAGGCCTAGGCCACCGCGTAAATGACCTTCATAAAATTTATTTAAGAAGAAACTTCGGTTCAGTTCAGAGGTTGAAATGGAAAAATTTAAGAATAAAATAAAATAATATTATTTTAATTTATTAATACTTATTAAAGTACTTTATTTTAATAAAAATAAAATACTTATTAATAAAAATCTTACTTTTAATGATCACGCGTGCTTATCATTAGCGATGCGTATATTCAACCGGAAGGGTGTTCCAGTGCACTTCCGATTCTCCATTCCAAGCCCTGGTTTAGTTGCTTTTAAAGTGAACAGGAACTTAGCAAGTACCTTTTTTAAATGAACTGGAATTCATCATGTTTCTTTTTTAATGGAACTATTAATTCAAATAAGTCATATTTTGAGCAATGAACTGGAGATAGTTCATTGCACAAACTAGTTGATTAGTTTTAGGATCTTTACAAGCAAGTGACATTTATTTTTTTTTAAAAAACCCCGGGAGTATCGGGATATTTTTGGCAATATTTAGAATAATGAATCGCCCTGCTTATCAAAACTGGTTCTTGCCGATAAAGTGTGTAAATATGGAGCGATTTGAGATTGGAGAGTAGATATCTTTAGAGAAAAAGCGATTTGATGATGTCAATAAATCAAAGGATGACGGTAGATATGACGAGGATCACTTCTGAATAATTATTAATTCTGTATAAATCCTAAATGCATCCTACAATAGAATCAAGTTCCCATATCAGCTTCCCCCTGCCTAAATATCCCCATGAATCTTTCACCATGTTTAAAAGGAGAGCAATATGGTTAACAGAGGAGGCCGTAGCTCTTTGGGTGAACGTGGTTCAAGCTAGCGTGCTGCTAAATACGGTACCGTTTCTTATCTCTCTCTAACTTGTTGAACTCCTCTGACCATGTGGTCCACCCGGAGAAAATTTACTTATTATTTTTTAAATAATTTACTTAATAAATAAGTAAATAATTTATTTATTATTTCCCAATCACATGTCTAATTTTTGCAATTAACCCTCTTCCCTTCAGTCCGAACACATATAATAACCACCCGATCGAGTCATGGTTCTCAGCAAACTGAAATTTACTTTTATTTCTCTCCATTTATTCTTTCCATTTCCATTATATCTCCTAAAAATTAATTCCCTCGAGGGCAGTAATGCCATCCACTGAGATAATTGGGTCACCACCAAAAGAGCTGATAAGAGTGTCCCGAACCCTGCAACTCTACTGGAGTTTTCAAGCATGATTGAGTGTATCGATACTGATATAACCACAAAACAACATTGAACCAACAGAAACCTATGGTTGTAACAGCTCATTTATGCCAGAGGCCAACTGAGGCTGGCAAGACTTCTGCAGAGTAACAGAAAGGATATAGTCAATCTAATAACTAGCCAGTACAATAGTGATAACCAAAGAGGCATTTCACAATGAACAATTTGTCGTACCTTGTCACGGATGGGGATATCGTAACTGAAAACCGAACCGAGTTCTACTCCTCTCAGCAAACAACAAGTGAATGCGTGAAAAAGGTTTGGATTCAAGGAACGTCACTGACTAAAGTAGAAAATTCAGATGGAGAGAACTTTTTGATACGTCGTTTTTAATTTTACCAAGATGTGAAGAAAGTGAAGTCTCTGTAAAGATTTTTTGTTGCTTTCAAACAGCTAAGCCATGAGATTTCGATCTATTATATCTATAAATTATACAGGGTCCAGTCTGAAATTTGGAATCATGTGTCATTTTTTTAATTTTCAAAGAGTTTATTAAAACAGGACCAACTTGCAACAGCCCACCGTAGCCTAGTGGTCAGGCGCGCGGATGCATAAGTACACGTGCCTTGAGCGACCGCCGTAGCCTAGTGGTCAGGCGCGCGGATGCATAAGTACACGTGCCTTGAGCGACCGGGGTTCAACCCCGTGAATACAGTGCTGTTTCTTATATTCTATCTATCTTGTGAACTCCTCTGACCGTTTGGTCATCCCGGAGTATAAACAGAAAATTTATTTATTTATTATTTTTTATTAAAATATTTTCTATTATATATAAAAAATCAAAAAAACAACTAATGTTTAAGAAATTTCTAGAACATTCAGAACTTTCCAGAAAGGTGTAGAAGACTCCTGAATGTGGTAGAACGTTGTAGATGATTCTAAAATATTATAGAAAGGGGTAGGACTGTAACTTATAAAGCTACTACCTGTCATTCAGAAAGAGTTTGGTGTAAGGTTTGTGTGTTTCGTGAGAAATAAGGAACAGGGCAAGAAATAAGGAGCTGAATGTTGAAAAAAGAAGTGCTCTTATATCTCTGTATAAAGAAAGTTATTTCATGAGAAGTACAGTATTGGCAAAAATCTAGTTATTTCATTTAAAGGAGTACAGACTACCATTCAACGATATACAGGAGACTGGCAGTTTAAAGAAAAAACCACGATCAGTACGACCGCGTGTGAGAAGAGAAGCACATGATAAAACCATAACATTGATTCTAAACCCATCGACGACTTACTGCGCCTGAAAGTTTAAAATCCGGGGCCTTCAGAAGAATAGAAAAATTCCAGTGTCCACATCCACTGTAAAATTACACCTTAAACAAGCAGTATTTTATTGTCCTGTAGCGGTTGGAAAACTGTTATTAAAACCGGAAAATCGAAAGAAACGGTTAGCTGGGCTAAGAGCCATCAACATTGGACAGTGAAATAGAAGAGCCATCAACCAAGTTCAAGTTGTTGGTGTTTGGTTTTTAGGAGCATTAGCAACTAAGGCCATATTGCTCCGGGAGATGCGGTGGTCATTCCCTGACCTTTCTGCATCCTCCGTATTTGGTGGTGACAGGCTCGAACTCCTGTCTAATCAAAAAGCGTGTGCTACCCACTGCTGCACCTTCCCACCTGGCTACGGAGGCGCCGAGCCATCAACATTACGGTTTTTCACTCTTTAATGTTGATGGCTCGGCGCCTCCGTAGCCAGGTGGGAAGGTGCAGCAGTGGGTAGCACACGCTTTTTGTGATCAACTGAAGATAAAAACGGTGCCACACTGGTTCTAAAATAGTCCGGACACATATCAAAAACCACCTGATCCATGGTCCACAGCAAACTCAAATTTACTTTTCTTTTTCTCTCTATTTTCTTCCTTTCTTTCCATTTCATTATATCTCCTAAAAATTAATGCCTCGAGGTTAGAAGAGTAGATGCAATATTCTGCGGCCTTCGATTGTCTGGAAAAAAATTTAAATAACAAGGCAATGATCCGAAACACAGCAGTAAGCTGTGTAGGAACTTTCTAGTAACCAAATAACACTAAGTGGTATTACAAATTATGGTTTGGCCACCAGAGTGGCATTACTTAAACCTAACAGGCTTCATCATGGGATCATCTAGAGGTCAATCCACCCACGTTCACATAATTTATCGGAGACCTTGCGGATCGTTTGGAATAATGCTAGTCAAGACACTACTTTAAATATATTCGCCATAATGGCACATCTTTTAATGGCAGACAAAATCTAGTGGAGGATATTTTGGATGAAAAATCAGCATAGTTGTGAATATACCAGTGTGCAAAACTTAAGGACAACTCAGGTTTTCGCCTGTAAGTTCTCATAGGAGTGGCCTGGATATGGGAAGAGCATACCAAAGGAACTTCTTGAGATACAGAAATGATGAAGGAAACAACACCGACACAACAATAGAAACAAAACGGTACAGAGGGACTTTATTCAAAAATGGCAACATAGCACTGGCTGCCATGATATAGAGATGCATCACTGCCAATGATGAAACAAAGGGAAGACGTGGTCCTCAGTAGGAGATATGGCCACCCCTAATATCAATGCAGGCTTTGCACCGCCTGTCCATACTTAGAACAATGTTGTTGATAAGTTCTTGCGGTAACAACGTCCATTCTTCTGTCAGTGCCATCTTCAGCTGGTGAACATTTTCTGGTGAGCGTGGATATACCGCTAGGCATCTCCCCAGAGAGTCCCATAAGCGTTTGATGAGATTTAGATCGGAAGTACGTGCAGACCAATCCTTACGAACAATGTCCTCACTTTCCAAAAGCATATCAACAGCTGCGGTGCGATGTGTACGTCCATCCAAGATAACGCGTCCCCAGACGAGAACACCTCGTCTGGGGACCTTTTTTTTTTTTTTTTTTTTTTGGCTGGTGCAGCATAAGCCATAGGCTTTCTTGCACCATGCGGCCGTTACTAATACTAATACTAATACTAATACTAATACCTCGACCGCCATATCGGTCCCTTTCAATGATGATTGCGGGGTGATACCGTGTGCCAACCTCTCGCCAGATTACCTGAAGTTCAGAATCGTTGCTGAGACTGAATCTACTCTCATCAGTAAAGAGTACCTTAAGTAAAGATTTTGTGGTTGTAACCTTTATAAATAGTGTCGGCCCTTAAATTTTGCACACCAGTGTATTAATCATTTCAAATTTTTGCTGTAAAATTTTTAATGCTTTATATTAAAATACTTTGCAGTACGTTGTTTTTATATTAATTCTTACATTGTCATAGATAATTTCAAAAAAATATAACGAAAACTGTTGTCCTACACTGTGATTCCAAACTTTTAAGCCGAAGTTTTTTTCTATGGTCATTATCACTTACTAGATGAAAAACAGGATTTCAATGAGAATCAAAAAAACAAAAAAAGGACCTACCCTCCCGAGACCGATTGACTCGGCCAAGTTTTTGAAATAAAAGCCTAGCTTAACGCTTTGATGTGTGCTTTTATGTGCTATCGATGTATTCTTAGACGGCCTATCAGAACACAGTAGCAATTTTGATAATGTATTGAAAGTTTAATCTGCGACTAATTTTCATGAAAAAAAGGGGATATAATCATCTCATAAAAAGGAGATATGTTAGTTTTATTTTTAAATTTCCAATGAAAAAGTCACATTTCTATCCACAGAAACTCTTTAAAAATATAATGCGCATAGCGCCAATATTTATTCGGAGGGTCGGTGGGCATATAAGGTGTTATTTAAAATTACAAACGGCACATCACGTGGTCCAGTTTGTTTCACTTGCTATCGCGTTCGCACGTGCGAATATCATTGACCCATAAAAAAACCCTGGTGTCGATTTTATGCCACTCTCCACGACACCATCGAAAAATTGTTTTTATGGTTTTTTTACCACAACCATTTAAGGAAAACCCTTCTTTTTTTATATGTCTGACAACACCGTCATGCTGATCCCTACTTTCCTGCATCCCACATTCCTCTTCTTCTTCAAAAAAAGTAAATAAATAAAAAGAAAAAAAACAAAGCCATTTCCTGCAGGGGCTGCAAACTCAAGAAAGAAACGATTGATCTCTTGTGCCAAATTCATACATACTAAGAGAGAATTTCCATGCCAACAGTAGCCTTTTCGTCGATCACCTGATATGCACCTGAAAAAGCAAAAATGCGAATAACGTGCGGAGTGCTATGGACTTCAAAGTGCCCCATTGCATGGTGGGATGTTTATTTAAAGAAGATCGAGATACAGTAACGTGTACGGCATCAGTCAAGTAAAATTATGGAAGGAAATTTGTCACCACAGCTTTTATAAAGGTTACAAATTAACCATAGAGGGAGAGAATTGAGACAACTGTTGTTCTAAAAGTCCTATCTTTTTTACATGTCCAATTTCGCAACACAACGGCACATTTTGGTCGGTCATTCTTTTCAAAGATTTTGTAGAAACATTGACGCGAATGCTTTTCCCATCGACGTGTTTATATTTGAATACTGCTGACTAAAAAATCTGTCTGGAATTCAAAACCAGGGTTTAATTCAGAATTGTAGACACACAGAAGAAAATTAAGTAATGAAAGCTATCGTGGAATCGTCTATTGGTGGCTTTTATCTTGAAGTTCTCTCCGTTCCCAGAGTATTTACTGTTTTTGCTAAATGAAACAACAAAAACTGAGTTCAACATCCTCAGACTCTCTTCTGAGGGATTTAACAAAGGCGTGTCTGCCTTATATTATCTAAAGTCGGGCCTCACGTGAAAAGAAAGAGTAAAACAACAAATTGACTTTAAACAATTCTTTCTGAACAGCAATGCATAAAACAATTTTACCAAAACATTCACAAGTCTTGAAGTTACTTCACCATTTGCTTCCATGGCAACGGAGCTATGTCGAAATACTGGTTTGCGGCTGATCACAAATAAAGCTCTGAAAGCTAAATCCTGATTCTGAAAGCTTAGAGAAGCGATTTTGTTTCACATTTTACGGTTACAAAAATACTGCAGATCAGGGGTTCTCAACCTGTGGGTTTCTGTCAACAGAGTAGGAGGGGTCGCGAGCTCTTTCCAAGAAGAAAGGAAGGATTGCAATGATTTGAACAAATTAAGTTTATTGACCGGGATGGCAGGAGGAAGTGGTGATGGTAGGAGCAGAAAAAATTCTCAGGCCGATTTATTACCAGAGCAGAGCGGATCGAGGGGAGTTCATGCAACCCTTACATGGTTTACGTTCTTTCGAAAATTCGGGTTTTTCATCCCAAAAAGGCACAAAACAGCGCTTCATTACTAGTCTTAAATTACTAACCTCGCATTTCAATCTAATTTATAAGAATATGCAATGATCTATTGAAGAATATACCATGGCATATTCTTGATCCTCAGAAATCCTGATAAATTAATTCATGATGATATCGGAATGGTTCCTTAGTCGAAGCATGTTTTAGCATTACTCTATAAGCAGACTGACGCTAAACGATATTTCGATATTTACAAATGAAAAGCCTTTTGTGGCAATGGGAAATTGTGGGAGCGAAGTTAAAAAATATGTAATTAATGATATTGAAATTTCGGAAGATTATTTAATGAAAAAACTTTCGAGCCTACAGACCAGTAAGGCTCCTGAAGTTGATGGAATATACCCTATAATCTTAAGAGAGGCGGCAAGCGAGTGCATTGAACCACTGAGGCTAATTATGCGAGCATCCCTAGACTCTGGGGAGATTCCCTTGGATTGGAAAAGTGCAAATGTATCTCCCATACATAAGGGTGGCTCTAAAAGTGAAGTGGGAAATTATCGACCTGTCAGTCTGACTTCAGTAGTAGGGAAAATCATGGAGGCAATGATCAAGGGTGGAATTCAGGATCATTTGGATCGAATTGAAATTCTCAAGGATACTCAGCATGGTTTCGTAAAGGGAAAATCATGTTTAACAAATCTGGTTCGCTATTTCGAAAGGGTCACTCACGAGCTGGATTTAGGGAATAATTTCGACATTGTTTATTTAGATTTCAGCAAAGCTTTTGACTCAGTCCCACATGAGCGGTTGCTTTATAAGCTGGAACAGGTTGGAATCACTGGGAAAATCCTTAGATGGATAGAAGGATGGCTTCAGGGCAGGAGGCAGAGGGTTGTGATAAATGGCTATTCCTCAGATTGGGTTGTTGTAAGAAGTGGGGTTCCCCAAGGATCAGTATTAGAACCACTGTTGTTTTTAATTTTCATAAACGACATTGATGAAGGGATAGAGGGCGTGATGTCTAAATTTGCAGATGATGTTAAAATTGGTAGAGTAGTTAATGATCACTGTCAAGCTGAGCTTCTTCAGAGAGACCTAGATAGACTTCAAGAATGGTCAGAAAAATGGCAGCTGTGCTTTAATCCAACAAAGTGTAAGGTATTACACCTGGGAAACAGTAATCCTAAAATAACTTATTCACTTGGTGGAGTTCAACTAAACCCAGTACTGGAGGAAAGGGACTTGGGTGTTACGATACGGTCAGACATGAAATTCTCTGAGCATTTTAAACAGGTTGCAAGGAAGGCCCATGGTGTCCTATCGATGATCTATCGAACTTTTGCAAGTAGAGATAGGGACGTGATAATCCCATTATATAAGGCTTATGTTAGACCACACTTGGAATACTGTGTTCAATATGAAGACCGCACCTAAAGAAAGACATCTAGCTTCTTGAAAGGGTGCAAAGAAGGGTAACTCGCCTGGTGAGATCGGCAAAAGGGCGTCCTTATGAAGAAAGACTTCGAATATGTGGGTTACAGAGTTTGGAAACTAGACACCTTAGAGGAGATTTGATTGAGGTGTTTAAGGCTCTGAGAGGCATCAGTAAAATGAATGAGGACGAAATTTTCAAAATTATAATAAATGATGCTAGAACTAGCGGACATAAATTCAAGCTACGGGGGGGGGAGTTGTTTAGATTGGACTGCAGGAAGTTTTATTTTAGCCAGCGAGTTATAAATTACTGGAATAAGTTGCCTTCATGGGTGGTAGAGGCCGACAGTTTGGGGAAATTCAAAGGTCATCTGGATAGTACTTTCGGGTAAGGGAAGCGCATAGGATGATAGGATTAATTTCCTTTTTATTTATTTTTTATTTCATTTTATTATTATTATTATTTTTTTATTTATTAATTATTATTATTTAGTTATTTATTTTATTTATTTTTTGTTTTTATCATTGTTTTGTTCGGATTTTTTTTTTTTTTTTTTTTTGGCTGGTGCAGCATAAGCCATAGGCTTTCTTGCACCATACGGCCCTTACTAATACTAATACTAAACTTTCAACGTATATATTCTGTATGTCCCCGGAAAATGTTAGGATCAGTTTCATAGTATTACAGTATAATTTGCTTACTTATTTTGCTTACATAAATCTTACCCACAGGGCACGCAGACCCTACATCTGGTGAGAAACCTGCGAATCACAGAGTATAATACGTTGAAATTAATACACAATTAAAGTTAATGAAACAGAGTAGAAAGTAATTTCTTATATAGCAAAGGTGGACTAAAATTTGTACGTGCCGAGAGTGCGATCAAGAACTTTTTCTGGGTGACACAAATTAGATGGGCTAAGCGTATAACTAATGCGGTGATTTTATTACCTTAAGGAAAAGAAGAGAGGGAAGACTACAAATTAAATGTTGGTAAGGAGAGACAGGAGGAAGTCAGAAATACGTTTCATGGCGAGAATTCGCGCAGGGTATAGTGGAAAATACTTGTTCAAGAACAGATTGAAAATCAGTAACAGAAATATGATATTGTAAACACAAATTGGCTCATGAAGTTGTTGTCTGATGCTTAATAATACTTTTAATCTTAGTGATAAATGATTTAAAAATAACTATTTTTGATAGGCTTTTTACCTTGTAACGACTAACATTAATTAAATTTAGAAAATAATATTAATTAAATAAATACAAATTAATACAAATATGATAATAACGAATCACTAATATTTTAATAATCTATACAATAGCATATTGTACGTTACTAAAATGGAAAAGAAGTGGCGAGAGAGGAATTAGAGAAACACTCGGCAGTTACATCCTTGTCTTTCTAAAAAATAAACAAATAAATAAATAAATAGCTACTGAAATTTATTTTTATTGTCGGTTCTGTATCAGTATAAATAAAACTATCAGCTTCCATTTCTCCAATCCATGTTTCATTTCGTTATTTATTTATTTTTTTTTTTTTCTTCGTTCGTTCCGGAAGTATTTTCGTGCTCCCCTTATCTTGTGGTGACAAAATGGTAAACGTTGAATCAGAAAAGAAAAACATAATAAAATGAAGCCAACGAACGTCACTTGCTTTTGTTTCTTAAATCTCTTTTTAGTTGGGTTTAAAAGGAAGCAGAATGCAGCAGATGCGATTAGAAAGACTGCCTTGAGGTTTGCTGAACATTAGTTACTGGCTACCGCCAGAGAAAATTCAATTAAACACACCACCACCACCATATTACATTTGTAACAGTGAAGTACAGCAATCGGCCACACTGAAATACTGAGCACTGCTCTTTTTATTTATTTTTGTGCCTTTTTTTTCTTTAGCGCGCTGTTGAAAATTTTCTACGTTGTCTAAAAATATACTGCACGACCCGCTGAAGAGAATTAAAACCAATTACAGTCGGTCCTCGTATAACACGTGTTTGCATTACACGAATTCGATCATACACGATTTATAAATAGGGGAACGTTATCTTATATAACACGAACCGAATTCGCTTATACACGATTCGCCTTTGTGTTTACAAGAAATGGCAGTCGAATGCGGAATCACCCCACTGAACGCAACACGATAGGAACGAAGAAGATTCTGAAAATGTATTTATGTGTTTTATATCAGTGAAGGGGAAACACATTTCACCATAATAACGTAAAAACCAACACAATTCCAGCAATCGGTATAATCGCAAATGCAATTAGATGGAGTTTACTACCAGTTTATAACAGATTCTACTAGCAGAAACGCAACTGGAAATTGTTTTTATTGTTTTATGGTAGTAACCCCCAGAAATGTGCTTTAGTAAAATGTGAGGTGTTAATTGTGTATCTCGGCCTTTACGGTGTTGTTTATTCAGTTGCTACACGCGCGCAGCTTTGTTTATGTGTATCAAGCGTGCCGCCTCGTTTGTAATTGTGCTTTATTCCCTAAAAATTAGTAAAATACTTAACAGGTGTGAAAAGGAAGCGTCCTGGCTAAGACACTGCAGATTCAGAGAGAAAAAAAAAGAAGCAATATCGATAAACAGAGGCGGACTGGGTCCAAAATTCTTACCCGGGAAAATTTGTAGTGGCCTCATACTACGGTTTATGGCCAAAATCACACCGGCCTCCGGCCCACCGTCGTTTCCCCCGTAAGGCTTATGGCCAGTCCGCTTCTGTCGATAGAGAAAAAATATGAAATTGTGAAACGCTTTGAGCGAAATGAAAGACCATGTGATATTGCACGTGCTACAGACCTAAATGAGGCAACGCGGAGAATTACAAAGAATGCAGAGAAAATAAAAACAACTTTCATAGCGGGAACAACTCAAAGTGTAATTAAAATCCATTAGATTAAGACACAAAGAATTGGAAGAGATGGAACGGCTGTCATCTCTTTGGATAGAAAATCAAACAAAAAGCAAGTTTGCTTACGATAGAAGCAAAAGCATTAGCAATATTTTATTACGACTTAAGTATTATAATTTATACTTAGGTATTATAAAATACGTAAGTATTTTATTACGACTATTTTATTTAATATAATACATTTTTTTACGAATATACGTATTTTATCCGTAAAAAATTCTTTTTTAGTATTAAAAAATACTATAAATACTTTATTATAATATAATATTAATTTTATTACGTATTTTTATTTTACGTTATAAAATACGTAAGTATTTTATAACGATTAAAATTACCCGATTATTTATTGTGTTTGGTAATGTTTTGGTTCCAAATGTGTGTTCGATCTTGGGTGGTCGGCACCTAACCCTACTTTACCCATAGGGTCTGTTGTTTATATTGCACGATTTTGCATTGCACGAGGGTTTCTAGGAACGCAACTATCGTGCTATACGAGGACAGACTGTATTCTACAACACCAATCAGCGATTGGTGTTGTAGAAGACTGTTAAAATGATTTGACATCAATTAAAATGATTGTTGTGGACAACAATCATTATAACTGATGTCAAAGCTCGAGAGTGGCGTCACAATGATCCACGTGTGTTTCGTTTCATGGGACGAACCTTCGGGATTGGACAACTTGAAATGAAATGAACAAACAGCGCGAGAATAATGGGCGCCATAACGTTTCACGTGCAAAATGCCACGTGAATGAAAACGGCTTCGAATCGAATTTCGAATCTTTTTTCAATTGAAATACTGAGGGAGCAATAAACAAAAAATGAAGCATATTTTTAAACGTTCGAGGCATTTAATAGAAGTTGATGATTTATTTGCCTCCGGATATAAATCTTGTAACAAAAAAATATATAACATGATTCGTTGCAGACACTTCCTCTGTTTAAGTGAAAATCTAGAAGCTGCAAATTTATGGTTTAATTTTACACCCCATGTTACATGGCCATTCCGGAACCTATTTCGTCGTTATGGCTCTGTCTACGAAGGCGACCTGCTCGGCTGTAAACGGTAGGGGTGGGTGCTGACATTTCTGGCAGTCGCCAATAAAGCATCGGACCTACAACCAGTTTGTCCGCGAACATCACGCTGGCAGAGGCAACTATGTTTCCATTAGCACGTCAGGCCAAAGTGCTCACGAAAACTGACTTACGAACGCAAAGTGTAGAATTTGATTTGACCTGATTTATTTCCTACTCGTTCGCACATTGAACTGCCGGATGAACGCTGTGGAATGGCGATTGCACGGGAAATAGCGAAGGTGGACTAAAATTTGTACGTGCCGAGAGTGCGATCAAGAACTTTTCCTGGGTGACACAAAACTGTTTATGGTAGTCCTTTTATTATTTTCTCTGTCCCTTCAGCGCCATCTAGTGGGTTTGTTTGCGTGAGTAGGTTTATTGACGTAATAGACAGGATCTCAAAGATCCTGCCAGTGAGCGCCAAAGCGATTAAGGATATGAGGCACAAAACCAAGAAGTCCCTCCTGTGAAATTTCAATAGGAAGTTCCGTCAATACGGATTCGAAATCGGGACTTTTAACTGTGGAAGGACAGTGATCGTAAATACTGAACTAAAAGAAAGGGATATGGTTAAACAAATACAAGATATTTCCTATGGTTCTTAGGTAAAGCTAAAATACTGTTCCAATGTAAATGTACTCTATTAACCTAAACGATAATTCTCTTTTAACTTTATGTGGTATTTATAAATAAAGACTGATTTAATATTAGCATCAACATTCGCATTACTAGAGGCATATGATGCAAGAAAGCAAGCTTATACAGCATCAGTCAATAAAAAAAACACCTTTCCAATTCACCCATCCATTCGCTAAAAACGTTTGTCCACTTCTTCCTTGAATTTATTTAAGCTATCTACTTCCACAACGACAGATGGAAATGTGTTCTAGAAATCAACTACCCTCTTGCTAAAGGCAAGTTTCCGCTTATCTGTTCCACAACTGTCTTTCCTCAATTTCAGTTTATGCCCCTCAAGTTTGTAATCTGAGCAAGATGAAGAATCCCATCAGCATTGAGCCTGTTCAATCCATTCAAAGCCTTACACACCTCAATCAGATCACCTCGCAGGTGCCTAGTCTCCAGACGCTGCAATTTGCAGAACTTAAGCGTTTCTTCGTAAGAGTACCCCTTCATTCCCCTCACCAATCTTGTTGCCCTTCTCTGTACTCGTTCTAGCAACTCTACATCCTTCCTAAAATGAGGCCTTCATACCTGCGTACAATACTCAAGGTGTGGCCTGACCATTGCCTTATACAAAGGGATAATCACCTCCTTGTCTCTGCTAGCAAAATTCCTGAATATCATTGACAGGACACCAGGACCTGCTCTGGCAGCCTGCTTGCACTGCTCAGAAAACCTCATATCTGACTGCACAATTACCCCAGGTCTCTTTCATTATCCACTACACTAAGTGTAACACTACACAGTTGTTACGTTTCTCTGGGGTTAGGGTTACTGCTACTCATATGGAGTACTTTGTATTTCTCGATGTTAAATTTCAGTTGCCACTTTTCAGCCCATCTGCCTAATTTTTCTAGATCCTGTGCAGTAGCATACTGTCATTACTGTTCTTAACAACCCTGCCAACCTTTTATCATCTGCAAACTTGGACATTAAGCCTGATATACCTTCATAAATATCATTGATAAATATACAAAACAACAACGGGCCAACACCGAACCCTGAGGGACACCACTAATAACATTAGTCCATATACAGCATTATCCATTGATTACCACTCCCTATCTACTCCCACTCAACCATCCTTTTATCCATTGTAGCAACTTGCCAATAATACCATACTGCTCCAATATGTACGGTAGTCTTCCATGTGCAACAGTATCAAAACCTTTCCTGAAATGCAAGTATATGATATCAAAATTATTTTTTGCATCCAGCTCCTTTGTGACCACATCAAACCTTGGTGTGGAAAACTGAAAGACCAACACTATTTTTAGAGGTTACAACCACAAAATCTTAACTTATGATACTCTTTACTGATGAGAGTAGATTCAGTCTCAGCAGCGATTCTGGACGTCAGCTAATCTAGTGAGAGGTTAGCACACGGTATCACCCCGCAACGTCACTGAAAGGGATCAATATGGCGGTCGAGGTGTTCTTGTCTTGGAAGGCGTTATCTTGGATGGACGTACACAACTCCAGATACTGGAAGGCGGTACTGTAACCGGTGCACGTTAAAAGTGTAAAGTGTATTCGTGTCTAGCGGCACCGGAGGTTTCCCCCAACTCCGCGTTGCTTTCATTGTAGGTGTAACAGTTCACTGTAAAGGCCAGAGATTTAAAAGTGTATGGATTTTGTAAGTGTAGTGTTGTGTATCGTTGTTCTTCTGGCCATTTAGCCGCTAGACCCCTGCTGGGGCCCAACGTTGTCCACACTTAGCCTCGTGGAGGCAGACCAGGTACCCAGTAGTTGATATTTTACTCTGGCAGGCCCTGCCACCTAGTTTCCTGAGATTTCAGTGGCTAGGGCCTTAAAAAAAAAAATTAAATAAAAAAATAAAATAATCGCTGAAAAAGGTTTAAGCCGAAAGAGTTTTGCGTGCGCCGTTTCAATTTGGACATATTTTAATTTTTTAACATTGTGTAGAACGTTCGCTGGTGTATAGACAGAGTAGGGGAGGGAGACTAAAGACTGGGGGGAAAAGCCAGAAGTATGGGGACAATAGAGTAGGTGTCCCCAAAAGCACCGGTGCACGTTAGTGTACTGAGATAATCCTTCCCCATGTCTGTCTGTTCCGAGGTGCCATTAGCCCGAGTTCGTGTTTATGGATGATAACGCCACATGCCATCGTACTGCAGCTGTTGATATGCTTTTGGCCACACCCACCAGAAAATGTTCACCAGCTGAAGATGGCGTTGACAGAGGAATGGACGATGTTACCGCAAGAACTTATCAACAACATTGTTCTAAGTATGGACAGGCGGTGCAAAGCCTGCATCGACATTAGGGGTGGCCATATCTCCTACTGAGGACGACTTCTTCCCTTTGTTCCATCTTTGGCAGTGATGCATCTGCATCATGGCAGCCAGTGCTATGTTGCCATTTTTGCCGTTGTTGTGTCGGTGTTGTTTCCTTCATCATTTCTCTACCTTCACGAAGCTCCTTTGGTATGCTTTTCTCATATCCTTTTCCCATTTCCCTATGCTTTTCCCATATTTTCCCATTTCCCATATCCTATGAGAAGCTACAAGTGAAAACCTGACTGGTCCTTAAATTTTGTACACACCAGTGTAGTATCCAATCAAATTGGTCAGACAAGACTTCCCCTTGACTAACCCATTCTGTGCCTAAATGATTATTGCAGCCTAGTCTAGATGATCCTGCAATGCTTCTTTAACCAGTGACTCCATTTTTTTCATCAAAACAGAAGTTAAACCAACAGATCTGCAATTACCCGTGTCACCCTTTGATCGCCCCTTTGTGAATTGGAGATTTATTTGCACATCTCCAATCCCTGTGGACCTCCCTTGAGTCCAACGATGCTCTCATAATTATGGCTAGGAGTTAACTCATTTCCTTTGCCGCCTCCTTTAATATAACTGGTAGATACCATCCACTCCAGGTGCTTTTCTTTAACTTCAACAATTTCTCCTCCACTTTATTAATTCATTTTACTTAACTTTCACGATGTGTCTGAAAGATATCGTTATGAAAAAGCCTCTTAATTTATCATTTCGAGGAAGTGTTTGTACAATTTCTATTGTGAATAAATAAATAAATAAATAAAATAAGAGGTAGAGTATGTATACTAGAAGGAAAAACAAATCTTGGAATTCCTAACTGCTGCATGCGGTCTGTGGGGGGTGGAATACATGATTATTATTTTTATTTTATTTATATTAATTATTTTGTTTTTATTTTATTCCCTTATATGAGTTGTTGTCCACCTTATTTTAATTTCCCCACTTACACATCTGACCTTACTTTACAGGAGAATTCCAAATTCAATGGAACTTCTTAATTTAATTCCCTTCGAACAGGCTGAGTGTTCAAAATGACTAAACAAAGACTTCGTTTAAAATATACACAAGATTTTATTACATATATTTACATAAATGAAATTGTTCAATGATCCAGTACATATTATAATTAGTATTGTTTTATTACAGTACAAGCATAAAATCATTGGTTAAGTTTAGTTATATTCTTGTACAACTTCCTCCATTATATCACAAGGCTAACAACATCTTTCTTATGCGACTCCTTTTATACATTACTTAGTAAAACATTCTCTGAATAAATCACTTTTTATTCTAATAGATCAGGCTTGTCTCTCACATTCCAATCTTCCCTTTTTAACAATAAGATTTCTCTGTTTGCAACATTAAGGGTAATCTCTTTCTAATTAGATTATTTATCTTTTCTAATACATTAGCATTCATCTCTTAAATCAAATATTTATCTCAATCCCTAAGTTATGCTAACAACCTCTTTTGACTAGTCAACTTGTGACAGTTCAGTGTATCACATATATAATACTCTTTCTATAAGCCCTCTGAATTATCCCACATCCAAAACTGTTACCTTACTTTATGTTACTCAAGAAAATTTTCCACATCTATGAATCTCCATCTCTTTACCTTTATCTAGAGATCCTTATCTTAATTACACATTTTTAAGTACATATCTCTTATTATATATGTTATAATGTCCCTCTTATAATTCCTAACCCTTGTTTAGAGTCCTATAATTTACAAGCGAATACTCATGTTAATTAAACACTTACTTCTGATACTGAACAGGATCTTTTTGTAGGGCCTTTCGTTCCTCAATGGGCTGGTCTACGTCTTGATAGGGCATCACTGTGTCTTTTAGGAATTTATGGGCTCGTCCTCGATATTGCTACTTAACTTCGGTTCAGCTATTCTGGCGGACTAGGAATTACAATTCTATCTTCACAGCTCATTTATCTGCGCCTTGTCTTTATCACTGCCTTCAGATGATCGCCTAGGTTTATTTTTCTCCTTACATTACTTATTTTCACGCTGGCCACTTTCACTACTTTCCTATAACGGACAAGTTTATTTCTTCACACACTTCAGTCGTTTGCATACTTGCCTTCCGATAACGGGCTATTCGACTGTCCTTTTCTATTATGAACTCCACTAACTTTTCTTAACTTACGACTGCACTAGACTTATCTAACCTTTCACTATTCCATCTTAACTTCTTAACTTTTTTTTCTTCAGATCTCATCTTCACCAAAACCAACAAAAACTTCTCCGAAGCTCACAGCATGGCACAGCACAGGACAGTACAGGACAGTACAGTACAGCACAGCACAGGACAGTTTTCATCAGTTATTCCTTTTTTGTCCATCTCAATTACGCACCGCCCCCTTCTTCTAGCTTTTAACCAATCTTTTCCTTTATATTCACTTTCATTATCTCCTATTTGTGCATTTTAACTTTTCTTCAGCTGTACCTTCAGAGCTCATTTTAATAAATTTGCAAAATTTCCCAGGCTGCCACTGCTTTGAAGTTCGCCGTCACTTTGTTAGTGCTTTTAACAGATTTGTTTACACTCTCTTCTAACCTGCGATCGCCGACAGTCAAACGCCAAGGTGATTGCTAACCCAAGCAAAATACTACCTGACCGATGTCACCAGGTGTCCCCGGATCAAAAGGAATGTCCGACAATGTTCAGTCTACAGCCCTTTGTTCTTTACCATGGTGCGAAGTGAAATGTACCTCTAATTGCTAACAGCTTACCGCTCCCTTCTCTAATTCAACCTTGTCTAATTTTTAATCCTTGTGAGTGACCCAGAATAATATTTGTGACCAGTAATGTTTACTGTCCTATTTTGCTATTTCCTAAACTTTAATTTAAATAAATCTCACTCATTTCTAATATATTAACGTGTAAGATTTTTCATCTTACAGGTCCTCACCGAATCCAAGAGAAATCTGTATTCTTTCAAAATTGCTTTGAGTCTAGTGAACATTTTTACTGTTTAATGAAAGTTATTCTGGTAGTATCAGTTCGGATTTCACATTTTTTTATCTGATACAAATTTCAGACATGTTTCTGGAAGCTGCAATTGCTTACGAAAATGATTTCAGGATTCTGCACTTGAAAACTTTTTTTTAATGGTGTGTTATTTTTATGAATTTTATAATTATGAATTGTATGTCTTACTTTCTCTTTGGTTATCGAATATCGAGCTGCATTTCTCTGCTTTCTCCTTCAGTTCGTTGTTCGCTGATAGTGACGAATTTATCCTTGCTACCTGCGGTGATCCAGACTCACTTCGGTTGATAAAATTTAGAAATACAATCTACGAACGTCACGATTGGTATATTATGTGGTCAGTTTTAAGTTGTGAAAGTCGTTCACAAATAATGTGAACAGCAATGGCCAAGCGAAGATCTTTGACTGCTAAATATGGATAACGATTGATTGATTGTGATTCGAGTTCATTACAGTGTCCCAATACTTTTAATAGTAAATGTACAAATAGATCGCGAGAGAGAGAGAGAGAGAGAGAGAGAGAGAGAGAGAGAGAGAGAGAGAGAGAGAGAAATGCACCTATCTCTTTACAATTGTTCATTAAAGCAATTATAGAAATATTGACGAATGCAGCCCTCATTCTAATAAAAAGTCTAATAATTTTTTTTGGATTTGTTCCAATACAATACCGGCGAATCGAATAATTTCCAAGAAACTTTATGCTGGGTTGTTTTCTGAGAAGTATTAATTAAATTTCAGTACATATATTTATTTAAAAGAAACATCCCTTTGTCAGAAGTTTACGTTTGAAGTCATTAAATCCTTTTACACTTGTGTCAACCTATTCAAGTTCGTGAAATTATTTCACGTGTCTAGACTGTCTTAAAACTAGTTTATTCACTTTTTTCGCATCACTGTTGACTAGACTGGAACACTTATTTCGTGTTATTGTTTTGTACATATATGTACGATGCAAGACTGTACCTCTTGCATGAAGAACATCCAATTTGCATTACTGAGTTCCGAGTATGTTCCACGGTTCTTCAAGCGAACTCACCGCTTCTTAAATCTGGCAATTCTTTGTTTTGCTGTCCAGGTCACAGTTAGTTTTCATTCTGTGAAATAATACTTCCATGCAGTACTTCCACAAGGAGAGTTTCTAAGCTTTGCCAATATAAATGGGTATACGAGCAGTATACTTTATGATATTGTAAGGGCAGTATTTATCGTCAAACTACGTTTTATATTTTGAAAGGAATCAATTTCTTGAAGATGATTAACTATTGTAGGGTTTTTAGGCGCATCAGCAACTTATGCCTGTAAATTTCATGAAGATGAATAACTATTGTAGGGTTTTTAGGCGCATCAGCAACTTATGCCTGTAAATTTCATGCGCTCTTTGGTTGAACTGCCTGTTTGTTGGACGAAAATTGCTGCCCTCGCCTGAGACCGAGTAATTCAGCCACGTTGCGAAAAAGTCCCATAAAAATTCCTTGCGTCATTGATAGAATTCGAACTCAGGTCTTTTCCATCCAGTGTGGGGCGGACATTGACTACACCAACTGTGCTACTCACAAAGGCCCTTTCTTGAAGAACCATAAACTATCGGATATCCTGGATCCTTCTTAAAATGTATAGTACACATTACGATTGCTGTCCTTCTACATCGTTTCTGTCAATCACACAGTGTATGTTGTCATGCAATGTAACGATTAAGAAGTTGAGATTGATTTATTCTTATAGAAATTCTAAATGTTTTTAGAATTAGACAATATGTTTGGCTTTAATAGCGTGGCCATAATCTACAAATTCGACCAGGATAATTTTCTTACCGTCTCGAAAAGACTATGCACCACCCTTCCTGCAAAAGGTGTTTGTTTGATCCTTTGGTTCACTGAGGACCCATGACACTTGGTGAAGCATCTATTACTTTCACGTAACAGATGCTTCACCATACACATGGATAATGCATGTTGATTTCTCTTGGTTTCTTTAGACCATAAAACAACACTGACGGCTAGGTTAGGCCGAAGCAAATGAGGTTGTGTGGTTATGTGGACTTGTGTTGTCTTAAATAGGGCGGTCCCTAAACGTTAACTCAACTACGCCTTGTTACACTGAGATGATATACAAAACTCTGTAAAATGGCTAGAAATGAGTGTGGTGCTATGATTGTGCAATATATGTGTGTTGTTTAGTTTTTTTTTTTTTTTTTTCCTGACTTCACATCTGAGAGGAAGGCAGTAAGACCACTTTCATTCAATTGTAACATTCTGTTAATGTTCACAGTTACATTTCTATTCTACATCTAATTTTTCAAATAACAACAATGGATATCTTACTTTAATATTTTTCTTCATATATACACCGAAATACTGGATTCGGTACACTATTCATGGTCATATTCCAGTACTTTAGTGGGTATACAACGATGTCAAAATCTTCGCTATACCTTGATAGTTATTTAAAGGGAGACATTTTTATTCGTACTTCTTGTGATGGATCTCACTATCGGAGAAGAAAGCAAAACACATAACAGTAACTACGTCTTAAAGGAGAACATTGTAACAAGCTGGCTGCTTCCTGGAGCCTTACATTATGAACTTAGACGCACCGTCGGCAACTCAAAGCGTCGATCGTCTATAAATAGTTCTGAGATACAGCGAAGGTTGCAAGCAGATTCAAGGTGACCTCACATGTTGAAGTACCCCCGGTGCCATAGCAAGACAAGACGTTCACAATGACCTTGTCTCAATGTCCTAGTGAAACCCTTTAAATTTTTCCAGCCTAGAGGAATTTGATTTAAAAATATATGTTTCTTTCGCATCACTGGAGTACTGATACACTAGAAGTAGAAGAAGAAAAACTCTTTATTGTATACACAAGTTACATTTCTATTCTGTTCAACAAAGCACATTGCACACCTTTCACTGCTACAAGCCAGGGGTTTACATAAAAGAAATAATACAACATAATAAACAAAGATGAGGAAAAAAAAAACCCAGCATTATGACTAAAGAAATGTTTGAACACTGGAGTGATGGATCTATGGCAGTGATGGTCAGGTCCTCGAAAGCAGCTTCTAAGTTCTGTGACGTAGTCCTGAGAACGAAGTTGATGGAGTACGTTCTACCTATATTTCTTATCGACTGCGAACTTGTAGAGGTCGCCGTCCAAGGAGTGTATGTACTGCAGCATTTGCACGGGTAAGAACAGATCGGATAACTTTAACCGGTCTGGGGTGGCCTGAAGGATTGGATTGGCCCTAAGGCTTGGGACTGGGATACTTCATCTGCAGTTAGCACAGAAGTCTGGTTTAGAATTAATGCCAACCCTCATTTTGACGGCAAAGACGAGTCTTCTCTCATGAATGAAGGCAGGAAGATGTCTGATACTGAGAGCTGCTGCCATCTTGGTGATCCTTGGTGCAGGGGAAAGCCGAAGTTTCCATATGGCCCACTTAATTACCCAGAATTCACCCGTGAAAATCCGTCTAAGATGCGTCGCAGCAGTTGAAGTCCAGACTTTGGCGCCATAGATCATGACCGAATATATACATGTCTTAATGTATCTGCACCCAACATGTCTTAATGTATCTGCACCTGGTCATGAACATGTGATAGTTGTTGCTTAAGCATCCACTGGAGTCGACATAACTTTATTTGTAGGTGGTCTATATGTGGTAGAAAGAAGAGCTTCTGATCAAAAATAACGCCCAGATCGGTATGTTGTTGGACAGGAGAAATCGCGGATCCCCTTAAGTAGTCACTGTAAATATCAAATTATCTTTGGACAGTGTCTTTATGTAGTTTAACTATTAAGGGGAAATTAAAAAAATTACGCCACTTCATTTTATTGCTTATTTTCAAAAAAGTTCTAATATCATACCTCATTCAATGTCTGTACTAAAAGTTTGATCTTTTTCAATCAATGCGTAAGACAGTTGGTTGGTTGGACGTTTAGGGACTCTTTGGCGCACAGACTAGTTTCATCACACTTCGCTAGTTTATATTAGGGCTGACGTAGCCGAGTGGTCAGGGACGCGAGTGCAGTAGCACGCGCTTTTTGAGTGTACTGGGGTTCAAGCCCGTAACTGCTAAATGCGATTAACGTTTGTGTTGATTGATTTATTATAAACTCAACTAACGTGGTGGCCATGCCGGAGTATAAACAAGAACATCATGCTGATACGACCTTTCACTGTGTACCATTTAATTAATAGCAATCGAAGTGGATCCTTCTGTTTACCCTGATCTGGGGTTTCAACTCGGTTAAAAGGTGTTCTGAATGATTCAAATGAGAACGCTGGGGCAGCCAAGGCAGATCAGGCCAATCGTTGAATCTCGTTTTCATCATACCAGTGAGCACGGATCTTGTTTTATGAGACTGGGATTGTTCTTGCGCTGGAACGTAAATGGCAAGTAATGGTACCACTTCGGACAGCTCCGAAGCAGTTTCACACTACGTCGCTTACACATCATTCTTAAAACACCACACTGCGGAGGTAAACATCGTTCTTAAAAACACAACTCTTCTTCACCAGTCATCGAGCAAAACAGGCAATCAGTTTAGTTCCACTGCAAATAAAAAAAGAGCAAATTTCAAAGTAATGAACGCCAACACTGGAGAAGAAACAGAAATTACAATTCTCCGCAAAAAAAAAAAAAAAAAAAACATTAAATGCTGTATTCTAACACCCTGAACTAATTTATAGTATTCCTGAGTGTGGATCTAGAAAACCCTCAATTCTCTATTCAGTGCGAGTCTCCATGGAGCAGTTCAAAGCCGCCACATCTCCGAAGTACGTCGTGACCTTATTCTTCCACCCGTAAGGCTGCTGGTAGTGCACAGTTTGGTTTCACCCCATTTAACATGATTATCGTGTCAGAGAGATGGCCGTTTGTGGGACAACAGTACTGCATTCGCCCCGCATTAAGAGGACACCGATGGAAAGAGCAAACACCAGAACAAGAGGGACAAAGAGAATCTCGCACTGAAACCAAACAGCCAAAGAACTGAAATAACTCCTTTCAAGGAAGGCACACGTCTGACTTCTATCAAGGATAAAGAAATCATAAAAAAGTATAGGAAAAACAATGAATAAAAAGAGAGAGAGAGAGAGACAGAGAGAGAGAGAGAGAGAGAGAGAGAGAGAGAGAGAGAGAGAGAGAGAGAGAGAGAGAGAAGAGAAAGAGGCTGAGCATAGACAGAGAAGTACAACAAGAGAGAGAGAGAGAGAGAGAGGAGAAAGGAAGAAAGGAAAACAGAGATAAAAATAGAAAAAGTAAATGTGAGAGAAAGACATAAAGTAAGAGCAAGAGAGAGAGAGAGAGAGAGATAATTAATACCGCTCAAATACCACGTGAAGTTAATAATATATTTTATTAAGCTAATCGCCAAAATTACTATAAAATTTAAGGTGAAGTTTCAGGCATCTACCGATACCCACTCATCATGAGACCATGCTGCAGTCAGAGAGCAAGAGGAGTTTGACAGCAGCATGGTCTCATGATGGGTATCGGTAAGATGCCTGAAACATCACCTTAAATCGTATAGTGATTTTGGCGATTAGCTTAATAAAATATATTATTAATTTCACGTGGTATTAATTATAGTAATAATTTTAATGGAAAACAACCACGTAACGTCCTTCCCTAACTATATTATGATCCAGTAAGTAAAAGAAAACATTTTTGTTACATTTTAATGAAGTTTAGTTTGTTATGGTGTGGGGGGGTGGTAAATGTGTTTACTTATTGTATCTTCTTTTTTTTTTTTTTTATTTATTATATTTATTTTATTTATATATCCCCTTATAAACCCCTCCCACTTTAACACCTGACTTGATTGATCTCAGAAAATCCCAGACTCACGGGGACCCCAAATATATTAGGTATTCTTCCACTGGACTGGCTGAGTTTCGGAATGACAGACACACACACATGAATGTAGAATGATACAATGTTTATTAACATATCATACATAAAAACTTGCAATAATATCTAACTGATTATAATATTTGGTTGGAAACTTGTTATCTTTCTAACTTTTAAATGTGTATATATCTTGATCTCAAACCAATTATTTCAACAACAATTATCCAATTCTAATACATATTCTTATACATTATATCATGGTGTCTCTTCATGTTTTTACATGGGCTTCGATAGGGCGTAGTATTCACCTCATACAATCCGTCTCACTCTACTCCTAAACAGTCTGTATAATGGAACAACAAACTACCAGTCAATGAACTGGCTAACAAAATCCTTAAGAGTTCGTTTCTCAAACTTGTAAGGAAAGTACATTTATTCAATCAAACATTTTCTTGTAGCCAGGTTAACAGTAAACATTAATCAACTCAATTAAATAGTACCCTTCTGATCAATTAGTCCACAACTCCTTAATAGTTCACCTGTTAATCAACTCCTACTCCAATTAGATATACTCACAATAATTCAACTTTCATAATAAATTAAAGTTCAACCTTTAACTTCACACTAGTTAGAAAACCTTTACTCAATCGTAACAATTCTTAGTTAATTATTACCTCTTTTCTTTCTATCAAACTTTAATATATAGGACTTCACTTCCAATTACAGATTACTTACGCCTTAATTATATTACACTTATATACATATATTCATCACTTAGACATCCCTCCTTAACTATATAGCATTCTCCTATAGTCCTTCCCTTATTAATATAGGTACATTTATTCTCAGTAAACTTCCTAACACTTACGTGATTGTCTGGACTTTTCTCCCTGCTCGGATTCCTTTCCTATCTGCCCTTCGTGTACTGGAATGCGGAAGGCGCCCATCCGGGATCACGGTTATCTTTCTGATGTTTTCCTACAGGGTACTGCGCGGCTGGATTTAAATCTGGATCCTATATTCCTTTCTAGTCGGCATTTTTTTCTTCCGTGGACTGAGGTGCTTTCTTAGTAGGCCAGTCGTTCGACTGCTCATTTGATTATTCTTTGCCTAAAGAATTCTCAGAGTGTGTTTCTCTTTTCTCCTTCCATACTGCTTCAATGTCTACAGGTGAACATTCCTCCCTATTGTAGTCGTACGCAGAGTTCTTATCACAACTTCCATCTACCCCAGGACTTAGACCACGACTCCAACTTAGACCACGACTTTCCTTCCTAAGAAAACTCCTCGAATCTCCTCAGTATCAATTTTTTTTCAGCCCTTCTCTACGTTCTCTCAAAAATCCCTCCGCTTTCTTCCTGGCCAATCGTTGACTTCCACATCCTTTCCTTCGTGATTCTTATTCGTCTCCTTTCATTTCCGTGGGCGTGTTTTTTCATCCTTTTTGTGTCCGAACTTCCGTTGGTCTGGAAATTACGAGATCATTCTAGAAGGTAAAACGTAAGTTCCGGTCAACTAAGAAAGTTTCAGGCTTTCTTTGTGACCTCACATTCACATCCATTACTACCTCGCCCACACCTGCTAGAGTCGCACCGTGAAATCTTTAAGAGGGCCACTCCCGCACTCAGTGCCCTTTCTATAGAGTATATGCTCCTGTCTTAAGTGGGATTTGTTTCGGTCTATTATACTTTTACTTACTCGCTTAAGGAATCCTTTACAAACAAGATATAACTAGAGCTAGGCTTGGCTGGAATAAACTTCCAAATTCCAGTGGTTCCTAACACATATATTTGAGCTGAAAACTAACTATTTACACTACAATTAATTCTTCCAATATTTAACAAAACTTTATTAAATTATTGTAAGGATGGGTCCTTACAATGGCATGTAATTTGCAAGCGAGTAAAATGCGAATAGTAAACGCTGTGGATTGGTTCTGTTTTGTATTAAACAAGTCCTCAACAAAGGCGCAATTTGGCCATAGTGGCCCGTGCGCCATTAAGCCGCAACTCCAACAACAGCGTCCTCAGCAGTTAAAAACTAAAATCCAGGTAAATAAGTAAATCTGAAAGAAAAAAAAAAAAAGAAAGAAAAAAACTGGAACAAATATCCGCACCTGAGAAGCGGATATTTGAGTCTTCTGCACAGAATGGAGGTAATTATCATAACTTCGTAATTTAATATTCCCAACTACACCTCTGTGCACAGAAATCTCATTATTTCCATCTTCCACTCTCATTGTTTCTGCGTGCGTGACAAGTCAGGTTTCTTATCTCTAGCTAACAACTGCTGCGCATTCGGTCTTTAGAGGGGGCAATAAAGATCTTAGTTATCTTCGTAAAGACAAGCTTGTTGGCTGCAATGTCTTCCAGGCATCTCACTCAGTTTGCTCGATATCGGGCTGGCATCTTGCATGGTAGACAATTACGTCGCATCCTCCCTCCTTTAAACTTCCCTATCTGCAAGTATCAAGTGCCTGTTCGCTTGCAGCAGATCACGCGTCCAGTTATCTCCAAGTGTTTACCTCGTTTAAACTCGCTCTTTGTTTTCCGAATGTGCATTTTGTTTAACCTTAAAATATTCATTTTACTTTCTTTGCTTTCGTATTTTTTTTTTTTTTTTGGCATTTTCTCGTCGTCGCTTCTTTACTTTCTGCACGCGCCAACTGCGAGCGCTGACGTGAAGAGATCAAAGGCAAAGATAACCACCCCCCTCGTGCGAAGGACC
Source organism: Mastigoproctus giganteus (assembly GCF_048544385.1). NCBI lineage: Eukaryota > Metazoa > Arthropoda > Arachnida > Uropygi > Thelyphonidae > Mastigoproctus > Mastigoproctus giganteus. The sequence goes on from NC_143583.1 coordinate 9,328,922, forward strand.
AATTGACGTCAATTATTCAATTATGGTGAAAAGAAACGAAGGCAATTAAACTTTGGCTCATTAATAGACAAACAGTTCGCGGTGACAAGCAATAGCGGGCCCTCGTGTTTGCTCAAGATAAGACGTTGCGCTGAATGGACGGATGACGACACTGGTAAACACCAGTAATTATTGCGATTTCGCAGACTGCTGCAAATACACAATGGTTTTCCCTTCGCACAAATTCAAATTAGATACTGGCCAGCTTCCCTTCAGTCAAATGATTCATTATCCGTAATGGTAAAAGTGCGGATAATTACACATTAAAGTATTTTAATGAATCCTCCGCTCGTCAACGCGGTGACCCGGCGCGCCATCTGGTGGACAACTGTATAATTAGCTTATCTTTAAGTAGTTAACTGTAACGACGCCTAACTCATTATGCTACTGATATTGTAATCTTCAAAAACGAAGTGGAAAACTGCATATTTGTGTCGATTAATTTCGCAGGAAAAGCACTTTGGGTTTCTTTTATCCGTTGGCGACGTTTAGCAACCGATATGGGACCATGGAAGTTTGAATTTAATAAAATTAAATTCAAACTTTGTGGAGTATGCCATACAAGCCACGAACGATGGACCAAATCAACAAGTTCAAATAAGAATTCGCTGATAAAAACATTAATGTGTATAAAAGAAATTTATGCCACAGTTTTTGGTGTAGAGCCAAACAAATACCGTTTGGCTCTACATCTAAAAAAAAAGAGGAACTCTAAGCACTGAAGTGTAAAGATATCACTCCCAATATCACCATCTTCAAGGAAGAGCACCATAGTACATGTTAGACCAAGAAAAGAAACACCCCTTTTGATGTTTCTACGCTGCACTCTACTCATGGTCTCATACATTTACGCACGCACACATGCAGGCTTTTTCATTCGGCACACAATCGATAAACACAGTCAAAGAACAAGAAATCAAAAATTCTGATGTAAGAAAACATGTGTCATATCCTGAACTGTGAAAGTCTTAAAGACTACTGACGCAACATGCTGTGTAATATTCAGGGGGGGGGTTGGACCCGTGCATCTCGCTAAAGTCAACAGTGTCTTCAGAATTCGAAAGACTCAATATAAAGGAATAAATAAGATTTGCTGTTCGAAATGCGAAGTCTCTTTGAAAGGAACACGTTTCCGGGTATTTTATGAATATATGAAACGAAAACCTCTCTCTCTCTCTCTCTCTCTCTCTCTCTCTTCGTGTCCTATTTTCGTTCTATAGCAAGCTTTGATAGAACAAAGTAAAGATTACATCAACCATTGTTGACTGTACCAACCTAAACAAGACGTCTAAGAAATGGTGGGATTTTCCCAAACTCCAGTTTCCGGGTTTGAAAATGTGAAACGAAGTCCAGTTGCAAAGTATTTGGATCATTCTCGAGAGCAGAAAAATATTTCGTTCAACTATCACGACCCAAAAAAAGAACGATACTGATTCCCAAAGGATAAAAATATTTTTATGATCTATAAATTAAAAAAACAAAACGACAAAAATTTGAAAACAGGCAATGCAGTTCTTTTATAAAAATATTTAGACAGTATAAACATTCTGAAAGAAAAATAAAATCTGTTGAAAGTTTCCTACTCGAGAGTTTGTTTATTTTTTGATGTTTGTTAAAAAACAAAGAAAGAAAGACATACACAAATCTAATAATCGTGAAAATAGAAATAAATAGACAGAAGGTCCAACTCTCTGAGAAAGATTATTAAACAACCGAAAATTATTATTCATCCTACTGAAGTTTAGGAAAACGTTTAGTAAGAAAATAATTTAAGCTTTCATACATAAAACATTTATACGAATTAATCGGCCGATTAATATTAATAATTATTTATGGCATTATGCCTACATATAAGTAGTTCACATTTTCATATTTTATTTTATATCGTGTTAAGTTTATTTTGTTATTAAATTTATTGTAAAGTGCGCCAGTCAATCTGTAAAAAATTGTTTTAGAAGTTGATGCGATCGCAGTACACGCGTAAATTTTTAATTTGTTTGTATGCTTGCATTATGTATCATATTTAACTTTATACGCATCAAAGTTTATGCATTTTAGTTAGAACAGCCCAAATTGATTTGCAAGTCTGTTCTGTACTAAGAAAAGTATAAAAACAGATTTCATTAATGCCATGTGACATTTTTGATGAGAATAAAAGCATGAAAGTCAAATTCGAATTAATGTGAAAGCTTTCTCACAATATTTTTTTTTGTCTGGCAAAGCGTAACCGTGCTGAGTGATTTGCATACATTTGTTTAACGGAAACATGGCCATTAAATTCCACTTATTCTTTCAAATAAAATAATAAATTTATCTTCGATTATTTCAGGAGCCACCAAGACACACAGATGAGAAAGCTGGCTGCCTGAATTTGAATTAAAGGTGGGATATTAAAGTGTTTACTTGTGATGTACGCATAAATATATATCTTTGCTTAGACCGTGACAGAAGACAAGTTACGATGTCATGCGCTTCTTTACAAATTTTCAGGGGTACCCTCTGCCAGCAGAAATGCAGAATTCATTTAATGTTTCATTTTCAAACAGAAAATTGGGAACCACGATATTTACATTCTGAACAATGCAAATAATCGTTTTCATTGCCTGATTGATTGGGCCCGCAGCAAAGAGGTTGCTTAGCAAAGTACCGTAACATAAGTAAATTAAGTGAGAACGTTGTATAAAGGTGTAACAGCAAACTAGTTCGATTGGTTTGTTTTGGATAAGGACGGAGGCATCGTAAGGTCATGGGGCCTCTCCATATCGTGTCGATGAATTGATTTTATTCTAAGGTGTTTTGCCTGTTTTGTGTCCTGTAAAATCTGATTAGCTAGAGGAGAAATGCTTTCTCATATCAACTTAAAAGGCCATCTACTTTCCGAGTTCTACCACGGCCGAAGGGTATCGAAGCCAAGGCCATCCAAACGGAATATCTCTTGGACCCTTGTATTATGGTCTAGAAGACCTTCAGATGAGAATATTAATAAACTCAAAGTGAAGTAATATTGTTGAAACAATGTTGTTGTTGTAGTAATATGGGTTTTAGGAGCATCGGCGACTAAGGCCATATTGCTACGTGTATACTGTCTGTAAATTGCGTGTGTTCTGAGGTCGATTTCTGTTTGTTTGCAGGACGACAAACCCGAGTTTCCGGGAGAAAAAGCAAGTTTATATATTTTGCAAGAAAGCAAGCTTATATAGCTTGCTTTCTTGCATCAGCAGAAAAAAAAAAAAAAACACTGCACACTTCATCCATCATACCCTCCAAGAATCTGTCTTGTTCTTCCTTGAATTTATTAAACCCATCTACTTCCACAACCCTAGCAACCCAAAGGTCGCTGGTTCGAGCCTCGGGCTTGGATCAAAGTACTGCAAAAACCTTGGGAGGTGCATTATGGCCACAGAAGCCGATGCGCCAACAACTACCAAAAAAAAAAAAAAAAAAACTTCCATAACAACAGATGGAAGTCTGTTACAACAATAAACTGGCTGAAGGCAAATTTCCACACATCTATCCCGCAACCATTCTTCCTCAACTTGAATTTATGCCCCCTCATGTGCGTAGTCTCAGCAAGAAGAAGAAGAATGCCATTCACATTCGCATACTCAATCCATTCAAGGCCTAACCCCCCCCCCTCACTGAGATCAACTCACAGATGCCTAGTCTCTGGACATTGCAATTTGCAGAATTTAAGCCTTTCTTGGTAAGAGCATCCCTTTATTCCCCTCACCAATTCTCGTTGACCTTCTCTGTACTCTTTCCAGCAGGTCTACATCCTTCCTAAAGTGAGGCCTCTAGACCTGTATACAGTACTCAAAATGTGACCTAACCATGACCTTGTGCAAAGGGATAATCACTTCCTTATCTCTGCTAGAAAAGTTTGTATATCATTCGCAAAACCGCATGAACTGGTCTGGCAGCATGGCTGCACTGCTAGGAGAATTTCATATTTGACTGCACAATTATCCCCAGGTGTTTTTAATTCTTCAGTACTCTGAGCGTAATACCGCACAGTTGATAAGTTAATCTGTGGTTACTGCTACCCATGTGTAGTACCTTCCATTTGTCAACGTTAAACTTTAACTGCCATTTCTCGGCCCATTAAATACTATATGAAAGAAAAAAATAAAAGATGATGATTACTTCAATGAGACGATCTGCTGATAATAATGCGTTAACTTCAACGATACCACATAAATTAACATGTATCATTAACATGAAAAGTTCATTAAAATTAAAAAAAAATAATAAGATCAGATGAAAATACAGCAGCTAACGAAGGAATGAATCAGAAAATTATAAAAAGTTTCGAATATGAATTCAGCATATTCAAAGAAAGGGTCGCTGATCCAATAAAAAGGTTTAATGAGCAACTCATGCTAATAAATTTCCCAATAAAGACTACTGAGATTTTCAGTCACACTCCATAATTTTATGATATCAACAAACTATAAATATTTATGGTTTAAAATTAAATTCCCATTTCTAATCCCCAAACGGAGATGTTTCGCCTTTTGAAGAATAAAGGCCGATTTTAACCTACTCAGGAAGTGTGCTTGTTTCACTTTCTGCAATTATAATGCATAGATAAATCGGTGTGTAGAAAGCAAGCAATATGCAGTAAATAGTATCTGCGCATTAAATTCTAATTCAGTTGAATATTTCCTTTTGATTTTCTGAAATATCGGTTAATCTAATTCGTCCATATTTTAATGATGGTTTTTAAGAATCGTTTAAAAGCTATTGGGCGTCATTATTGAGTTAAAGTGCGTTTCTCTGATTACATATTCCATTCATTTTCGAGTAATGAGTCTTAAAATGAGAAGTCTCTAAGGCATAAATCATAGTCAGAGTTCTGTTTAGCAATGGTGGTGTTGTAACTAATCGTAGCATGCATGCAAACATAAAGTGCTTTCCTATTCCAGGTGCTTCCAAATTAGAGACTCCAGCAGTAATGCATTAATCAAGATGTCGCAATTTCTGTGACAGCAGAGACACAGAGAAGGTGGAATATCCGAGTGCTAACAAAAGGGGAAATGAAGTGAGCAGGCAAATAGACATGATACGTTCCCCGTTAGACTGCCAGAGAGAGAGAGAGAGAGACGAATCAAAAGTTAAATCCAGTCACATGTTTCCTTCCATGCTATGACACTAAGGAGAATTAAACCCACATTACCAGTAACGCTAGTTACACGCACTGTCACTGCATAAACACTATTAAAATTCCCAAGACCCTACTTCGACTCGATTTCAGCGCAGTTCGCTTAAAGTAAACCGCTTTAATAATTAAAAGTGCAATGGAAGTTTGCATGCGGGCTGAAGATGGGAAGTATTCCTTCAATATTTATGTACATCCATCATCTTACATACGCGAATGGTTCACAGATAATAGATACAGCGATTTTTTGAGGGTACTTTCTGCTTATCTTAGCGAATTGCGTCTATATATCATCGTGGTCCAGCCTAATGAAGAATTCGTTAATAATGCGACCTATTTATGCAAATGATTTATTATCCGGTACAGGTATTTGGTTTCATTTATTTAATTTTCCCAAAATAAGCGTGATACGCATATTTAAAAATGTTCTTCTTTATAAATTCGAAAGATTGGCTGTTTCAAATGTTTCGGAATTTTGGTTTTGTTCTGCTATTTGTAAGATAATTGTCATTTAGTTTCCTGGAAGGTGGAAGGGAGCAGAATTACTTTCATTATTTTATGTGTTTTTAATACGCAGACCGATTTTTCGGCCTGCGTATTAATTTTCTGGAATGATGGATGATACGCAATGGAGGCGGACAATTCAGAGAACACAGTTCCTAAGGCATTTGCAATATCTTCTGGATTAGAGATCTCCTTCCCATTCCAATTAAAAATAGGTGCAGGTAATGTAGGGGTATTTACCGTTTAGCTGCCTTATTTTTTTCCATATTATTCTGGCTTCAGTGTCTTTATTGATTGATGAAGCAAATTTTATCCAAGAGTCCTTTTTAGCCTTTCTCCTGATGTACCGTGCTTTGGCTTTAAGTTTCTTATAATTGATATGGTTGGCAGTGGTAGGGCATTTTCGGAATAAGTTTCATGCTGCATTCTTTTCTCTTTTCACCTTATTACAATCATCGTTCCACCAGTGATTCGTATGTCTACGATTTCTTAATTGAGACTGTGGGATGGCAACCTTTGAAGCTGATAGTATCTGCATTGTGATATGTTTTGTGACAGTATTGATAGAGGAAGACTCAATGATGTGATCATCAAAAGAGATATGACTTTTATATTTTGCCCAGTCTGCTTTAGAAAATTTCCATTTCATTTGTGGATCAGTTGTTTTGGAATTCGTGGTTTGAATTCTGCATATTACTGGATAGTGATCACTGTTGAGAGGATTGTCAAGTGTTGTCCATTCGACACTTGGGAAGAGGATCGGAGAGCAGATTGAGAGGTCTATTGCAGATGATGCTCCAGTAGGAAAATGAATGTAAGTGGGTAAACCTGTGTTCAGTAATGTTAAATTCTGTCTGTCTAGTAGTGTCTTAATGAGTTCTCCGCGTCTGTCTGAGACGGGGGATCCTCATAGTGGATGGTAGTAGTAGTAGTAGTAGTAGTGGCACTTGATGCAAGAAAGCAAGTGTAGGAGCTTATGCAGCATCAGCCAAAAAAAAAAAAAAAAAAAAAAATCACACCATACCCTCCAATTGCCTGTCCAGTTCCTCCTTAAATTTATTTAACCTATCAACTTCCACAACGACAGATGGAAGTTTGTTTCAGCAATTAACCACCCGCTGGCTAAAGGCAAATTTCCGCACATCTATTCTACATCTATCCTTTCTTAATTTGAACTTATGTCCCCGTAGGTTCGTATTCTGAACAAGTGGGAGGATCCCATCAGAATTCAGCGTGCTCAACCCATTCAAGGCCTTATAGACCTCAATCAGATCACCGCGCAAGTGCCTAGTCTCCAGCCACTGCAATTTGCAGAACTTAAGCCTCTCTTGGTAAGAGGATCCCTTCATTCCCCTCACCAATCGTGTTGCTCTTCTCTGTACACGCTCAAGCAAATCTACATCCTTCCTAAAATGAGGCCTCCAGACCTGTACGCAGTACTCAAGGCGTGGCCTGACATTGCCTTATACAGAGGGACAATCACCTCCTTTTCCCTGCTAGCAAAATTCCTATATATCATTGACAAAACCCCATGACCTGCCCTAGCAGCCTGTCTACATTGCTCAGAAAACTTCATATCTGACTGCGCAATTACTCCCAGGTCTTTTTCATTTTCTACCACCTTAAGTGTAGTACCACACAGTTGGTACGTTTCTCTGGGGTTACTTCTACCCATATGCAGTACTTTGCATTTGTCAAGGTTAAACTTCAGTTGCCACTTCTTAGCCCATCTGCCCAAATTATCTAGATCCTGTTGCAGTAGCACACTGCCATTACTGTCATTAACAACCCTGCCAACCTTCGTGTCATCTGCAAACTTCGACATTAAGCCTGATATTCCTTCATCAATATCATTGATAAATAAACAAAACAACAGTGGACCCAACACCGAACCCTTTGGGACTCCACTAATAACATTAGTCCACGAAGAGCAGCACCCATTGATTACCACCCTCTGTCTTCTCCCACTTAACCATCCTTTTATCCATTGTAGCAACTTACCCTTAATACCATTCTGCTCCAATTTGTACAGTAGTCTTCCATGCGCAACAGTGTCAAAAGCTTTCCTGAAATCCAAGTATATGATATCAAAATTATTTTTTGCATCCAGTTCCTTTGTGACCACATCATAATAACCAATTAAATTTGTCAGACAAGACTTTCCCTTAACAAACCCATGCTGTGTCTGAATTATTGCTGCAGTCTTGTCTAGATGATCCTGCAATGCATCTTTAACCAGTGACTCCATTATTTTACCCGGAACAGAAGTTAAACTAACTGGTCTGTAATTATTCGTGTCACCATTCGAACCTCCTTTGTGAATTGGGGATACATTTGCACATCTCCAGTCCGTGGAAACCTCCCCTGAATCCAAGGATGCTCTCATAATTATGGCTAAGGGTTTGCTTAGTTGCTTTGCCGCCTCCTTTAATATAACTGGATAGATCCCATCCGCCCCAGGTGCCTTTCTTATGTTTAACTTCAACAATTTCTCCTCCACTTTGCTCTCAGTTATTACAAAATCATTAAGCACACTGCTATAATTTGATAACCTTCTTCCATTTTCAAACTGTAATGATTCCTCACGTGTGAATGTAGATGCAAAATACTCATTCAGTTTGTTTGCTATCTGAGCAAGATCATCAACAGTCGAACCATCGATGTCAAGTGGACCAATCATATTCATCCCCTTCCTTTTAGAGTTTATATAAGTAAAGAAATCCTTGCTGTTTTTCTTAGCATCTTTTGCCAAAGATTTCTCGTAATCCGCCTTTGCCTGCCGAACCTCCTTTGTGACCTGATTACAGACTAGCTTATATCTGCTACAGGCTTCTGCGTCGCCTGATAATTTATATGCATCACATGCATTTTTCTTCTCTGTCACGAGTCTCATTAGTTCATTTGATAACCATTTAGGCCTAAACCTTGAACAATATTTCTTCATCGGTATGAAAAGTCTAGTAGCTTCCACGATTAATTCCTTGAATGCTTCCCACTTAGAATTTACTGTTTGTAACATCGTCAGTCGATCCCACTGTACAGAATTTAAAAACTGTCTGAGACCACTGTACTCCCCTTTACGGAAGCAAAAACCCTTTCCTTTACCCCTGACGGTAGTTACCTCTTTGAGTAAATCCCACTTCAGCACACTGTGATCACTGCCACCTAGTGGTTCCTTTATCTGCAAATTCTTAATACACGAATGATCACTGCTGATAACCAGATCAAGAGTATTACTTTCTCTGGTTGCCTCTCGAACATGCTGCTGCAGAAAACAATCATCCAATAAATCCACAAAAGTCTGACTAGTGTGTGAGTGACCAACCCACAAGTTCCAGTCAATATCTGGGAAGTTAAAATCCCCCATTATAAGACATTCTGATTTACTGGCCCACTCTATTTCTCTGTACAATTGTTCATTGTACTCATTCGAGTCATTAGGCCTATAACACACTCCTACTCTTATCTTTGCTTTTGCAGTGCTTATGTCACACCAAACTGACTCAACAGTGCACTGTCCATCTATATCAACTGGATGCACTTCTTTTGATTTTATGTTTTTCTTAATTAACAGCATAACACCTCCTCCCTTTCTGTCCTGTCTATCCTTTCTGTACACATTGTACTCCCCAAATTCCAGTTCTGCATTCCTTATATCTTTGTGACACCACGTCTCTGCTATCCCAACAATATCCGCCTTTGATGTCTTGACCAACACTTCAAATTCATCAAATTTATTTACTATACTTCTAGCATTGGTATACATGCAAGCATACATGCTCCTATGCCTATTCCTTGTTACCCTAACACATCCCATATACCCAACTATTCCAGGATGACTGCCATCCGTCCCTGAAACCCCCAACACCCCTCGCTCCAGGTCGCTTCTTATTCTAATAGAATGGTGTCCATTAAAGTTTCCTAATAGGCAAACTGGTGACGGTAATTGCAAAACAAGGTTTTCTAGTTCATGAATCGTACATTGCTGATTGGGAGGGAGATATATTGAAACGATCGTTAAAGAAATGCCAATCATTACACGAGCCGCAACAGCTTCTAAGGCAGTTTGAAGAGGGATTTGTTCACAAGGAACCCTTGAGTCTATGAGTATGGCCACTCCACCATGAGCACTGTTTGTCCTGTCTTGTCGAAAAAGAGTGTAATATTTAACTGACACGGACACTTGTGGTGTTAGATTTGTTTCTTGTAGGCATATGCTCACAGGATGATAACGATCAATTAGTTCATATATGTCGTCTATTTTGTTACGAAAGCCTCTGCAATTCCATTGAACTATGTTGCTCATCGTGGTGGTTTTGAATTAGAAGTTGAATCTGTCTGTTTTTTAATGTTGCTCTGCTTGTGACGGTCAATTTTTATTTTGTCCTTTTTTGAAAAGAATGGACGTGTGTCCATGTCGTCTTCTGCATGAAGATCTAGAATGGGTTCATTACAAGTATTGTTTTCTGCAATATCCATAGCTGTGTTATCAGATAATTTCTTTCTAACATGAACTGAATTTTCCTTCTGATCTGCAGTAACTGGATCTAATTTAGCAGTAGATGGTATCGAGATCGGGGTATTGTTTGTCCTATCTACTGTTTGGTGTTTTGTTGACTGTGATGCAGGTGATAGCAATGATCGAGCCTAATCAGAAATTGACACTTTTGGTGGGACTGATATATCTGTTTGCGTTGAAACTGTTTGTTGTCTTTTGGATGCTTCATCATATGTACGCTTAGGCATGTTTTGTAGTAGGTTCTTTCTGGCTTCAGGGTATGTGACCTTGTTCTCGACTTTGTATTTTTGGATTTTTTTCTCCAGCTTCCATTGCTCACAGGATCTATAAAAAGCTGAATGGTTGCCTTTGCAGTTTGGAAATTGTAATGATTCAGCATTACAATCAGTATGGACATGTTCTTTTGATCCGCAGTTTGAGCAAACTGAATCTCCTCGGCAGACAGTTTGGGAATGTCCAACCTTCTGACACTTGTAGCATCGAATAGGATTGGGTATATATAAGGACGGATGCGACAGTTTAAGTATGTTGCTTTTACTGATGAAAGAAGGTTTGGTGTGGAAAAAGTGAGAATGATGCTACGAGTAGGAACAAATTCTCCATCTTTCTTCACCATTATTCTTCTTGCTTCAGTAACTTTCTGGTCTTGGAGTTCTTGAACAATTTCCTCCTCTTTGACGTTCAACAGATCATATTCGGAAATTACTCCTTTGGAGCTATTCAGGGTAGCATGAGGAGATACTTTAGCAGGAACTACACCAAACGATGTAAGTTTCAGAAGGGACTCAGAATGTTTACGATTGGTGGTTTCGACTAATAGGTCGCCAGACTTCAGTCTTCTTACCATTTTTGGTGATCCGGCTACACTTTCTAGACATTTCTGTATATAAAAAGGAGACAAAGTACCCAAAGACTGATTTGTTAGGGAATGCAGTATGAGGAAAGATAGATATTCCATTTGAGGTACATCTGTTTTCATCCTTTTCCGTGTTTGATAGTCAGAGTCAATTTGTTGCAAATCCAAAGAAGCAGGATTTACAGTCTTAAGAGGGGGAAAATTTTCGGTTTCCATAATTGCTCCTTTTGGCCCCGGAAGGATAACTTTTCCTTTCAGGGTTCCGGCCCCGCCACGGGGAGGCAGGAGCAGTGCCACGAGGTGACCAAGCGGCTTTTAGTTGTGTTAATGAGAGTAGAAAAAGAAACAGAAAGGTGACTTTCCTTTCTGGACCTTTGCCAACTACCTGTAGTGCGAAAGAGCTACTCTAATAGAAAATGAGGAAAACGGTATTTAGAACGAAAAAGAATCTATATCTGGCAAAAGCTCTTTGGGAGGATCGCTTTAACGAACGCACTGAAATCGCTTGGCCACGGAACGCTTGGCACCCGGGGCCAGCGCACTTAGTTTCTTCATATCGAAACAGATGCTGACTTCCTTCGCATCTGATGGGCCGCTGTTTTAATTTTCAACGATGAAAATTAAAGACAGAATGGCTGTAAATTCGAAATAAACTAGTGCAAGGCACAGAATTTGATTTTATCAAAAACAAACTTAGAAAAAGAAATTATACACTTTTAAAAGGTTCAACTTTATTTATTTATATACACGTTTCTCATACACACGGCACACAAACCCTAAATAAAGGTGAGAACGCTAGGAATTACATAAAATACAAAACAGTAGTAATCAAAATAGAACTAGAATTAAAATATATACAAAATATTCAACTCGGAAACGCTTGGCACCCGGGGCCAGCGCACTTAGTTTCTTCATATCGAAACAGATGCTGACTTCCTTCGCATCTGATGGGCCGCTGTTTTAATTTTCAACGATGAAAATTAAAGACAGAATGGCTGTAAATTCGAAATAAACTAGTGCAAGGCACAGAATTTGATTTTATCAAAAACAAACTTAGAAAAAGAAATTATACACTTTTAAAAGGTTCAACTTTATTTATTTATATACACGTTTCTCATACACACGGCACACAAACCCTAAATAAAGGTGAGAACGCTAGGAATTACATAAAATACAAAACAGTAGTAATCAAAATAGAACTAGAATTAAAATATATACAAAATATTCAACTAGAATTAAAATATATACAAAACATTCAACTAGAATTAAAATATATACATTTACATTAAGAAAAGAGAGTAAGGAGCAAATTCTTATAGATATGAATTAAGAATAAAATCAATATTGTACTTATTCATTAGTATTAGCATTAGTACAGGCATTTGATGCAAGAAAGCAAGCTTATGCAGCATCAGCCAAAAAAAAAAAAAGACCCCTTCCACTTCACCCCTCCGTTCGTTCAAAATATCTGTCCAGCTGAGCCTTAAACTTATTTAGGCTATCAACCTCCACCACAAGGGATGGAAGTCTGTTCCACCAACCAACCACCCGCTGGCTAAAGGCAAATTTCCGCACGTCTATGCTACATCTGTCTTTCCTCAATTTGAATTTATGCCCTCTCAGGTGATTATTCTGAGCTAGAGGAAGAATCCCATCAGCATTGAGCATGCTCAAACCATTCAAAGATTTATACACCTCTATCAGATCACCTCGCTGGTGCCTAGTCTCCAGACACTGTAATTTGCAAAACTTAAGCCTTCCTTGGTAAGCGCACCCCTTTGTTCCATTCACTAATCCTATTGCCCTTCTCTGTACTCGTTCCAGCAGCTCTACATCCTTCTTGAAATGAGGCCTCCAGACCTGTATACAGTACTCTAGGTGTGGCCTCACCATTGCCTTATACAAGGGAATAATCACCTCCTTATCCCTGCTAGAAAAATTCCTATATATCATTGACAATACACCATGAGCTACTCTTGCAGCCCGTCTGCACTGCTCAGAAAACTTCATATCTGCCTGCACAACCACCCCCAGGTCCCTTTCATTCTCTACCACTGTCAGTGTAGTACCACAGAGTTGATACGTTGCTCTGGGGTTGCTGTTTCCCATGTGTAGTACTTTACATTTGTCAATGTAAAACTTCATTTACCACCTCTCAGCCCATCCGCTCAACCTTTCCAGATCCTGTTGCAGCAGCATAGTGTCAGTAGTGTCCTTGACAACCCTGCCTACCTTTGTATCGTCTGCAAACTTCGACATTAAGCTTGATATACCATCATCAATATCATTTATAAATACAGAAAACAATATTGCACCCAACACTGAGCCCTGAGGGACTCCACTAATAACATTAGTTCACGACGAGCAGTGTCCATTGATTACCACTCTCTGTCTTCTCCCCCTCAGCCACCCCTTTATCCACAGCAGCAATTTGCCTCCAATGCCACACTACTCCAATTTGTGCAGCAGTCTTTCATGTGCAACAGTATCAAAAGCCTTTCTAAGATCCAAGTATATAATATCCAAGTTATTCCCTGCATCCAGTTCCTTTGTGACTGCATCACAGTATCCAATCAAATTGGTCAGGCAAGACTTCCCCTTAACAAAACCATGCTGTGTCCGAGCTATAACTGAAGTCTTGTCTAAATGATCCTGCAGTGCTTCTTTAACCAGTGCCTCCATTAATTTTCCTGGAACAGAAGTTAAGCTCACAGGTCTATAATTACTAGTGTCAGCCTTTGATCCTCCTTTGTGAATTGGGGTCACATTTGCACATTTCCAGACTATGGGTACCTCCCCTGAGTCCAAGGAAGCTCTCATAATTATGGCTAAGGGTTTGCTTACTTCCTCTGCTGCCTCCTTTAATATAACTGGATCGATCCCATCCACCCCGGGTGCCTTTCTTGTGTTTATCTTCAACAATTTCTCCTCCACTTTACTCCCAGTTATTTCAAGATTCTGTAGCTTACTGCTAGAGTTGAATACACCTCTGGCATTCCCCTTGCTGAATAACTCCTCATGTGTGAATGTCGATGCAAAATATTCATTTAGTTTGTTAGCTACCTGAGCAGGATCATCAACAGTAGACCCATCGATATCAAGTGGACCAATCTGATTCATCCCCTTCCTTCTAGAGTTTACATAAGTAAAGAACTCTTTGCTGTTTTTCTTTGCATCCCTTGCCAAGGATTTCTCGTAATCTGCCTTCGCCTGCCTAACCTCCTTGGTAACTTGGTTAGAGATCAAATTGTATCTATCATAGGCTTCTGTGTCATGTGTTAATTTGTATGTTTCTTCTCTGCCATATGCCTCATTAGTTCATCTGACATCCATTTAGGCCTAAACCTTGAACAATATTTCTTAGTTGGTATATAAAGATTAGTAGCTTCCAAGATAAGTTCTTTGAATGCTTCCCATTTTGCATTTACTATTGGTAACATCATCAGTTGGTCCCACTGTATAGAATTTAAATACTGCCTCAGTCCATCGTAGTCGCCTTTACGAAAGCAATAACCCTTCCCTTTACCCCTAATGGTAGTTACCTCTTTGAATAAATCCCACTTCAGCACACTGTGATCACTGCCACCTAGTGGTTCATTTATCTGCAGATTCTTAATGCATGAAGAATCACTGCTGATAATCAAATCAAGAGTATTACTCCCTCTAGTTGCCTCCCGAACATGCTGATGTAGAAAACAATCATCCAATAAACCCACAAAAGCCTTGCTAGTGTGTGAGTAATCAGCCCCCAAATTCCAGTCAATATCTGGGAAATTAAAATCTCCCATTATAAGACTCTCTGATTTACTGGCCCACTCTATTTCCTTGTACAGTTTCTTATTATACACATCAGAGTCCTTAGGCCTATAGCACACTCCTACTCTCAATTTTGATCTCCCAATGCTTATGTCACACCAAACTGATTCGACAATGCACTATCCAGTGATGTCCACTGGCTTCACTTCCTTGGATTTTATGTATTTCTTAACTAATAGCATAACCCCTCCTTCCTTCCTATCCAGTCTATCCTTTCTGTAGACGTTGTACTTCCCAAATTCCAGTTCTGCATTCCTTATATCTGTGTGACACCACGTCTCTGATATCCCAACAATATCTGCCTTTGATGTTTTGAGCAATACCTCAAATTCATCAAATTTATTTGTTAAACTCCTAGCATTGGTGTACACGCAAGTATACATGCACCTATTTCTATTCTTAGCTACCCTAACACAACCCATGTGTTTATTTGTACCGCAATGACTCCCAGCAGTCTCTGAAATATCCTGCATCTTGTTTTTCAGGCTTCTGCTCATTCCAATAGAAGCAGTGCAAGAATCTCATTCACCTCTGCCAGTGGCTACTGTTAATCTATTCGTCTTTGTCTCCCCCCAAGCTAGCATTTTTCCGACCCACCTAACACTGCCTCGATAGCATCAGCAAATATTCTTGCACCCTTTCTATTTAAGTGTATCCCATCCCTGTAGAAGCAATCTCTCCTGTTAACAAGTACAGTCGAGGCTGAAAAAAATTCTACCCCTTGAGTCTTGCACAATCTTTCCAGGGCCAAATTGATCGACAAGGCTCTCATCATATACTCCCTCCTATCGTGTCTGGGCAGAATTGCAGACATTACCTGAAGGAAACGAAACAGGGCTATCAAGTAAGTGATGGGAACGAGGAACAGGCAGTGAGAAATTAATTTTATAACGAGAATTCAAACGGGGTATAGCGAAAGGTATTTGTGCAAGAAGAGATGGAGAATCGATAACAGAGTTTGTGATATTGTAAACAAAAAGTGACCTATGGAGTTGTCGTCTAGAGTGAAGAGTAATGATTCTGAAGCGACCACAAAGAGTTCCATAATTTCGACGGTGAAAGGCAATGTGATTTCGATAGCATAAGAATTTAATTAATTTAATTTGAATTCTCTCAAGTCTGTGAGAAAGATGTTGTGTGGACCAAATAATATCACAATAATCAAAAATGGGGGGAAAAAAATAAAAAACTACATTTAAAATTGCTCCACATTGACTCTGTAACTCTTAAAGTTAAATATTTTAATCAAGTCAGATAGTATGAATCAGAGCTGTACTACTCATTTTAATTTCTGGAGGGTGTCATATGGAAGTAATCTACGCACTATATTGAGGTAAACTCCTCTTATTATTTTACTAATTTAATCAAGTCAGAACGTTTCAGAGCATTTGACTCACAAAAAGCATTACTATTTTAGTAAATGTGTTCCTTGTGCTGCACGACTTCAGGTGAATTATTTATTGCTTATCTCAGAACATAACATTTCAGATGGTTCAGTAGTTATATGCAGTTCTTTGTGCTGTGGCAGACTCACTTTGTTTCCGACTTGTACATCGGACGATTTCAATAAGATCACACAGTTCCTTGTACTGCAGAAATAACAGCAGAAATTACACCTAAAATATGGATGGCACTGCAGGAGCAACAGATAATCTATGTTGGCTGGATCATCCATAGATTCAGGGAACACACAAAAGTTCCCCATACAAAAGTGTTTTAAATGTCATAAGTATGGTCATACTGCCAGGGACTGCAGTCAAAAAGAACCTGTCTGTGGTCACTGGGCACGATTCGATTACAAAAGCGGCAAAAATAAGTCTCAACAGCCAAAATGTGCTACTTGCAAGGCCGCACGGCTGCCTGACTGTGCATACAACATCAGGAATGACAAATGCCCCTGCTATAAAAAATGGTAAAACTTATACAATCTAGGACCAATTATGAGCCAGATTGAAAATATAAACGTGGCAAGTGCTCTAAATCTCGTCCAATTGAATGCTCAGAGAGCAAGAGCTGTTGTAGATCAGATTAAGCTCAAATTATAAGAAAATGACATAGACATCTTGGTACTCCAAGAACCATACACACACCCATGAGTAGGGTTCAAGTTGTTGTTGTTTGGTGAAAGAGCTACTTAGGCCATATTGCACCTATCACGGTTATGAATGTTACATATGCATGGTGACTGTTATGGCATTACTCAAAAAACGATCATATATTCTATCTGTTTCGTAAAGTGAAAGAACCAAAGCAGATTAGGTGGTTACCTATGATGTGGCAGAGTGTCAAGGTTCTTTAAGGTTTGGCAGAAGGCTAAAAGACACTTGGCGGGCAGTGGTGTATAAAGTACACTCAACAAGAATATGCTTCATTGTAAGTGGTGAGTTGCACTGTGTGCATACACTGTCCCTCTTCTATAAGGCAGTTTTTATCCCGGTTATCACCTATGCCTCTGGAGTCTGGTACAAGAAGGCCAATACAGTAGTAAACAGATCGCGCCTAGGAACTATCCAGCGCTCTCTTCTCCTTCTATCCTCGCGTGCCTGTCGCACTGTCAGCCCCCATGCGCTCCAAGTCCTCACTGGATCTCTTCCACTGGACCTGGAGATTGTTCGTCATGGGCTGCTCTATCAAATAGCCAAAGGAAGAGCAATTACCTGCGCAGGTTTCACCACTGACCCAGCAAATAATAGACACGCTGAAAAGAAGAGACTTAATGAACATCTAACATACACCTGGCAAGAAAGATGGCAGACCTCAACTAAAGGCGCTGTCACAAAAAGATTCCTCCAGGATGTCAGGGCCTTCTACCCCCTCACACCTGTCTGGTTTTCACCGGGACTCTATGCTACCTATCTCCTCACTGGAAAAAACTACCTCCTCCTTCCAGAAAAAACTACGACTTCAGAATTTCAGACTCACCCCGCTGTCACTGTGGAGAGGATCAGACGTGGAAGCACCTTGCCCACAGCTGTGAAATCTATGATGACTTCAGGAGGATCCTAATAACGAGACTACGCTTCAACTACCAAAATCAAGAACACCTCACCCTACAAGAATGAAGAAACTTACAGAGCCCTGACTCAGTTTGCAATGGACCTATTTACCAGGCAGAAAGCGCTACCACCACCTTAGCATCCAAATCAATAGGTCATAACCACCATGACTGCCAACTGTTGCTGCGCATCATTGAGCCATGGATGCTAACGCCTTGGACCAACTTACACAAGACTTGACCAACAAACCATCCGGAGTACAGAACCCAATTGAACCCTCACATCTCAAGTAGTCAACTGGTCTCCCCACTTGGTTGGGACAATACTAGCAGTGCAATCAAAGACAGGGTCCACTCATACCTTGACAAATTCCTCATCATTGATTCCTGAACCAACATCTCCCGACCAAACGTGACACATCTCATCAAGAAGAGACCTACCATCGATCCCTGGACTTGACCATCATATCTTGGACTCCCGGTTTTGACCACCCCACTATTCGTTATCATGGACTACTGGACCAGTCTTCAGTCTGGATGCGACACAGACTCACCAAATGGAGTCCCAATGACGACACCTGGACTAGACCTTCCGGAAAAAGGACCCATCCACCATAGCAGCACTCACACTGCTGAATTTCGACCAAGTGTCGGCTCCAACTGACTGACAGTGCTAGCTGTACCTACCCTGCAGTTGCGGGGTATCTCTCTTTCTCTCTCTTTTTTTTTTTTTTTTTTTGGCTTCTTTCTTCTGTTTCCTACCATCTGTCCTTTTACCCCCCCCCCCTATTTTTCTCTTACACGATGATTTTTTTTTTTTTTTTTTTTGTCCACCCCACTCCTTCTCTCTGGTGACGCACTGATTGTTGTTGTTGTTATTTGGTTTTTAGGAGCATTAGCAACTAAGGCCATATTGCTCCGGGATATGCGGTGGTCATTCTCTGACCTTTCCGCATCCTCCATATTTGGTGGTGACGGGCTCGAACCCCGGTCTAATCAAGAAGCGTGTGCCAACGCACCGCTGCTCCTTCCCACCTGGCTACGGAGGCGCCTTGTGAAGCACTGAGCATGCCAAACTGTCATCAGGGGCCTTCTTCCCTGTCGGCCCCCTTCTTCTGTTTCCTACCCTCCAGTCTTCTGCCTACCTCCCTTACTTTTCTCTTGCACAACGTTTTTTTTTTTTTTTTTTTTATATATGTGTACAGGGTGATTCACTACCAGTGCGACAAACTTTCAGGAGGTATAGGGGGGCACAAAGACGAATCGGAATCACATAGCATTGCAGGGTCCGAAATGCCTTCGTCATGCGGTAGAGGACGTTGAACGGGAGAACGCGTGAATAGCGATCCCGCTGGAAGTCAGCATTTGCGAACCGGTTCCCGAGGCAGTAGGATGGACGAGTATTCAAACGTTGAACTGGCCGACATGCACCTCGCGTATGGAGCTGCGGACTGTAGCGGGCGCGCCGCTCTGCGCTTGTACCAGAAACGTTTCCCGCACAGGCGTGCTCCTCATCATATGATTTTCGCACGTGTGCACAGAAGGTTACGTGAGACTGGTTGTTTCACGAGGGGTACCATGAATTGAGAGCGAACGACGAGGATGCCAAACAATGAGGAGAATGTCCTACGTCTTGCAGAACGCAATCCGAGTACGAGTACTCGAGCGATAGGCCAAGGATTGGGTATTTCCCAATCCACTGTATGGAGGATATTGTCAACAAACGAAATTAGTTCATACCCACTGCAACGCGTCCAATCATTGGAGCCTGCGGATTATCCACTCCGGAAGACTTTTGCTACTTGGTTTCTTCAACAGAAACGATTCGCAAATGCTGACTTACAGCGGGATCGCGGTTCACCCGACCTCCCGTTCAACATCCTCTACCGCATAACGAAGGCATTTCGGACCCTGCAATGCTATGTGATTCCGATTCGTCTTTGTGCCCCTACACCTCCTGCAAGTTTCTTGCACTGGTAGTGAATCACCCTATATATATGTATATATATGCCCCACAGGTCTAAATCTAAATACATCAAAATTATTGTCCGACCTATTTGGCCCTAGAACAAGTTATCAGCGAACAACCCTACGCTCTGTTAAAATTACAACCGTTGCTCAAGACCATCTCATTCTCAAAACTGGTCCTAGCCACTGAAATCCCAGGAAAGTATGTGGCAGGACCTGCCAGAGTACTCTAGCATCAGTGGTGCATCCGGTCAGCCTCCCCGTGGCATGGTGTGGTAACGCAGGGTCCCACTAGGGGCTCTGCAGCTAATAGACCGGAGGAACAAAGGGCACAACACAATATACAGGACATGATCCCCCACATACTTCAAATCTCTGGCCCGATACAATGTACACCCGCGGAGATGGAGAAATCCCAGGAGCCGTTAGACACTAACATAACACCTTACACCTGTGACTGCGGTAGATCGCCAATATGGCCGCCTTACTGTTCGGACGTGCTATTCATCGCTCAGTGAACTTCCCTTTTAAATATGTGATTTAAGTGTATTTTATCTCCAGCAAAGTGCTTTCAACTAAAAAGTAACATCAGTGGATTCCTCCGGTGAGATACTTTTGGTGCTTTACTGGGTTTATCGCCAGATATTTACGTTAGTATCTATTTCCTTTGTTGTGAGACTGCACTGGTCACCATGTGGCACACAACAGGGAAATAGAGAGGCACCGATATAACGCTGGCGCCACGTGCCCATCTAGCTCTTGACTGGGGTAACGTTCAGGGAAAGTTACTTTGGACAGTGATTGTGTCCCAACTAACTCCTATCAACTTAGTGAAATTCCAACTGGAAACGATTATTTTTGTTCCCTCCCCCCCTCTTCTACCATAAACTGACCATGGAGAGAAGCTACTTCTGTTCCGATGATCCCTTCAACAAAATACTACCAACGTCTTCGCCGATATAAACTACTCAATAGGAAATTAACCCCATTCTTCTAGGGGCATTTCCACATCTGGCTGTTTCCCCCCATCCCAAGTGACAGAGGGGGACAGCCCAAAATCCTCGCTGAAGGACTATTCAGCTCCAAATTCAAAGAGAGACTTGACGAAGGTGGCCTCTTGCTCATTTCCACGAGCTCTTTCACGCGGGACCTCATAAACTCCGATTATCCGTAAAAGTTCGATAATCCGAAATTCGCAAAGATGGATGGGAAATTGAAAAAAACCACAGATGCCGCGCATTAGAGTCAATATGACAACCCCCTCGTCATAGACCAACAACAGGAGACGTCAGAACCCCATTCGGGGGCCCCGCTAACAGGAAAACGCAAGTATAGAAAGCCAACACATAATCCGGAGCAGTAGATGCGCTCCCAAACTGAATCAGAAGACATAACAGAAAACCAAAAGGACACCAGCGAGGAGAAGCCACCGGAGGCTCCCCTGGATCCCTCCTTGCCAGGGGCTACAGTTCACGAGAAGTCTCTGTTCCTCAAGCTTGCCTTGGAAACATTATTTAAGGAGCAATCTAACAGGGTAACCACAGGGCTAAGGGAACAAATCGTGAACCTGTGGAACAAGCTGGACACTCTCTTGACGGAAACTTACCTCGAGAGTGAGAGAGCCAATGCCAAGCTCCAGGCATACATGGAATGTGGGGCAAACCAAATGCAACAGCGCGCGCCCACATATGCCCAAGCGCTGAGGACCACAATGACAACGGAGCGACCACCAACCCTCGCTGCTCCTAGCAAAAAAGAAAGTACCACTACTACCAAGACCCAACCTGGTCATACTGAAGCCAACAAACACCGAGACTCTTCACACAAGTGAAGAAGTAAAGATGACTGTAATTACTAACCTTAGTGAGGAATTCAAGCACACCAGAATAAAATCGATAAGGAAGACACGCAACGTCGGCGTCATCATCGAGACAGAAATACAGGAGGAGGAGGAGGCGAACAAAATTATAACAAATCCGAAAGTGCCATCCCTGTGCCTACAAGCAGAAACTCCCAAGAAAAAAGGACCAAGCATTGTAATCTTTAACACAGGAAATGACCTATCCCCAACACAATTGCAAGGTGAGATATATCACAAAAACCTGCAGCAAGCATTCCCGGAAAAACCACATCGATTCGGATAACATCCAGATATCAGACAAAACCCAGAAATAATAACTCAACTAACTGTGTGGTAGAACTAGCTCCCAGAGCGTGGAAAGTACTAACGCAGTAGGCAAGAATCTACATCGATTGGGGCAGTCATCGCTTCAGAGAGCACGTGGCTATTCCAATGTGTTTTAGATGCTGCCGATTTGGCCATACCACACACAAGTGTACCCAACCGCAAACTTCTCCAACCTGTGGGCACTGCGCAGAAGTAGGCCACAATTACAATTCCTGCCCAAACAAAACTGCTCCACCAGTGTGCGCAAACTGCAAAGCCCTAAAGTTACCAGCAGACCACTCTGTCAGAGACAGTAACTGTCCCGTGTACTCAAAAGCCAAAAGCACTCAACAACAAAGAACAGATTATGGGAACTCTTTGTAATTATAAAGATTCTAACACAGTGAAATTTGCACAGCATAATGCACAACGGGCAATTGCAGTCACTGCGCAACTAAAGAAAAAGGTAGACGAAGATAACCTTGACATCCTCTTCCTCCAGGAACCCTACACACACACACACACAGAAGAAAGAGGTGAGAGGATATCCACTTACGTACAAAATTGTACAACATAACGGCAACACCCCCCTGGGCTGCCCTGGTCGTCTGCAACCCTGACCTCACGGTTACTAAAATAACCCACTTTTGCAACGAATGGGCTGCCTGTGCCCAGATCATCTCTCCATTGGGAGAATTTTATGCCATATCGCTATACTGCCGACCTGGCGAAGATATTCTCCTCGCAACCCAATACCTGGAAAATGTCCTCCACGAGCTCCCTAATACTAAAATAATCGTCTGTGCAGATGCAAACTGCAGGTAACCAGCCTGGCACACATAATCGTCTGTGCAGATGCAAACTGCAGGTAAACAGCCTTGCACAGTACAACTCCCGATCGACGAGGAACTGCCAATGGACAGCGCCTGGAAGAATTCCTGACCAAGAGCAGCTTCACAGTATTGAATCAGCCAAATAATCTACCGACCTTCTCAAGTACTCTTTGGGAGGCGACAATAGACATAAGCCTAGCCACTAGCACCACAGCAGGATACATATCCTCATGGAAGGTCAGAGAGGACTGGACAACATCTGACCATAGAGTAATAACTTTCCAGATGCACCGTACCCTCAATAGACCACCCACACCCAGAACAATCCTCAACAGATTTGCTATATCTAAGGCAAACTGGGAACAATTTCGGGAGGCATTGACATACTCTGTTGAAGCATTCGACAGCACAAACCTCACCCTGGACCAGCACCAGCGTGCTATAGCAAGTCTAATCACAGAGGCTTCAAACATAGCTATAAAAAGAAAGAAACCATCCGCAGGTTCAGTCCCATGGTGGTGCGTTGAGCTTCAGAGACTGCAGAATGAAGTAAATAGACGCCGTAAAAGCTTCCAGCGAGCGTGAAGATCCTGGCCGGCGGCAGAGGTAGAAGTTCTCAGACAACAATACCGTGAGATCAGAAACAAATACACAGCCCTGATAAGAACCCAGAAAAAATGTTCATGGGAGACACTAGTCTCAACAACAGGAAATAAGGACCCCTGGGGAGTTGTATACAATGTGGCAACTAATAAATTACCAAAAGGAGAAGTAATATCTTCGACAAGGACACCCGATGGCCACTATACCACATACTGGCACCAATCTATAGACAATATCATGAATACCACCTTCCAGAAATTCCCCTCAGACCACACTCCTGAGCAACTTCTTCTCTGTGAGGAAAATGCTAATTACTGCCCATCACATCGGGAGGACCCATTCACACTTGAAGACCTCCATCTGGCGACAGCAAAAATAAGAAATAAGCGAACACATGGCGTAGACTACTTGGAGCCAGAAATTGTAAAAAAGGCCGTGTAATATATCCCAACAACTATATTAAACTTATATAACCATTGCCTACCTGCAGGATATTTTCCCCATGATTGGGGAGCAGCACGAATTAGACTAATACTGAAGAACTCGAAGAAACCACAGGAACTCCCGGAGTCATACAGACCCATAGCCCTACTGCCAATACTGAGTAAATTGTATGAACACCTACTACACAGCAGGATACAAGCTCACTACCAAGAAGCAGGCCTCCCCTCTTCCAAGCAATTCGGCTTTCCACGAGGATGTTCCACCGTGGATGCCCTGGAACGTATAATAAATGCAGCTACACACAGTAATAGTAAATACTTCCTTATTATCTCCATCGACCTTGCAGGGGAATTTGACTCACTTTGGTGGCCAAGTGTCCTCGGCAGACTCCAGGAGGTAAACATGCCCAGCAACTTATACCAATGCATTAAAACCTATCTTTCGGACAGAAGGATCTCAGTATCTACACCCTATAGCCAACTCACCCGGTCGGTGTTCTGAGGATGCCCACAGGGATCAGTCCTGGGGCCTCTCCTCTAGAACCTGATGTTGGACGGCTTCCTCAACCAGGATCTAAACGGAGCAGATGCTCAAGCCTTCGCAGATGACCTGGTCCTGATGGTGGAGGCGGACAATCGTGTACAACTTGAGGCTATTGCAAACCGGGCCATAGACACCCTCCAAGAATGGTCAAAAAATCATCACTTAAGAATATCACCTTATAAGACATCCTCAATACTTTTGAAAGGCTCCCTTGATATCATGAGGCCATCTCAGATAAAAATAGAAGGAAAAACCATAAAACTGACCAGGGAATTAAAATACCTAGGAATCATCCTTGACAAAAATCTTTCATTCACCCCACACCTCGTATATCTACAAAAAGAGATCAAAAACTACTCAGCCCTCATAGCAAGTCTCGTGAAATGATTGGGGCTTAAGGAAAAGAACCTTGACCCTCTTTTACAAGGCCTTCTTCATTCCAGCCATCAGCTATGTAGCAGGGATCTGGTTTAAAAAAGCAATCACCGCAGTCAATAAAAGAAAGCAAGAAACGATACAGCGCAGCATCTTACTCACCGTCTCCAGAGCATGCTGCACGGTCAGCTCACACGCACTGCAGGCCATTGTGTGGCCCCTACCCTTGGACCTGGAGATTGTCCGCTGTGGCATTCTATATCAACTATCAAGAGGGAACAGTATAACTTGCATTGACTTCACCACAGACCCTACCAACAACAGCAACGCAGAAAAGAAACGACTAACCAAATATCTTCAACAAACCTGGCAGTCTCGATGGGCGGACTCAACTAAAGGTGAGATAACCCGGAAGTTCATCCAGGACATTACACAAGTGTATCCCGAACAGCCAAACTGGTTCTCACCGGGGCTCTACACCACCTTTCTTCTAACAGGGCACGGCTCTTTTAATGCAAAGCTGTCAACTTTTGGCATCAGGGATTCCCCATTATGCCACTGCTGAGAAAACCAAACATGGTCACATCTAATGCACGATTGTCCCCTCTTTGAGGACATCAGATGTCATTTCATCACAAAGATACGCTGTAATCAGAAGGAACGGGAACACCTTATATTACACGAGGAGGAGCATTACAAGGCCCTCTCGTGCTTTGCACATGAGCTGTTTACCCGGCTATGGGCAATGACTCAACCTCTCCAGGCCTGATGCAGGACCTGACTACAACTACAACTCATCGAACGGGACTCTGCTCTCATGAGTGCCATTATTTGTTAACTGAACCAGAAAGATCAAAGTACCACGATATCGGACGAGACTTTGCTCTCACGAACATCACAATCAAACACGGACACCCTGTCAACTGGACCTCCAGCGCATGTAAATTACCCAACAAACTACCTCAGAATGTGACAATCACCATATGCAGGAGTGACAACACTGCTTCGGCGCCCAGATAACAGAACAAACAGTGAAAGTGACCACATACCACCAATGATCACCCAAAATGGAAATAGAAGGACCATGACCACGACCAAACTAGATGAGACCTTGATCCCATGACCAACGCCTGCATTCAACCGATCTGTGAACAAGTCGGTAGAGACCTTGTCCCTGGATGTACCTCCTGGTGGGGCCAGTGTTGTGATGCTGTTCTGAACCTGCTGACCTAGCCACTCTGCATCCAGGCTGCACACACGCCATATTGGTGACCTGTGCCGGCTCCCTTGTCCGGCCCTTTCTACCCCACTCCGGCAGGGGAGAGGAGACGGTCATACTGTTTCCTCCCCTCTACCCCCATTCTTCCGTCTGGCAGGGCATGGGCATGCCCTACTGATACCAAATTGAGGCTTCCTACTCTATTGGCCTTATCCTTCCTCCTTTAACCCCCCCAGTCTTCAGTCTCCCCCTCTCTATCTTTACACAAGCGAAATCCCCCCACACATAAATTCAATGAATCCAAATTAACTTACGCCCATATTTCGGTTTTTCCTTATTCAAGCGACATCACCCTACGAAATCGAGAGATATCACACATATATCTATACATATATGTTTAAATATATATATATATATATATTTTTTTTAAGATCCTAGCCAATTAAATCTCAGGAAATTAGGTGTCGGGACCTGCCAGAGTCAACTAAAGACTATCGGGTATCTGGTCTGCCTCCAAGGGGCGTAAGTGGGGCTACGTTGGGCCTCAGAAGAGGTCCAGCGGCTAAATGGCCAGAGGAACAACGATACAAAACACCACACTTCCATAATCCATACACTTTTAAATCTCTGGCCTTCCCAGCGAGGCGCTTCCGTAGCCAGGTGGGAAGGAGCAGCAATGCGTAGCACACGCTTCTTGATTAGACCGGGGTTCGAGCCCGTCACCACCAAATACGGACGATACGGAAAGGTCAGGGAAAGACCACCGCACAACCCGGAGCAATATGGCCTTAGTTGCTAATGCTCCTAAAAACCAAAATAACTAACTTCCCAGTGAACTGATACACCCACAATAAAAGCAACGCGCAGATGGGGGAAACCCCTATTGCCGTTAGACACTGAAAACACTTACTTACTTACTTACCTGTGACTGCTTATACTTGCTTTTGCGGTCACTAGTTGGCATTATTTTTTTATAAATTTATTATTATTATTATTTTTTAAGGTCCTATCCACTGAAATCTCAGGAAATTAGGTGGCAGGACCTGCCAGAGTAAATAACTATAATAGTGGTATACCTGGTCTGCCTCCACGAGGCAGAGTGTGGACAACGTTGGGTCCCATTAGGGGCCCAGTGGGTAAATGATAAAGGGAACAACGGTACACGACACTATAAATGTACAAAATCCATACACTTTTAAACCTCTGGCATTGACAGTGTTCTGTTTCACACCCACAATGTATAGCACGCGGAGATGGGGGTAATTCTCTGAGCATTGTAAACAGGTTGCAAGGAAGGCCCATGGTGTCCTATCGATGATCTATCGAACTTTTGCAAGTAGAGATAGGGACGTGATAATCCCATTATATAAGGCTTATGTTAGACCACACTTGGAATACTGTGTTTAAGTATGGAGACCGCACCTAAAGAAAGACATCGAGATTCTTGAAAGGGTGCAAAGAAGGGTAACTCGCCTGGTGAGATCGGCAAAAGGGCGTCCTTATGAAGAAAGACTTCGAATATGTGGGTTGCAGAGTTTGGAAACTAGACACCTTAGAGGAGATTTGATTGAGGTGTTTAAGGCTCTGAGAGGCATCAGTAAAATGAATGAGGACAAAATTTTCAAGATTATAAATGATGCTAGAACTAGGGGACATAAATTCAAGTTACGGGGGGAAATGTTTAGATTGGACTGCAGGAAGTTCTATTTTAGCCAGCGAGTTATAAATTACTGGAATGGGTTTCCTTCGTGGGTGGTAGAGGCCGACAGTTTGGGGAAATTCAAAGGTCATCTGGATAGTACTTTCGGGTAAGGGAAGCGCATAGGATGATAGGTTTAATTTCCTTTTTATTTATTAATTATTATTATTTATTTATTTTTTTTTTTTTTGTTTTTATCATTGTTTTGTTCGGATTTTTTTTTTTTTTTTTTTTTTTGGCTGGTGCAGCATAAGCCATAGGCTTTCTTGCACCATGCGGCCGTTACTAATACTAATACTAATACTAACCCTTGGTGCCGTTTGACACGAAGCCCACTATACACTCCACCTGTGACTGCTTCTGTCGGACTGGACCGTGCGGGAGGGCTGGTCCACCTCACACCATCGAGCCATAACTTTCAATATGTACAGATCGATCACTCAGTCCACAATTCTCAGATAAAAGCAACACAGATACGCTCTGAACAAAGCTGACTGGAGCCTGTTTAAAGAAACACTCATCAATGGGATATTGCGCCTACAAACAGAGAATGTGCCAGTTCAGCACACAGACTCCCATCAGCGCAAGGTCACGGACATAATTACGAACGCTGCAAATACAGTAATAAAACGGAAAAATCCCATCCCTGGGGCGGTCCCTTGGTGGTCATGGAAGTTTCAGGCCCTCTGACGTGAAGTAAACCAAAAGAGGCGTGCATTCCAATGGGCCAGGCGATCCTGGCCCCCCGCAGAAATTGAATACCTCCGCCAGGAGTACAGAGAGACTCGAAACGCCTACAACGCGATGATCAGGCAGCGTAAAAGACTGTACTGGGAGCACTTGGTATCAACAATCCGCCTCCCTTAAGATTATAGGGTATATTCCATCAACTCCAGAAGCCTTACTGGCCTGTAGGCTCGAAAGTTTTTTCATTAAATAATCTTGCGAAATTTCAATATCATTAATTACATATTTTTTAACTTCGCTCCCACAATTTCCCATTGCCACAAAAGGCTTTTCATTTGTAAATATCGATGCAAAATAACTGTTGAGTTCATCTGCAACACCAGCTCGTGTATTTAATACTATCCCCTTTCCCTTACGTAAAGGTCCGAACTGGTTTGTCCTGCTCTTCTTGGCATTTATATATGTGAAGAATTCTTTATCCCCCCTCTTTGCTCTGTTTGCTAGTGATTTCTCATAAACTGCCTTTGCCTGTCGAACCTTTTCTGTGGCTCTATTACACATCACCTTGTAGCTGTTATAGGCTTCAGTACTGTTTATTGCTGTGTAACCTTTCTATGCCACCTTTTTTCTGCTCAAGTAATGCGGCAACTTCACTATTCATCCAACTTGGAACCCTTCTCGTGGAGTATTTTTTAATGGTATATCCGCATTCAAGGCATCTGTGATTAATGTTTTAAAAGCGTACCACAGTTCAATTGTATTCATTCTCAGCGCGATATCTACCCAGTTAATAGAGGCCATGTAGTACCATAAGGCATCGTAATTTACTTTTCTGAAATTAAAACCCATTCCTTTGCCTTTTACTTCTGCTACCTCTCTCGTCATCATCCACCGTAGAACTCCGTGATCACTTCCTGCTACTGGTTCCTCTACTGTCAGCCCTGTTATGTCATCTGATTCATGTGTGATGATGAGGTCTAGGATATTCTTTTCTCTAGTACATTCCCTGACATGTTGATACAAATAACAGTCATCTAGTTGATTTAAAAATGTTGTTCCCCATGTCGAGTTTCCTTCCCATTTACTCCAATCAATTAGAGGCAAATTGAAATCACCCATAATAAGGCATTGACGCTTACTTGCCCATTCCATTTGCATGTAGAGGCTTTTGTCATAATCTTCACAATCACATGGTCTGTAGATTACTCCTACTCGCATTATACCTTTGTTTCCAACTATCTCACACCATACAGACTCTATACTAGCATGTGAAATGTCTGAATCCAGGAAAGCTATCGTCGCACTCAGGCTGCTTCTGATAAGAAGCATTACCCCACTACCCCTTCTATCTAACCTATCCTTCCTAAATACATTATACAAGCCGTACTGAAACTCATCATCCCCAATTTCCGGGTGGCACCACGTCTCTGTAAGCCCTATTATGTCCGCGTTACTTGTTTTAACCAGCAGTTCGAATTCGCTCATTTTATTGACGACACTTCTAACGTTACTGTATAAACAATTAAGATTTACTGTTCTTGTATATTTAACAACCCTAACACAACCCTTGAAGTTTTTTAGGCTCTGTTCCCTGATATTAGCTACCCGCTCACGTGAAAGGTCTTTGCCCCCAGAACATCTAGATAATACATCCAGTTGGGGTAACAGATAAGAACTCTTGAGGTATGTGCAAGAGTTACTTTGACCAATATTATCAGATAAACGCGTGTCAGTATTACCCACATCCCCCCTAACTAGCAGTTTCCCTGAACCTTTAAGGTATCCTCAATAATACTGGCAAAAACTTTTGCACCACCTTTGTTTAAGTGTATCCCGTCTCTACAAAACAAATTCCTTCTACCTACAAGTGTGGGCCATGCTGATAGAAATTTACCCCCTAAAGCCTTGCAGATTCCTTCAAGTCTTGAGTTAATCCACAAGGCTCTTAACATATAATCCCTCCTATCGTGTCTGGGCAGAATTGCAGACACATAGACATTATGGCCTAGCTCGCGACATTTCCCTGACATGTTGATACAAATAACAGTCATTTAGTTGATTTAAAAATATTGTTCCCCATGTCGAGTTTCCTTCCCATTTACTCCAATCAATTAGAGGCAAAGTGAAATCACCCATAATAAGGCATTGACGCTTACTTGCCCATTCCATTTGCATGTAGAGGCTTTTGTCATAATCTTCACCTGGTCTGTAGATAACTCCTTCTCGCATTATACCTTTGTTTCCAACTATCTCACACCGTACAGATTCTATATTAGCATGTAAAACCTCTGGGAAAGCTATCGTCGCATTGAGGCTGCTTCTGATAAGAAGCATTACCCCACCATCCCTTCTGTCTACCCTATCCTTCCAAAATACATTATACAAGCCGTACTGAGACTCATCATCCCCAATTTCCGGGTGGCACGACATCTCCGTAAGCCTTATTATGTCCGCGTTACTTGTTTTAACCAGCAGTTCGAATTCGCTCATTTTATTGATGACACTTCTAACATTACTATATAAACAATTAAGGCTTACTGTTCTTGTATATTTAACAACCCTTGAAGTTTTTTAGGCTCTCTTCCATGGCATTAGCTACCTGCTCACTTGAAACGTTCCTGCCCCCAGAACATCTAGATAATACGTCCAGTTGGGGTAGCAGATAAGAACTGTTAAGGTATGTGCAAGAGTTACTTTGACCAATATTATCAGATAAACGCGTGTCAGTATTACCCACATCCCCCCTAACTAGCAGTTTCCCTGAACCTTTACGGTATCCTCAATAATACTGGCAAAAACGTTTGCATCACCTTTGTTTAAGTGTATCCCGTCTCTAGAAAACAAATTCCTTCTACCTACAAGTGTGGGCCATGCTGATAGAAATTTCTTCCCTAAAGCCTTGCAGAGTCCTTCAAGTCTTGAGTTAATCCACAAGGCTTTTAACATATCCCTCCTATCGTGTCTGGGCAGAATTGCAGACACATAGACATTGTGGCCTAGCTCGCGGCATTTCCTCACCATGGTCCTGTATTTTTCCAGCAAATCGTCATATCGTGTACGTTTAATGTCATTAGTCCCCACATGAATAATAATATTCTCTTTACCCCCACCTTAAAATCTGACAATCTGGTGGTGACGTCATTAATAGTTGCTCCCGGCAGGCATACCTTGTTTCTACTCCACCAATCCTTATTACAAAAAATGTTCCCCGTTTCCCTGACAATGGAGTCTCCTAATAAAAAAAATGTCCTTTTGAACCAGAGTAATTTGCACTTGGTTTTTCTGTTTTGAGGCCCGAATTGGGTATGTATACTTCGTATATTGCTGGAGTATTGACGAGTCCCTGACAAGTTCCCACATGCATTATTTTCGAGGGCAAGCACCCGTTTTTTCAGTGATTCAAATTGTTCCATCAGTGCGCCAAATTGTAATTTAAGATCGATGCACTCCTTACATCGATCACAAAGAAAAGAATCCCCAGGTGAGCTATGATTAGTCACCAAGTCGACCTTGAAAAACATTCCACAGGTTCCGCAACGGATTAAATCATGACTCACCCGTAAATCGCCATCGGCTATTTCCGTGTGAATCACGATATCCGGTGACGTGTTTAAGGCAGATCTCGAAACTACCATTATAAAATTAGCTAAATATCAATGAAAATTAACTTTAAAATATTATATCTATAATATTATAAAAATCAAGCTGTTACAGAAAAACCTATAACAAAAAAATCCAACAATATCTAAATAAATCAAATATTTAAAAGCAATAATCAACAGCAATCCAATCCACTTAACTGAGGAGCCCTAATGAAGAGCGTCCCCTCACCTCGAATGCCAACACTCGAATCTCGTATGGTAACAGGCCGAATGAACAAGGGCACAACATGCTACATACCACACGGCCCATAGACTTTTAAATCCCTGGCTTGTCCGATACAGTGTACATACGCAGAGATGGAAGAAATCCCAGGAGCTGTTAGACCCAAATATACCTACACCTCCCTGCCTACCCCTATACTTTGCCTGGTGGGGCTCGTCTCCACTGACCTCTTTGAGGATGCCTACTCTATCGTCCCTATTCTTCTATCTGTTGCCCCTCCCAGTTTTTCGGTCTCCCCCCCTCTCTCACTAAACCGACTGAGTACACCCCTTAACAATGCCACCAAATTCTAATCAACGTCTAAATTCTACCATTTTATTGTAAATCTCTTTTGGCCAAATTCTAGTGTACCCCCTTTTTTTTCAGGCCTTGCCACTGAAATCCTTGGAAATTAGGCGGTGGAGCCTGACAGAGTACTTATATAATCTACTGGGTGCCTGACCTGCCTCCTTGTGGAAAATGGTGAGTCCCAATATGGGCCCAATGGCTAAATGGTCAGAGAAACAACAGAACATAACGCTACTCAACAGACTACCCCCACACACTTTTTTACATCTCTGACCTCCACAGGGCTCTGTGTCACTCACAAAGAATACAACGCGGAGATGGGGGAAACCCAAGTGCCGTCAGGCAACTAACACACTCTTTAAAAAAAAGTTCCTTGTACTGCAAGTGATTTGGATTACTCATTTCTTCTTGGAGGGTTCTTGCGCAGATGGACTTTGAACATTGTTGACTACTCTGTTTTCTATTGTTGAATCTCACAGAAACCGGACTCAAGAAACTATCTTTTGTTTTCGCAATTTGTATAATTTAATCTTTATACTTCCGGCGAGATTATCTCTGCCGCTTGTTAACCCCTGGCATTGTGCCGTGAAGGGCATTGTAGAGCTATGGTACCTGCTTGTACCGGTGAACTTTACAATAAAGATCTTATTTGTTTGTTTACTTTTGAATGGATGTACCAGAGAATGACAAACAGATTGGTGAAGGGGACAAAAGGGTTGCCCTCTAACCTAGAAAGGCTTCAGCTCTGCAAATTGCAGCGTCTTGAGACCAGGCACCTGCGGGGAGAGCTGATTGAAGTGTTTAAAGCCTTGACTGGATTGAGTAAGCTGAATGTTAATGGCATTCTTCCACTTGCTGAAACCTCACACATGAGAGGGCACAAAATCAAGTTGAGGAAGGATGGTTGTAGGCTAGATGTAGGGAAGTTTCGCTACAGTCAGGTGGTTGATTGTTGGAACAGGTTTCCATCTGCTTTTGTGGAAGTGGATGGGTTGAATAAATTCAAGGGAGAACTAGACAAATTCTTAGAGGATACGGAGGGGTGAAAGATTTGTTTTTTAGGCTGATACTATATATAGACTGGCTTTCTTGTGTTATTTACCTTTACTACTGCTACCAACTCATTCTTTGTACGATGTATAAATTGTGCCTGTAATACTGCATATATGATACTGTAAATATACTGGGGGGGCAGAATTTTTCAGGGACCACTTGGTACAATAAATAATAATAATAGTAAAAAAATAAAACGTCCAGGGATGTGTAGATATACTTAGTGAATACTTAGTGCGACCATGAGCGCTCACTAAATTTGTGGAATCAATATCAGATGCCTGCTGACATCGAGAAGCTGAATACTGGTCATGAGCTTACCACAGATTACAATCTAAATTATACTTCTCAATGCTTCTCACTGGGAGTTTCGAATAAGTCAGGCCACCATATCACATTATATGACCGGAACTCTGGATGTAATATTTTACTGGGGGAACATGAATGCAACAAAGACCACTATTTTTTTTTCTAGGTATTGATATGGAGAGAACAACAGTATCTATTATAAGGAAAAATATATTTCCTAGAAATTCCACTCAAAGAAATAAGAAGTCAGTAATAACACTAAACCGTTCCCTGTGGTCTGCCCCAATACGTGTTGTATTGTAAATTGGCAAGTTTAAGTTCAGGAGTAGAGGTGATGAAAATTCTAATTACTCTAACTGGTTTAATCAGGGTGTTGCTTTATTAGTGCGTCTCTTAGGGATTAAATGGCACGTGATATCTTACAAAACTCATATTTCGTGTGTTTGCTGACGCACAGAACGAGCATCAATCATGGCATAGCTTTATCTTATTGAATGGGCCGCAAGTGCCGAGGGTTCAAATGCGGTAAAATCCTACTTATTAATGCATTATGTTTTGTGTGCGTGTGCGCGCGTGCAAAGAACGTGACTGGTGATATTAGTTACGGTTCCATTTACTAGGCTTAATCACCAGTTTAATTACTCTTACTTAGCGTTGTGAGAATACGAAACAGCAACGCCGTTCCATCTCCACTCTTGGTTTCTTCAAATCGAATTATTTCCTTGTAACAGCAGCAACGTGCTATTCTTAATTATCAATTTATCTAAATTCACGTTTCAGTAGTTCATGTTTCTAAAATCACTTTCCTACAACGATATGCAGCTGAAGGATAATTTTAAATTTCATACGTTACCTACTGCTTTATGGGTAGAAATCATTCTACCCATAAAGCAGTAGGAAAATGTGAATTTTCTCGTACAGAAACTTTAAATTTCGTCGGAAGTGTGCGCTAATATTCTTTCCATCTGAAGGAAAAAGAACTAGCGCACACTTCCAGCCATTAACGCTTTGGCTTGGCCACAAGCGAGGCAATAATTCCTCACAATATTTCTATTTATTGTTCAGCATCCGGACACATCGTTCAACGATGCGTGTTACTGGGGGATAGAAAATGACAGTGGGATAAGAAAATGTGCATTTTTTCCGCTCCTAAACGACAGTCTTTGGAGAGTTCTGTACGGTCAGCGTTTTTAAAATCTGCAACGGAGATCAGAACCTTCAACTTCAACCTTATAGTCATTGCACAAAGAAGATAAAAAGCCGATGCTAAGACGTCAATCTGCGGTAGCCCGTTCAGGTCCTTTCTCCGCAGATTTCAACGCTGCACGTGCCAGTGAGCATCTCCCCGTCTCCTTATTAGAAATAGACGTTGATATAAAGTTCAAAGGGACGGCTGCTTAGAGACAGATATCAGGTCTCTAACAAAAAATTTTCGAGTTAGATATTTTGTGTAAAACATTTTATGTCATTTAGTTTTACATCGCTCACTCTCGGTTTCCTAGCCGCCCTTTCCGGTTGGTAGTGGTAGAGCAATCGATTCGTTCCACTGAGCCAGAGCAACTAAGGCTATGAGGCGTCACTATATTTTATCTGCAATTGAGTGTATTCTTCGGTTGATCCTGGACGAAAGGCCACAGTTGCAGGGAGAAAATCCAAACCATGCGATCCTCGCCGAAGATCGAATAATTCAGCAACGTTTTTAAAAAAGCCACCAAAATATTCCTCCTAGTATAGAATGATGGATTACCACCATTCTATACTAGGTTATAATTACCATTATAATACTCGGTTATAATTACCATTATAACCGATGGCTGCAAGCAAGGGCCTATCCAAGTTTCAAAAACTAAGCTACTTCCGATTTAAAAAAATTACTTTAATGAACAATGTGGTGCTGGTTATAATATACGTAGACGTAGCATATACTGTCAATATACCCTGGGAATTCATACAGATCCGGATCTTTGTCTTATTTTTTTAAGTGAAGGAAACAGTATTCATATGTAGGGGAAGCGTAAGAAATACTGTCCTGCCGGAAGTTTCACAACCAAGTTATATATTTACATTTTTATTGTCAGAAATGACGCGTTTCACTCGGTAAAATATAGGCGCCAAATAACAATATTTATTTAATTGTTCGATTTCATTGAATTAAAATAAAAATTGAATGGCTAATTTAGTAATAGTAGTAATTTTTGGGTTTTGGGCTCACAATTTAGTCCGTATTACACCACATATAATATGTTTGTAAATTGAATTTCTGTGATCGATTTGCTCTTTTCTGGATCAAATACCAGAGTTTCTGGGAGAAAAAACTATGAAGTCCTCGCTCTTCGTTATTGGTTGTTATTGGGATTTTAGTAGGATCAGCGACTAAAGCCACGTTGCTTCGTGTATATTATCTTTATAATTGCGTTCTGAGGTCGATTTTCTATTTTCTGGAAGGAAAACCATGCTACCCTTTCCTGAGACCGACTAACTCAGCCACGTTGTGAAAAGACCCATAAAAATTCCTCCCATCACGGGATTCGAACCCAGGTGTTTTCCATCCGGTACGGGGAGGACGGCGAAACCATCGCCGAAGACCGACTAACTCAGCCACGTTGTGAAAAATGCCCATAAAAATTCCTCTCCCTATTGATTCGAACTCAGGTCTCTTCCATCCGGTGTGGGAAGGAGGAGGAAGAGGAGGGCAATTATACCAACTGTTCTACTCACGAGGATATTTAGTGATACACCAACCTAAAGCGACAAGTAGTCTCGATTGAACCCTCACGACAGCCCGCATTCGTCATGACATAAATTTAATGAATTGTGTAAAGCTTGCCACAGGGATCTTAATCCATGCTGACAGACCTGTTTCCTGCAGTTCTTGAAATTGAATAATTAAGGATCTATACTCGGAAGAGCTTGTTCAACCTCATCCCACAGGTGGTCCATTGGATTAAGATCTACGGAGACCAGCGCACTAAACTGAATTTGATATCCTCTTCCTGGAACCAGTTATGAATAACCCAATCTTGAGATATAGCGCACTATCCGGTTGGAAGAACCCATTCACAGATGAATACTTGCAGCGTTGAAGGCTTGAGCCTGGTCGGATCCAATTTCCAGTTAAGCTGTCACATCCAAATGATGCTCCACTGGCATCAAGAAGGCCAAATATGTAACACAAAAACACTCCCCCATACCAATCTGAGAGGACTAGAATATGTTTTTCGCCATATTCTGGGCTTCCCATCAAAAAACCAAACTATTATATTAGGGTCATCCGGTAATTTCTTACATACTCCCGTATTTGTGTCTGTAAATTGCGTGTGTTCTCTGGTCAATTTGCCTATTCTGCTGGACGAAAAACCCCCAGATTCTGGGGAGGAAACATTGCTATCTACGCCGGAGACCGATTAACTCAGCCACCGAGTGAAAAAAGCCCCATTAAAGTTCATTGCGCCATCGACGGGATTCGAACCCGATCCTTTTCCACCCTGTGTGGGCAGGATGGTGACGATACCACTGTACTACATGTGCTGACTGGGCCTCTCATCCAGGAATCAGGTTTAGTTAAGTGAGGAAGAGTTTTTTTTATTATGCGGTGTTGTTCTTGAGCATACTTTAACCGCACCTTATTTTTATTTTTTTTTTTTCTGAAAGGAGTTCGATCCAGTTCGGTCTTCTGCTGCGATAGCTCATCCTTGACAAGATATGACGAGTTGAGCGTTCTGAAATGGCTCTTTTGTTATTACTGCTGTACTAGGTGATTGACTGCAGCCTTTCTGTTACCAGCATGTCTTATCAACCTGCGATGAACTCGCCCATCACGAGTTGTCTTCAGCCAGAGAATTTCAGCTGGCTTAGTATTAATGCTAATATTAGCATTAGTAGTGGCAAATGACGCAAAAAACTAAGTTTATAAAGCAACAGACAAAAAAAAAAGAAAAAATTCCCACATCACCTGTCCATCCCCTATAATAATATGTCTAGCACCTTCCTTGATTTTATTTAAATTACCTATTTCCAATACAAAAGATGTTTGTTCTAACAATCAGCCAACCGCTAAACTTCTACCCATTATCCCGCAACCATTCTTCTTCAATTTCAGTTTATCCCCCTCAAATGGAAGAATTAGAAGGTCAAGAACAAGAACAAGAATACCATCGGCCCGGAGCTTGCTCAATCCAATCAAAGAATGAAACACCTCGACCGGATCTTCTAGCAGGTGCCTAGACTCCACACTCTACAATTTGCAGAACTGAAGGCTTCCTTGGTAAGGCCACCAATTCGTTCCCTTCACCAATTCCGTTGCCCTTCTTTGCAGCCGTTCTAGCAGATCCACGTTCTTCCTAAAATGATGCCTCGAGACCTGTACGCAATACTCAAGATGTGCCCTAACCACTGCCTTGTACAATGGGACAATCAACTCCTTATCCCTGCTGGCAAAGTTCCTGTATATTATTTACAAAGTCCCATTAGCTATCTTGTCTACCACACAGCTGGTACTTAATTTGGGTTTACTACTACCCATACGCAGTAACTTGCATTTGTCAATGATAATCTTCAATTGTCATTTCTCAGCCCATCTGCCTAATTTTTCGAGATCATCTTGCAGTAGCATACCTTGATTACTGCCATTAATTATCCTACCAACCTTTGTTACGTCTGCAAACAAATATGGTATGTTATACCATACTTTTTTATGTCATATATGTGTAAATAGCTTGTGTACATTGAAATGCAATGATTAAGTATCATCGTACTATTACTCAAGTTTATATTATGAGTCTCTTATGTGATGTTTAATCCGGGTGTGATGGGTACGTTTGCATTGTTTTCTTCCTACACTCTTTGTAAAGATTGAAACAGGGAATAAAGGATTTAATAATAATGTGTTTTGCTTTGATTGATTTATATGAAAATGTGCTTTTATGTTGCCAAGAGAAAAATATTTCAAAAGTATTTGGAGTAGTAACTTTGCAATTGAAAGTACATTATTTAGAAAATGTTTTTCTTCGATTTTATTTTAAATAGAGTGCGCAATAATTAGCATTAACACGACTTTTACTTGCTTTCACAAAGTATAATGTTCGAGTTTATTTAAGCCCCATTCTTATTCTGACATTACAAAAACTGCTGGCATCGATGAACCATAACAACTGCAGCAGAAGGTGACGTCATGTTGACTTCCTGGATATCTTAACCTATTGTTACTGACTCCTTTTTTACGCTGTTGGGCCCTGTATCTTCAAATGGATCCAGCCTCCCTCTAATAGTCCGTTTTCACTTTATTCGATTAAAATATGTACACACTTCCTTTGGTAGAACATGACAAAGTGAGAAAGGAAATGTGTGAAGCAAAAACTCATTTCCTCTGAGACTGATCATTCCATTTTCCCAACAGTTGGATTACACTTTTGCAGAAATATTTCGAACGACGGCCAGTCATATTTGAAAGAAAACGACACAAGCACGAAGCAATAAGTCCTAAAGAATGGCTATCACCGAGTTCATAATCAATCATTCATACTCTGAGGGTTTTCTAAACCCACCTAATTTCGTCCTTCACATCCGTTCCTAGACAAGACACTCATCAACCCTAAAACTCGAGGGAGAGACAAGGTCTGTGAACCTTGCACGCGCTTTTTATCACCTGTACTCTCCTTTCTAGTTTTGTCTTTTAGCGTTGTTCTGCTGTGCCCTTCCTTTATCGGATTTATGTCTCCCAGGAGGGGGAGGGGGTAGCTGCAATCACCACAATCTAACGGCAGCAGTTTCAGATCCCCCCCCCCCCAATACGAAAAATCGAAGCGTTTCATGATACACCCTATAATTCCTTCCTGACGACTGTGAATATCAATCGATCTCTTGTAAAATCCTACTTGTAAACTTCTCTCTCTCTCTCTGGCGCGCTATCATTTTGTTCTTTTAAAGATTCGAAGTCTTCCGACATAATATTCTTTGCTGGATAAAACTCACGTAATTCCCTCTGCTAATTCCGTTTGCCCGTGTCATAGTCGAACGGTTGAAGCAATGGAGACACTGAAAAGGATGAACGTCTGATATGCACTTCGTGAAAATCCATCCAGCTAACAGTCTGCAATGCAGAACAATACATCCGCGTGTTTATCTGCTCTTGTAGCAAAGTATGGATAGTCGCACACGCACTCACATACAGAGGAAGTGGAGAAAAGACAAAGCGAAGCAGAAAACTATGAATAACAGAAAGAGAAACAGAGAGGAGTTGAAGGAGCTGGAAAAGAAAGAAAGTAATAACCAGGATTGGATGTTGCAGAAAGATTTCAAGGAGAGAGAGGGAGAAAAAGAAAGGAAACAACACAATGCAGGAAGCGAATGAACAAGACAATAAAGATAAAGAATTGGTAGTTGAGATAGTTTAATGAAAGTCGCTTTTTTTGTCATTCCATTATTGTTTCTTCACAGAGGTGATTGCTTTATATCTTCGATAAAGAGGTAATGAGTCAGTAAATGATTCCTCTCTCTTTTCCACGTGGTACACAATTGGTATAGACTGGGGTTGGAAACCCGCCAATGACACGAAGACCTTTTATGGGTCTTTATTTATTGTTATTATTATTTTCATTCTGCAGCTGAGTTAGTTTGTCTCAGGAGTAGATAGCAAGGTTATTCTCCTCGGGAAACTCTGGTTTTTCGTCCAGCAAAAGGCAAATCGACCAGACACAATTTATGGACTAATACGCGTGGACATATAGGTTAGTTCTGCGGTACCCCTAATATGACTTTTTTTTTTTTTTTTTCAGCAGCCATAATATTTGAAAGTCTTTGTGAGTCATAATTTTGAAATGGGAAAAGAAAGAAAGAATGATGAAAAATATTCGTTCCTTTGAAAACTTATCTCTGGCTAAAATAATGTGGTTGACAGAATAATCACACCGTGTGGATTGGAGAGTGACATCACAGCACTGACAGATGATAATATATAAATTACTGTTGAACACCCGAGAATGAAAAAGATCTAAAGAATCCTGCAGAGATTAATAATGGGAAAAATTGCTGAATACCCTAAAAAAATTTGAAATTGTCAGCTTAAGCAAAGAAGGTACATCGCAGTAAAGAAGGTACATCGCAGTTCTTGTAAAATAGGCTAAGTCATTGTTGTAAAGAGAAGAGTAGCGAGGCCTAGCGAGGAATCTCGGGGGACTCCATCATATAGTGGCTTGATTGCCACTCACTAAGACCCTGTAATGCAGATGGTCTGAGTAGCTATGGATCCAATTTAATATAGGACCTCTGACCCATAAAAACAGTTTTATACTGATCAGTTTACCTGGTTTTACGAAATGAATGAAAGGCTAGTCTCCACGGCGGAAAACCTTAGATCCGACCAAGAGTGACTAATAAAGATATCACTTGAAAATGCATTTTAGAAGTTCTTGCCATCGCCGATGGAAATAAATCA
Organism: Mastigoproctus giganteus; assembly: GCF_048544385.1. Classification (NCBI taxonomy): domain Eukaryota; kingdom Metazoa; phylum Arthropoda; class Arachnida; order Uropygi; family Thelyphonidae; genus Mastigoproctus; species Mastigoproctus giganteus. The sequence goes on from NC_143583.1 coordinate 9,370,314, forward strand.
TTTCAGTCGAGCGAATGCGACTAGCCACATTCAGCCACCATTTCAGGTTGACTTTTTATTGCACCTATTATCGCTATTGCTCTCCAACTCAAATCATTCAGCTGTCTTTGTCACCTTTTCACAATAATATATGACATCGCGAGCGATAAAAAGGAATTACAGGGTTCAAAAAGTTAATTAGTTATGCAGTGCATTACATTTCAGGCCCGTTATCAAACAGAAATAATTTATGATTCATAGCAAAGAACAGGAAAGAAAACAGAACAAAAAGTAACGACTTATATATGAATCGTAAGAACTGAGATCATTTCATTTCTGTGCATCCCCATATCCATTCCTCCAATCAGCGCACGGCAAAAAAACATAACGTCTACTGTTTCTGCTGAAATCTTCGGTGATATGTATGAAACATAAAATACTGCTGGTTCAATTTTAATAGCATTTGAAAAGGGTCAAAAATCGTTCCAAACGAGAAAAACAAAATTGTATGAAAATCCAACCGCTGAGCATCGGGACTAAGCATGTGGATGGACGGACAAACAAATGATAATTGCTGGATTTCTCTTGGCTCGATTTTAATCAAATTTGGGATGGCTCGACAAATTTTTCTTTAAAAGCTAAAAGTAATTTTTTCATATAAAAAAACTCCATCCACTAGAGATCTAGTTGTTACATGCGGACGAACGGATGGGCAGGCAACGGACGTAGTGAAGATAATAGGCGCATTACGCATATATGCTATTATGCTTAAAAAATCGGCTTTTATACTTCGTTTCCATAAGACAGTCAGGAAAGAAGAGATACTGCGGACAATAACTCGTGATGATCTGCCTCGGCCAAAGAAATCCTTTATATTATTGTATATATATTTCATATTATTGTACAGCACATTCTTGATAAAATAACATCTTTCTTCATTTGGGATACTTCGGTTTTCCACAAAATGGAATTTAAAGTATGCAGAAAAAAAAAAAATGTCTGTAAATACTGTGCCTTTCAGGTTAAGAATACGTACTGCTCCATGTAACCCTGTACATATGGCCCTGCCTTAACCTTCGAATGTAAATTGTGGGGGTTGTTCTCGCCAATTGTGGGGGTGTGGGTATTTATTGTTTTTCTTGGTTGCCCTAATTTGCTTTATATTTTAATTATTGTAATTTATCCCCTTTTTTATATGTATATCCCCGTAGTCCAATCCTCCCACTTAGCATCTGACTTGTTTGTTCTCAGAAGATTACCAGACTCAAAGGGGACCCCAATTAATTTGGGTACTTTTCCGCCGGATTGGCTGAGTTTCGGAAAGACAGACTCCAACACATGAATGAAAAATAAAACAATGTTTATTAACATGTCATACAGAAACTAGCAATAGTATTTAGTCAAACTATATTTAGCTGGTGACTTGTTATTTCATTAACCTTTATATGTGTAAATATCTTGTTCAAACTGAATTGTTTCATCATCAGATATTCTACTCTAATACACATTATTATTCATTATGTCATGGTGTCTCTTCATGTTCTTTACAGGGACTTCAATAGGTCGTGTCATACACTTTACATAGATTCTTCCCACTCTTCTTCTGAACAGTCTGTATAATAAACCAACAACTACCCGCCAATGAACTGGCTCACAAAAACCTTCAGAGTTCGTGTCTCAATTTGTAAGAAAATTTCATTTATTCAATCAAACACCCTTTCTGCAATCAGGTCAACAGGAAATATCAATCAATTCAATTTAACAACAGTTAATCCTCTATACCTTTATATATCACTTATTAATGAGCCCCTACTCAAATCAGAAATACTCTCCACAAATCAACTCATAATAAATTGAAATTTCAACCTTCAATTTTATACATATTATAAAAACCTTTCCCAACCTTAAACAATTCTCAGTTATCTATTATACGTTCTCCTTCCAGCAAGCATTTATATGAGGAGCTTCACTCCAAATTATAGGCTGCGTCTGTCTTAAATACATTACCCCTTTATTCATATATTCATTACTTAAATATACACATTTTTCTCCTAAAGTCCTCTCCTTAATAAATTAAGTACACCTATTTCGGTAAACTCTCGAGCACTTACGTGTTTGGCCTGGAACTTCCCTCTCTGCTCGGCTTCCCTTCATACCGGTCATTCAGGTACTGGAATGCGGGGGCGCTCATTTGGGGATCTCGGTGATTATGGTGTTTCCCTACCGGGTACTGCACAGCTGGAATCAATCAGTGTCGCATACTCTTTACCGGTCAGCATTTCTTCTTCCGTGGATAGAGGGGTTTTCGAGTAGGTCAATGGTTCGACCACTCATTCGACTGGCTTTGCCTATATAATTCTCAGGGTGTGTTTCTTCCTTCTTCCTCACTACGGCTTCCATGTTTACAGGTGAACATTCCTACGGGCTGTCGGGATATGCAGAATTTCTATCACTGCTTCCATCTATCTCAGGTCTGCAGCTATCACCCAAATTAGACTACTGCTCCGCTTTGTATCGTTCTCCAACTCCTTCAAATCATTCTCCAGACCGCTCCGTGAACTTCTTCAGCCTCCTCCGAAAACTTCTTCCGAATCTCACGAAAACTTTTCCAGAATGCCTCGAAAAACTTCTTCCGAATGCCCGAAAACCTTTTCAGAATCTCCCTCTCAAAATTCCCTCTATTTTCTTCCTGGCCAATAGGAGGTCTGCACATCCTTTTTCCTGTGTTCTCATTTGTCTCCTCTCCTCTTCCGTGGGCGGGTCTTCTTTACTCTTTGTGTCCCAACTTCCGTGGACCTCGAACATACGAGAACAATCCAGAAAGAGAGGCGGAAGTTCCGGACAACTGAGAAGCGTCACAGTCCTCCCGTGACCTCACGCGCGCACACCTGGTGACGTCGCCTACCTCTAATAGCGTTTCACCGTGAAATCTTTAAGAGGGCCAGCTTAAGCACTCTTGGCCCTTACTATGGTGCATCTGCCTCTGTCTTAATGGGGATTTGTCATGGTATATTACTTTCACTGACTCGTCAAAGAACTTCCATACAAACAAGCTACAACTACACAAGGAGTGACTGGAAGGTATTTTTGAATTCCAGTGCTACTTAACTCATGTTGTTTTTACCAGAAAATCACTATTCGTATTACAGTTAAATTCTCGTAATATTTAACAATTTTTATTAATTAATGTAAGGACGGGTCCTTACAAATATCGCCCCCCCCCTACTTTTTAAGTCACCTGTGTCCCAAAGGTAAAAGTCTCTCAAGTATGAGACAGTACTACCTCAAGTACTACTTCCTTCATACCTCAAGGAAGGAAGGAAAAACCTGTACACCTTCTCCCACGTGATGTACACGAATGGTGTCAAGCTCTAAGCGGTAACAGAGATGGAACTCCTCAAAATCACCGAAGAATTCAGCAATCATATTAGGATGGAATTTGGTCTAGACAAATGCAAGACCCACACACTGCACCAGGGAAAATTAGTTAGCCGAAACTACCAGCTGCTAACTGGTAAAAAGATCGAAGCCACGACAGGGGAGAGACCTACAAATACCTCGGGATGATGCAGGCTCAGCGGTTAGAGCACAAGCAGATCAAGGCCTGCTTGACCGAAAAATACCACCAGAGACTCAGAAACCTACTTAATGCAAAGCTGAACGGAGGGAACACATTAAAGCCATATACACCTATGCAGTAGATCTAATGCTAACATATTCCTTCGTGATCATAGATTGGACTAACAGAGATGGAGGATATCATGGGAAAGACAAGGACATTAATGACCAAGACCCACCAACACCACCGGAAGGCAGCTGTGGAAAAACTGATAATAGTTCAGAAAGGAGGAAGGGGCCTGACAGGCCTCATTGAGCAACAGAAGACAGCGATAGCTAACCTGAAGAATTGCATCCAGAATAACAAAGCAGCAGTCTACATAGCAATAAGGAAGAGAGACAAGTGGCACACCCCACTTAACCTAAGTGAGGAGTTCCCTCCCTCCCCGACGGAACAAACGAAGCTAGAGAGATGGGCAAAGAAAACACTCCATGGTAGATACTACAATGACCTCCATCAAGACCACATAGATAAAATGGCTTCCAATGCATGGCTCACAAGCGGGACACTCTTCCCCGAGACTGACGGATTTATACTCGCCAGCGATGACCAGGAAATCAACACCAGAAACTATACAAAATACATCGCAAAGGAGCCCTGTGTGTTGGATGATACATGTCGACGATCGATGCCACTTGACCTCAAAAACGATCAACACATCACCGCAGACAGAGTACATTAGTAGACATGACCAGGTAGCCAGGATAATATATCAGAAGCTAGTGAGGAAATACCAGTTGAACAAAGTGTACTGTATTACAAGTACGAACCCCAGGCTGTACTAGATCCCCTAACCCACAAGTTGTACTGGGACTGAACCATAATGACAAACAATCCTGCACAAAAAACTGGGCATAACCCTTGTCGACAAGAAGGAAAAGACTACCTATTTGACTAACATTGCGGTGCCCACACTGGCAAGCTCCAGAAAGCCCACTAGAGGAAAAGATCAGGAAGTACATGGACTTTAGATGGAAGATCGAAGAGATGTGGCATAGGCAACTAATGACCATCCAGATCATCGTGTCGATCACCGGTATGGTGCCAAAGACCTTACATAACATAGGAGACCTATTCCTTGTAGGTGTTCTCCGAGAGACCTATTGCTGCTAGGTAATAGACGTGCTTTGGCTAATTTAGTTATTATTTTACGATTACCAGCTGGTAGCACGCTATAAAAAGACTCCCTTCCGAAATACTTGTGGGGGTACTGCAAAGAAGTTATCTTCATGTATTCGGTGATTTTTTTTTTACTGCAACTATTCAACGTGAGCCAGGTAGGTTACAAAAAGATACCGGATTATACTATTATTATCTTTCTATACATTAAAAAAGTTTTCCTTCTGGTGATATTTATTCACCTTCAGAATGTCGAATGGTGGGGGTAGCGTAGCCAATGGGAAAAGAGGGATGTGGGTCAGTTGATACAAGTGGGCGGGACAGTTCCGTCGCTACAAATGCACAGGTAAAATTACATAGGTCATTTCCTCATTAGATATCGATCAGTGCGTTTCGACAGGTGTATCTGGAAGAGCACGGACAGAAAATATTTCTTAGCCATCTCAGTGGACTTTGCCGGAGCGTTTGACGCACTTTGGTGGCCAAGCGGACTCGGCAGACTCAGTACAGCAAATCTCTCTAGCAACCTGTACCAATGCATAAAAAATTATCTATCGCAGAGGAGCATAACCGTCAGGACACCGTATAGCAAAGTTACGCGCCAAATCTACAGAGAATGTCCTCAGGGCTCTGTCTTGGGTCACCTACTATGGAACATCGCACTTGATGAGTTCCTGAACATAGACCTGCAGAATATCCAATTTCAAGCAGACGACTTAGCCCTTACCCGTGCCGCCGATACTAGATCCCAACTGGAAGCTGCAGCAAATAGACCACTCGCCACTTACAGGGCTTGGCACAACCACCTGGAAATTTCACCAGTAAAGACAAATTTCATCCTGCTTAAAGGCTCTCTGAACGTAGCGAGGCCACCACAAATCAAAATCCAAGGGAGAACTATCCGGTTAACAACTGAGATGAGATATCTTGGAGTGATCTTGGATAGGAACCTCTCTTTCACACCACACCTGAAATATCTACATACCAAGATGCGAAAATATACTGCACTAGTGGCAAGAATCGTACGTCTGGACTGGGGATTGAAGCGACGCGCGCTCACCCTTTTCTATAAGGCTATGTTCACGCCCATAATCACTTATGCATCCGGTATCTGGTTTTCGAAGGCCACCACAGTAGTTCACAAGAGGAAGCTTGACTCGATTCAGCGCGTCATCCTGCTCAACATCACCCGGGCCTGCTGCACGGTCAGCACACATGCCTTGCAAGTGCTGGCCGGCGTGCTATCTCTAAATCTAGAAATAATCAAATGTGGTTTGCTTTATATGCTTTCCAAAGGTAAAGCCATCTCCTTTTACCACCAATCCATCGAATAACATCAAGGCCGAGAAGAAGCGCCTCGCTGCATACTTGCAGCAGGTCTGGCAGTCTAAGTGGACACAGTCTACAAAAGGAGAAGTCACCAAAAAAATCATTGCTACAATAGCAACAGTATACCCGAAATCTCCCGCATGGTTCTCCCCTGGCCTATAAGTCATCTTTTTGTTAACTGGCCATGGATCTATCAGAAGAAAGCTCACTGCACTCGGGATCACCGAAAACCCACAATGCCTCTGTGGTTCCCTTGAATGTTGGGAGCACCTGCTGTACGAATGCGAAATATATGAAGATTTGAGATGCCTCCTCCTGACTAGGATACATTACCTTGCTAAAAACCAAGAACAGCACATCCTCGAAAGAGAAGACTATACCGTCTTTACGCAAAACGCACAAGACTTATTCGCACGACGGAAGACCGTACCATGGATATAGTCACTATCCAGATCATCATCAAAACCAAGAGAAGGCAACCACCTATAATTTTGGAATCAATGCTGAGGCCTACCAGCAATTGAGACTACACCACCACCAAATCTGAGAAGATCCAGTATAAGACAGCCACAGCTGCATTCCTATTTATTCCTATTCTGGTGATCTGTGTCTACTGACTTAGATACAGATCATCGGATACCAAACTGGACATCACCACTGAAATTGACATCAAGACCAGACCTGAATGAAAAGAGCAAGAAGATTGTGCCAAATGGCGATCACGCTTGTACAGCAACTTTTCTCCCATTCCCATCTCCTACTTTCGCCTGATGGATGTATTCCATTGTACCTGGGGGACGCCTTCTTCTCATCCCCCATATGTCTACCTGTCCCCCCTTTTCTTGACTCTAAAGGCCACCCGCTCTAACTCTATCTTTTTTTTTTTTACATTGGTCTCTGTCAGGAAGCTTAGGCGACCCTGCAGAGACTAGCCAGAGAATAATGGGCAGCCTGGCTGTGTGCGGGCAACGTGATGTGCGGGCAACGTGATGTTCCACAAGGGTGTGTGCGGGCAACGTGATGTTCCACAAGGGGCCTTGCGGCCAAATGCCAGGACATCCAACAGAACCCAACTCAATACTACATATTCAACACAGAACACTTTTCTGGCATTTACAGTAGTTCTGTATTTCTTCACAGTGTACATATGGCACAGATGTGGGAAACCACAGGCAGCGGCTGACCCTAATACTATGCACACACTATGTATCTGGAAGCTGTGAGGTTTGTTTTGCTAACGTAGTCATTATTAACACAGTGCCGCGACCTCGATTGCCATTCACCGATTGGGAGAGAAAACGATGCTGTCAGGAGTCTGCATGGTAATACAGAGAAATATGCCGAAAGGTTACGAACTAAACAGAGAAACATGCCGAAAGGTTACAAACTAAACAGAGAAACATGCCGAAAGATTACAAACTAAACAGAGAAACATGCCGAAAGATTACAAACTAAACAGAGAAACATGCCGAAAGATTACAAACTAAACAGAGAATAAGTTCAATGACGACGGAGCGAGTATAAAATCAACGCAACACGAAGCCGGTAGCTAATATGGATGAAGAACTGGCCGAAACTCAGCAAACCATTAAACTGTTCAGATAACCTAAGATCGTCACAAGATCCTGATAATGAAGAAACCACTGAAGTATCATATTGCAATTTAGGTGATATGGTAGATGAGTGTCAACATCGCGGCAGATTATCTTTTCGCGGCGAACTCGGAAGAGCAGCACATTCGTGTTGTCACTGAGGAAAGGTATGTTTGCCGACGTCAGATACCTATCCCGACAATTTAAAGACTGTTGTTTGACAACACGGGTGTGGGGGAAGGGGGCCGAGGCTTCTAGTTATTATTGTTGTTGTTATATATTATATTATTTCTCTGTGATGAAGAGTTTCACCCCGTGACGAGTATTGCTGCCAAGTACATAGGGTGGTTGTTATGTCTGGTGTTACTATTGGTCAAGGAACTCTTTGACTATCCTATAGTTGTTCAGGATTTCGACTTCTGGAGTTACTTATAGGTATTGTAGAGATTGTAGGTATTGTATTGTTCCTTGTAGAGACCTATTACCTAGCAGCAATATTACCTATTGCTGCTAGGTAATAGGTCTCTCGGAGAACACCTACAAGGAACTCCAGAAAGTCGAAATCCTGAACAACTATAGGATAGTCAAAGAGTTCCTTGACCAATAGTAACACCAGACATAACAACCACCCTATGTACTTGGCAGCAATACTCGTCACGGGGTGAAACTCTTCATCACAGAGAAATAATATAATATATAACAACAACAATAATAACTAGAAGCCTCGGCCCCCTTCCCCCACACCCGTGTTGTCAAACAACAGTCTTTAAATTGTCGGGATAGGTATCTGACGTCGGTACATGAAGATAATTTCTTTGCAGTACCCCACAAGTATTTCGGAAGGGAGTCTTTTTATAGCGTGCTACCAGCTGGTAATCGTAAAATAATAACTAAATTAGCCAAAGCACGTCGTGTGTTCTTTAAAAAAAATTAAATAATAAAAAAAAATAATAAATAAAATAAATGAAGATAACTTTCAAGTATCATGTGACTCAAGAAGCAATGTCGCTCTATGTTCTGTTTACAACTGCAATCGTAAGAAAACATTGAGTGAAAAGAAAGATATCACAAACTTCCTAGAAATTGTCTACTTTGAAATTTTAATAAAAGTTCGCAAAGTTTCTTGTGAGGAAGTTCTTTTCTGTTGAAGAAAAGAGCAACTCATAACTCCCTAAATGAGTCGAATAACAGAAACTTTATCTCATACCACGACAGGGAAAGCCAAGATACCTCGTAAAATAAAAGAAATAAATGTTTATGCCTTGTTGGAAACAACATCTTTCTTTATTTGTGTCGCTGCTTTTGTATAAGTATTCATAATCATAACCAGGAACCGATTATGGTTCCTGGTTATGATTATGAATACTTATACAAAAGTATTAAATATAAATATTTTTCAATAATCTTCCTGTCTTTGTTTTGTTTTATAATGCTATTTAATTTCTAATAAAAATTAGAGAACTCTTACCCTGTATTCCAGCCTAATTGGGCTAATGTCTAGCAGCATTCAGTCAAATTAGGATGTATTTATTCACCATGATAATATTCTCATTCTGGGATCAGTCTTGTATTGATTCCATAAGCCATTCCTCAACCCTTGCCCAAAGCTCCTCTCATTTGAGACGAAAATTTAAGCAAAATCTTCCTATTTGAAGAACTTTACAAACAAGCAACAAACCCCACTTTTATACTATGCAGTAATACTAATCCTTTCCATTTCTCCTTGGAAAACCCACAGAATCCCCTCTTACTCTGCTCATTCTGCCAAGAAAAGCTGTTATAGCCAGTAGGCACTTACTAGCTCAGGTAAGTGAGACCATAAACTTTTGAGTACTCTTTAGGGACCAAATTCTCAAGTCTTATACTCCGGCTAGCCATAAATTTCTTTAATGTCCCTGCGAGAAAAGTTCAGTTCTCATTAGAGGAAACTCCTATTGCTGCTAATAAGTCTTAAGTTGACCTGTTAATGTTTGCATATTAATGGCGTACGTGAACTCGTTCATCCTCATGGGAATACAAATAGACTGTGCAGAGGCTTTAAATGTCTTCGACCATTGAATAGTATATTTGTAAACTCATATATTTATATCACTGAACATTACAAAATAGAATCGTGTAGAAAGTAATCGCATTGGGTTAAATAATAAATATTTTATTTAACCCAAAACTCGCCTTTAAAAAATATTATCGCAAATTAAATATTTTAAAATTGATAGCAATACTTTTTGCCATAATCCACATTTTCTATTTTCTGCTATAAATAATAAAACGTTCTAAAAACGCATTAAAAGTGGCTTCGTGTATTATTTTTACTTTTAGAATTGGATTCTTTTGTAGATTTAAATTATTTCGTTAATTCTTATAAACATTTTTAATTTCTTTCTTATAATTTCAGTTTGACATTTTATGTTTGCCGCATGAGCGTTGTAATGCATATGTATTTTCTTTCACAATGTAAATTAAAGTTTGCTGTACTTAATAAAGAAACTCAGGGCACCTTTGGTAGCACGTAGAATGTCAAGACGTTAGCCGATTTCATTCCAAGTGTCATTACCTGTTCAACATCATCATCAGCCATTTTCAATCCACTGCAGGATGAAGGCCTCTCCAGCAACTTTCCAGTTCCTTCTGTTTTGTGCAATGGCCATCCATTTATGACACACAAACTCATAAATTTCATCTAACCATCTCCGCCGTTGTCTTCCAGATTTTCTTCTAGCTCCTCTTGGATACCATTCTGTTATTTTAATAGTCTATCTATCGTCATGTCGTCGAGCTATGTGTCCTGGCCAAGACCATTTTAGTTCTTTAGTTTTGATAAGAATATCCTTTACTTGAGTTTGATGCCTAATCCATGTGTTTCTCTTCTTATCTAACAGTCTGATTCCCAATATAATTCTTTCCATTATTCGCTCTGTAGTTCTCAGCTTCTCTTCCATTCTTCTGGTGAGTGTCCAAGTTTCACTTCCGTAGGTCATGGTGGGGAGCATACATTGGTTCATTATTTTACGTTTCAGACAAATTGGGATATTGCTTCTCAGTATGTGACCATATTTCCTGAATGCTATTCATCCAAAATTTATTCTTCTCTTGACTTCCAGCCATTTCTCATTATGACAGCTAATAACTTGTCGCAGATAAGTATATGATTCCATCTTTTAAATTACTGCTCCTTCAATCATTATATCCCTTTCTGTGGCATACTTGTTCATCATTACTTTTGTTTTAACCATATCCATCTTTAGTCCAAAATTCTTATTAACTGTCCATAACTGATTAAGATTTTCCTCTAATTCTTTGGGATCGTGGTTTATGACCATAATGTCATCTGCAAATTGTAAATGGTTTAGGTACTCTCCATTCATATGGACTCCTTTCTGCGACCAGTCTAATCTTCTGAAAGCTTCCTCAAGTGTGCAGCAGTATCAACTTCGGAGATATTGTGTCTCCTTATTGAACTCCTTTCTTAATTTTAAATTTGCTACTGTCTTTGTCTAGTCTAATAAAGGAGGTAGCGTTCTCATATATTTTCCTCAAAATCATAATGTATGGGATATCTATGCCTTGTCTTTCCAGTGCCCGAAACATTGCCTTATGCTGTATGGAGCCAAATGCCTTTTCATAATCCACAAATGCCAGACATAATGGTGTTTTATATTCATTTGCTTTCTTCATTAGCTGTGATAATACGTAAAGGTGATCCATAGCTGAGAAAACTGCCCTAAAGCCAGCTTGCTCTTTCGGTTGATTCTCATCAAGTATTCTTTCTGTTCAACACGGCCTTTTAAGTGACTTTATCTGCAGATAAGCTAGTACCTACTCGTTTCTTCTGCAGCACACTTCCGGTTTCCTGAATCTGTTTCACCTATCGCCTCACTGTTTGTTCTACAGGTGAATCGTTCTGGAATTCCCGTTGAAAACGTCTCTTTTCAGTCGTTGGAGATTTGGTACCCAACAGTCAACAACGCGCACATTGCTCTCCAAGAAATGATTATAATAATTAAAAATTATTATTTATTATTATGATTATCAACTGAAACGCAAGTAATACAATAATTCTAAATAAAGTGGTATTTATTGCCGTGCTGCAATTTCGAAGCCTTCGCTGCTAGCATAGTGGTTATAATCGTCGTTCTCCAACATCGGTGATAGTTTCGAGTTTCACGGTTTTACTTAATACAGATAGATTTTCTTAATGCAGACTTCGGCTTGCATGAGTTTATATAAAAGAATAATGCATGGCATTCACTCATCTAACAAGTTAAATGACGGGAACAATTTCGACATAATTTATTTCGATTTTAGCAAGAGATTTGTCGAGTCCATCATGAGAGGTTACTGTACTGTATAAGCCGGAGCATGTTATTACTGGAAAGATTCTAAGATGAATTGCATAGTGGCTGCAGGGCAGAAGGTTGTTATTAATGGATATTCTTCAGATTTGTGTAACTCGGAAGTGGTATCCACCCCCAAGGATCGGTTCTTGGACCACTGTTGTTTCTGATTTTCATAAAGGACATCGACGAAGGAATAAAGGGTGTGAAATCAAAATTTGCAGACGACGTAAAAATTGGATGAGCCGTTAATGATCAGTACCAAGCAGCAGCCTGACGTAGTCCAGTGGTTAGGAGCGAGAGTGCATAGCACACGTTCCTTGAGTGGACCGGAGTTCAAGCCCGTGACTACTAAATACGATAAATATTTGTATTGACAATTTATTGTAAACTCTACTGACTTGGTTGCCGTGCCGGAGTATAAACAGAAAAAAATTATTTATTACTTGAAAGGCTTCAAGAATGGTCAGAAAAGTGGCAGAATGGAGCAAAATGCAAGGTTGGGAAATAGCAACCCCAAAATAATAAATACAATTGGTAGGATCAAATTAAAAATAGAAGAAGAAAGGATCCTGGCAGTTACGATATGGGCAATAAAGTTTTCTGAGAACTGTAAACCGTCGGCCTGGAAAGCCCATGGTGTCCTATCGATGATTTATCGAACAATATCCTGTAGAGATGGGGAGGTCATAATCCCAGTGTACAAAGTAATGATGTGAATGTCACTATATTTGGAACACTGTGTCCAAGTATATGGATACCTCATCTGGAAAAAGACATTGGGCTTCTTGAAAGGGTCTAAAGATGGGCAACTAGCATGGTGAGATCAGCAAAAGGGCGACCGTACAAGGAAGGACTTCGATTATGTGGGCAACAGAGCTTGGCAAGCAGGCACCTTAGAGGGAAACCTAGTTTAAGTTTATAAGGCTATGGGAAGTGTTTATAAAGCGGAATTTTAACTACTATAAAGAATTTCATAACTAGAGCCCATAGACTATATTGTAGGAAGTTTCTTTTAGCTACGAGTTGTTGATTACTGAAACAAATTGCCTGCGCATGTAGTTGAGGATGACAGTTTTAAGGAATTCCAAGGTCAACTAGATAGTTACCCTAATACTAATATAACAAAATGAACGGGTTTAAGATTTGACGATTTTTTTAAAGAGCGGTGCCTCGATCGTCGGTCTGGCTTCGCTCTGGACAATACAGAAGTGATCTGTTTTTTGACATAGGTGAAATTTAAAGCTTTACTGTTGCTTGAATTGTTGATTTATCTTAATGCCCTTGAACAAATTAGTAGATTCAAATCTGCCCCCTTCATAAACTCCACCATGAGTTAACGGCCTGTTATTAACGTCAGTATGACCCACCTGTTTAAGCAAACTCAGCAATGATATATTCTGCGGGGAGATTCCCACGGGCTTTATTTAGCCCGTCTCCAAGGAGACATGCCATGAACTGTCAACATATGAGGCAGATGATAAAGATATTTAAGTGAGTCATCCGTGCACACGAGCCTGCATCGAGTGCTACCATTGGATTATTATTTTCCGAAATGCATAAATCTTTGAGGATCTTTTGATTACTTTTTGTGGTGCCCATCGTGTTCCAGATCGGTAGTTGATTCAATTTCGAATCACTGAATAATTCGACAGCTCACGCATTTCAATGTAGTTTTCATAACTGACCTGCGGTAGGCGATAGATGGAATCCTTCGTATCACGCTAGCGCGAGATCTGTGAAGCATTTCAAATTTTCCGACGGTTACAATATTAATAAGATGCAGTTCTCTGAATACTTTCTATCGAATCACTTTTTGCAGACTAAGGGGAAATTGTAGCGACCATTTATGGCGATTGCTGGGGGACGCTTAAAGGCACTTGCAGGTTTCAATAATTCATATCCAAATCATCTGGATCTACGTGAGGTTGGTGCGCAGCAATACCATTTATTTTTTCTTCGTGGTACGATCGGGGCACATCGCGAGCAAATTCGGCACCTGTCTTTCTCGATGCGACGTTCATTTCGTTTTATATTTGCATTGATTTTGCCATAAAACATTACGAACCTGATTTGTCTTTCTGGTTCTCAGCATCAACCGTGTTGGAATCTGTATCTGACATAAATAGGAAACGCTTACGTAGTCGGCATTTAGATGCATTGAGAAATCGCCAATGTCGACACTAGCGCAGTCAACCATAATGTTTTTTATAAACAGTCGAATTTCAGATAACGGAATGTCTTCATACACACTCCTTTGGGAAAAGTAACTGGATTTCATAATAACCGAATATTTGGATGTTGTTCCACTCTTACATTAAACTGTTCGAATTGCCTGTCAAAAAATTCTTTCGGGAGTACATATTCAACGAGTCCCTCAATCAGTTCCTTCCATTATATCAAGTGGGGTTCGTTTTATGTTGCATTCCTTTTCTTCAGATATTTTCATGGCATCTATAATTTCGACATGTCCTTCTAAATCAGCTAAAACGGTCAACTAGTCACCATCCATGCCCGCATAACGTGTGTAATAACGGAGGTTGATCACAAACTGAAGTTCAATGAATAATTTCCAACTGTTTGCTTTTATCTTTTTCTAAAAACAAATATAAGGATATACGCAGTGCATTAATATAATATACGCAAATTGCGTATATAGAATATACGCAATTTGTTTTTTTTTGTTGGAGGAAAAACCCCGAAACCCTCACTCGGCTAACTCAGTGTTTAAATTTTTATTTAAGCACCAAGCTAACAGACGTTTTAAATTTTATGGCCATGGTATTAAAAATGGCCATAAAAATTCCTCCCGTCTTGACAGGAGGTCTTTTTCAGTTTAAAAAGAAGGCAGTCGTCACAATATGTTATGCTATTCGCGAGCAAATGTGAGATTAGACACCCTTCGTTAATAAGCTTTTTTTTTTTTTTTTTTGTATACATTTTCACAATTCTTTGATGAGGAAACATTTTTCAGTAATTGTATGATAATGTATATCTTTAATAAACAACCTGTATGCTTTTTGGCGTCCCATGATAATTGTTTTCTGCTGTATGCCGAAGATGGCAACGTTTTCTCTTGAAAGCACATTCGACTATAGTACTCGATCTCTTTGATGATCCACACATAACTTAATTATGCTTAATCCATCTAAATGCTCTTTAATGAGTCTTGATCATGCTTGATTATTTGATTATCAGCTAGCCGGGTGGGTAAAGTGCCTGACTGCCGACAGAACGGTCGCTGGTTCGAATCCCGCCTCAGACTTGGATCAGAGTAGTACAAAAAGTTTGGGAGGTGCATTACGGCCACAGAAGCTGATTCGGTAAAAAAAAAAAAAAAAAATTTGATTTTGATCTTGTCAAGAATGGCTCCTAACTTTGTTTCCTATTTCGCAATTCGGATTTCCAAGCAACTTTTAAATTCATCCGACGTATTTTCTACGATTGCCGCTTTTTGTTTTATCCGTTTAAATCCACACAACTCCCTTTCTCCACTTTGGCATATCCAAAACTTCAAAAATCTAAACTAGCTTGATTCAATCTTTAAAAATGTATTGGTATTTTCGGTGAAGGTCTACAATTACAATGAACTGAATTCTACAGAAAATCAAAATAACCACATTCTTTCTAAATATAACTTCTTATCCACTATAAACAGATATACATATTTTGGTTTATTTTTATTAGTTTATACATAAACTCTTGAACGCGCATCTTATGACTGATTCCACGTTCTTGTTAGTTTTCATTTTATTGCTAAATTCATTTTTCTTCTTGTTATGCTATTGTAATTTCTATAGTTGCAGAGACCGTGCAATTATGGCCCATTTACTAGGGAAAAACTGAAAAATTCTCTATTCCTTTAATATATGCATGTGCATCTTTTTATAAAAAAAATGACAGAAACGTGTTCAAGTACAAACTAGTTCAAGAGAATGAGACGAGCCTCTATCAGCGTGTATGTTTTTTGGATGATCTCTCGTCCGAGATCAACTAATCCAACATTGAGTGAATTCAAATCTACGCCTTTACCACACCTGAAAGGTGATTATAACTACTGCAACCATGTTGAGGTCCTTGTTGTAAGGACCTCAACTTGGTCCTTACAACAAGGACCACGTTGTAAGGTTTTAGACGTGTCAGCGGTTGACCACATTGCACTGTACATATTATATCTACAAATGCCCACGCAACGCTACAAATGTCCACGCCTCAGACCGATTAACTCAGCCACGTTGTTAGAAATCAATATATTTTTCAATCCGAGTTCAGATGATTAATATTTTCAAGCAAAATGTTGTGCAATTCCATTCCTGATTTGCTGTTCGCATCTTTTCATCGTCAGCTCGTGTTATTTCGAAGTAAACTTTGGGTCAGCGTATTTTTCAACCGAAAACCTTCAGTTCATATAATAATTATTCTACAGTCTGCGAATTTAAGATGCGATGTAAAATTCCTATAATGGACCCAGAAATAATGGAAAAACACGGTTGTTCTTCAATTTATTTATCTCACAAGCATCTGTACAGCTCCATGCCTCACAAAGATCAAGAGAGTATAACGGGGTGTATCACAAGTGCGGATGTGCATGTCATTGACAGTAATAGAAACTGCAGGAGGATAAAAAAGAGAGTTGTTATCACAAGGCATAGAATTAAGGATGGCCTAAAAACGATCATTGTCATGCAACCTAAACATCCCAAACATCTGTAATGGAAACAGAACGAAAGAAAAAAACTCTTGTATAAGCATGTAGGTGGACGAAAGACGTGTTTCTGACATATTAATGTCTCCTGCTGTTTTGGTATCATAAAAGAAATACGGGGTTAAGAAAAGAATTTTTTTTTACATGAGTGAAGGAAATTTTTGCTGACAGGTACAATGCTAACAACTTTACTCCTTTATTTAAAAAAACTAGCTTATTTATTGAAAAATTAAAAAGTTCGAGAGAAGAAAAGAGTGGTGATATTTTAAACCCGCTTCCTCCTAATATCCCCAAATAAGGTCGAATTATGTAGTAACAGTGGAATAAATCCAGACAAATCAACATTAATAAATTATTATGGGAATAAATAGGAAACCTACACATATTTTAAACAAATTATGTTTTAAGTAACTCAAAATTCTGATGAAACTATAAGCCCAAATAGAGACCACTCTATTTGGGCTTGTAGTAGTAGTAGTAGTAGTGGCATGTGATGCAAGAAATCAAGTGTATGAGCTTATGCAGCTTCAGGCAAAAAAAAAAAAAATTACATACCAATTCTCTCTAAATGTTTGTCCAGTTCCTCCTAAAATTTATTTAATCTATCAACTTCCACAACGACAGATGGAAGTTTGTTCCAGCAATTAACCACCCGCTGGATAAAGGCAAATTTCCGCACATCTATTCTACATCTGTCTTTCCTCAATTTGAATTTATGCCCCCTTAGGTTCGTAATCTGAACAAGTGGAAGAATTCCATCAGAATTCAGCGTGCTCAACCCATTCAAGGCCTTATACGCCTCAATCAGATTAACTCGCAGGTGCCTAGTCTCCAGCCGCTGCAATTTGCAGAACTTAAGCTTCTCTCGGTAATAGGATCCCTTCATTCCCCTCACCAATCTTGTTGCCCTTCTCTGTACACGCTCAAGCAAATCTACATCCTTCCTAAAATGAGGCCTCCAGACCTGTACGCAGTACTCAAGGCGTGGCCTGGCCATTGCATTATACAAAGGGACAATCACCTCCTTTTCCCTGCTAGCAAAATTCCTGTATAGGAAAAGGAGGTGATTGTTCCTCTGTATAAGGCAATGGTCAGGCCACGCCTTGAGTACTGCGTACAGGTCTAGAGGCCTCATTTGTGGTTCCACTTCCTTTATCATATCAACTTTTAGCGGATCTATTGTTCGGTTTTAATACCAGGTGGCCCCCCCTTATGTTAATTATGAAAGGATTACATCGTCTCCTTTAAAACTTTATATATTAATTAGTAAAAAAAGTTAGAGCTACAGGGCTCAATAGCTTCCACGATTTTTTAATATATTAAAAAGTAAGAGATTACCTCAATCTTTTTCGTGGAATGCTTCCAGTCAATTTTCTCCCATATGTGACGAATAAAATAAGATGAAAAAAGGTGAAAAAACGAATTAATGAATTCCCTCACTCATAGAGATACGATCAAATCCGATGTGCAACGAAATCGAAAGCCCCAACCCGACCCCGAAACACATCAAACCACGGCAGCAAGACCATGAGTGCGAGAAGACATTGTGTCAAAATAAATAGTTAAAACTGTCTCCGGTAATAAATAATTAAAATCACAATTAAAAAGATTAAAAACTATTAAAAAAACGGATTAAAAGTTACGATTTGGATGAATACTCAAATTAAACAAAATCGTTTATTTCGTTTAATTTGAGTATTCATCCAAATCGTAACTTTTAATCCGTTTAATTTTAATAGTTTTTTATCTTTTTAATTGTGATTTTAATAGCTTTTAATCTTTTTAATTGTGATTTTAATAGCTTTTAATCTTTTTAATTGTGATTTTAATACTGATTTTAATTATTTATTATCGGAACCAGCTTTAACTAATTATTATGACACAATGTCTTCTCGCACTCATGGTCTTGCTGCGGTGGTTTGATGTGTTTCGCGGTCGGGTTGGGGCTCTCGGCTTTCGATTCTGTTGCGCATCGGATTTGATCGTATCTCTATGAGTGAGGGAATTCATTAATTCGTTTTTTCACCTTTTTTCATTTTATTTTATTCGTCATATATGGGAGAGAATTGACTGGAAGCATTCCACGAAAAATATTGAGGTAATCTCTTACATTTTAATATTTATATATTCATGAAAAATATTTAGCATCTAATCAATTCTAGTTCCATGACTAACTTAACATGCTACGGAAACACAGAGATACAAAAATTGTCAACAGATTTTCAAGGAGAATGAAATACATTTCAATCTAGAACGCAGGATCCTTTTTAAGACAGGTGACCGTTTAATTCGCGGAATGAACCACCACAATTTTAACCATCGTCCCTTATGTGCTCTCTCATTTTCGAAATGATCTCCTTTGACGCTTGCACCATCGTTGAACCCACTCGTAGGAAGCATCCCCCGAAGCCATTTCTTCATAAGTTTTTGGGAGCGCGGTCGTTTTGGTCACAGATCCTTGACTTTTATTTAAGGCTCATGTGCCACTTGAAAAATGTTTCAACCACTAAACCTCTCACATTTCTCTGTCTCTGTAACACGCATACCATGTCGATACAATAGCAAACAACAAAATGTTTCTCAGTCTTCAAGTCTTCCATTATGCAGCTCACAAATCATTACAGCACATAACTTAAGGCCGCCTTGAACTATCAACAAATTGCAATTATCGACACAGTTTCAAGAATGTGCAACTGAGTCAGTATATCTTAGGCATACAGTCTCGTGCCATCTACTGTCAATTCGCCGAAACTTGAGGGCTTGTACAGCAGTGGCGCTGACATTCCGATAATTAAACGATCACTCCTAGATATAATTATTATATCTAACATTGTTAAACGAATTTTACTTGATGTTACGCAACCTTTATGCATTCTGGATGATTTGCTGGAATGGTCTAGAATAAACAAATTAAAAATTTCTGACACGAAAACTAAAACGATGATCTTTAATAATAAACTGGATTATAACAGACCTCCTAAACTTCATATAAACAATACCCAAATTCCTTATGTTTTTTCAAAATAAATATCTTGATCTCTTAATTGATGATAAATTTTCTTTTATCCCCCACGAAAAAAACTTATCTGAAAAGATTAAGATGTTTACTACCAATATGATTAGGCTCTCAAGAGCTGAGTGGGGTATACAGCACAAAACTTTGGCATCATATTATAAGGCTATATTTTTGCCAATTGTAGTATATGCGGTTCCCATATGGTTTCCTACGGTTACTCACGTCACAATGAAGGCCAAACTCTTATCATTGCAGAGAAAGATGATATTGGCAACACACAGATGCTGCAGAACAACATCAACCAATGCATTACAAGTGAACTCAGGTTGTATTCCGATTGACCTTTATGTGGCATACCAAGGCATGATTTCTAACTTAAGAAAGGTTTGGCAACTCAAATCCTCGGCATTGCAAGTAATCCGGCCACGGACATTCGGCAGGAGAAAATTAATCTTTGGACAAAATCCACTGAGAAGTGGAAATACAGATGGCAATCCAGTGAAACAGGACTCACTACCAGGGAGTTCATTGAAGATGCAACGTTTGCTGTAAATAAGAAAGTTATGGGATGGTTTTATCCTTCAATGACAACGTCGTATTTAATTACTGGACATGGTGCATTGCGGGATAAATTGTGTAAATTTGGACTTGGACCTGAACCTTTGTGTTTTTGTGGGGCAGTAGAAGATTGGAGGCATGTTCTGCTTTATTGCCCGGCTTATGATGACTTCAGACAAGAACTATTTAACAGCATTCAACCTATTAGGACTGATAACCTCGATACGTTGATTCAAGATGCCAAGAACTTTGCAGCATTCCAATATTTTTCTGACAAGGTGTTTAAAAGAAGACGCACCTTGTTTACTAATTCTAGAAGTGGACAGTAGACCAATGTATTCATGAAGTTATATTTCTATCTTACTAGGTCAAAGAGCTGTTAACTTAGAAATTAAATGTTGTATTCTTAAATTAGTAATAATATAGAATGTATATAATGGTATCAACTATACATAGAATAATTTTTTTCTATTTATTTATTTTCTTTTATTTTTTCCCCCTCGGGTTGGGCAGCCTGAGGGCTCCTGTCCTTTGGTATTGCACTCCTTCCACTGGACGGCAAATTGGTGCAGCAGCACTAGATAATAGAACCAGGCACAACTGCTCATGCTTAGAAATGGGCAGTGATTGACCGTGCGTTGATCCCTGTAGACATCAGAGTTACTTTTTCAACACAGATTTTGCAAGGTGGAGTTCGACTAAAAGTCTAGGTGCCACCCAAAACACATGCATGCATACATACATACATAGTATATCTTTTATTGCGTTTTACTGCTTGCAAGTGAAGCTGTATAATTAAAATTGTTTCTTACGCAGAATGCGATGATTGTAAATGGAAAGTGTTTGTATCTATGTATACATGTAATAAAAATGTATGTAAATAAAAAATAAAAAAAACCTTTATGCATTCAGCGCATAAGTAATTTCACCGTAAGTTTAGAAATGTACCTAAGGATAAACATATTAAGAAATTAAGCAAAATTTTCGGAGAGGTTATATTCCCATGTCGTTGTTAGTACAGTTGACGTTTTAGTATGCTGCACTTCATTTAATATCCTAATGTATTCATTGTGCTTTATTTAATTCAGTTGTTGTCGAGAAATTGTCAGTAAGTTATTCCCTAACTGGCTATAAATTTTAATAGATTTTGTAAACCGTTAATATTAGTTTATTACCGTAGCAATATTGTTATGCCTAACTCAGGAGTCGCTGACTGCCTCGTTTAACCCTAGTTGGTTGTTGGCGTATCGGCTTCTGTGGCTATAATACACCTCCCAAGGTTTTTGCAGTACAGTACTCTGATCCAAGCCCGAGGCGGAATTTGAGCCCGCGACCTTTGGGTTGCCAGGCAGGCACTTTACTCACCTGGCTAGCCCAGTCGGCTATTTAAACTAGGGCGCTGAATACCCTGACCAGTGTAGTCACGTGAATAGTGAGCTCCGTAAAAAAAGTTATTTTTATTGTGAAAAACATCGAATTTCTGGTTGCAGATGGTGTTGGAAGAAAGAGGAAATTGGACCTCTGTCCAATTTCCACTTTCTTCGTTAACTATTTTTAGAGATATGAACGTTTTTAAGAAATTTTCCTGTGTAAACCAGTACAGCAATATGCTGGCAGCATATGTTTAGAATAATCGTTTTGATTAGAGCGGACCAAACTTTGGAAGCCCTAAACACCTACAAAATAATCTCTCTTTACCCTATATGCGTGTAGCAGGTATTGTTTACCAGCATATTACAGCCACAAACTGATAAAAATATTGACAACCCCGATAATCCGCACATCCGATTATCAGGAACCTTTGCTGATATGGATAGCAGAAATCACAAACTGAAAGAAACTCAGCCAAAAGGGCAGGACGACGAGATACCCCCCCCCCCAAACAACAGGAGGACACAGAAGACGCCTGTCCAGGGACCTCTCAAACACAAAGCAAGCGTAAAAACAAAAAGCTGTTAACAGCGAAAATAGAGCGGGGAACACGCTCCCAAACTGAGAATAAGGACGCTCAGGAAAATGTCAATGCGAACAAACAAACAAACAACGAAAAGCAGCAGGAAACTCCCCCCATGGATCCCTCCCTACCGGTGGGCACTGTCTATGAAAAGTCACTGGCACTCAAAACAGCACTGGAATCAATATTTAAAGAACCGAATAACAGGATAACCACCCTTGTGAGGTCGCAAATCGTCACAATCTTTAACAAGATGGAGACTATCCTTTTCAAGACATATGTTGAAAATGAAAAGGTCACCGCGAGGCTGCAGGCCTATAAATACTGTGGGGAAAATAAAATGCAACAGCGTGCTCCCACATATGCTAAAAAGCTGAGAAGTAACCAAAATCAGGGAAAACAAACTCAGAGCGGGCCCCCAAAAAGGAAGCAACTTCTCTTGATGACACCCAACTTGGTTGTGCTTAGACCTGTGGCCACAGATGGCCCCCAGGAAAAGAGAACTAGTGAAGAAATAAAGACAACTGTGATGAAGGAACTAAAGGATGACCTAAAAGCTACTAAGATAAAGTCCATCCGGAAAACGAGGAATGTAGGACTCGTTATTGAAACGGAGGGAAACGAAGACATACAGACGATAATGGATAACCCAAAAATTGCCACCTTGAGTTTTACTGCAGAATTGCCAAAAAAGAGAGGACTTGCTATCGTTGTCTTTGACATTGACAAAGATCTAACTCGGGAACAGTTAGCCACAGAGATCATAAACAGAAATCTGAGCCCGACCCCCCAGCAACTACAGGAACAGCGAACCCTGGTGCAGCCCGGGTACTCCACCAGATCTAGGGCAGGACCAAACAGAAACTGGGTTCTAGAGCTGGCCCCGACTGTCCGGCAGCAAGTAGAGAATCTACATTTCAATGGGGATCCCACCGATTCCGGGAGCATGTGGCAGTCCCGAAATGCTTCCGGTGTTGTAAATACGGCAACACAACCCATACGTGTACACAAACAGAATCAACCTGCGGTCACTGCTCTGGCAGGGGACATGAATATAAAACATGTCCAAACAAGGAGCAAGATCCAATCTGTACAAACTGCAAGGCAGGGAAAATGGACCATTCGCATTCTATTAGAGACCCGAACTGTTCAGTTTATCTTAGAAGTAAAAGGGTTATACCAGTCACGAACCGACTATGGAGAGACGCCCTAAAGAGTACAACAGATCCAAAATTGCAATAATACAGCATAACGCGCAGAGAGCTAGAGCAGTGGCCTAGCAACCTAGAGTCATAGCGGACGAGGAAGCAGCTGACGTCCTACTACTACAGGAACCATATACCCACTCAAAACGAGTGTGCGGATATCCGGCTGCATACAAAATAGTCAATGACGAGAATGACACCCCCTTGGGCTGGGGTTGTGGTCCGCAATCCCAATTACACTGTGACTAAAGTAACACAGCTTTGTGCACCCTGGGCGGCGTGTGCCCACATCTTAACGCCACTGGGCCAAATCTATGCTGTGGCCCTTTACAGCAGGCCGGGCGAGGACATCGCACCCATCACCAGGTACTTGCAGGCCTTGACCGACATGCTCCCTGATCAAAGGATCATAATTGGGGCAGATGTAAACTGCCGCTCACCAGCCTGGCACAGTCTGACCCCAGACAGGAGAGATACCAGAAATGGACAGATTTTAGAGGACTTTCTCTCGAACTCCAGGTTCACTATTCTGAACAGACCACACCAGATGCCTACATTTTGTAATACCCTGTGGGAGGCGACTATTGATGTCACATTGTCCACGGGAAATCTTGCAGGTTACGTTGATGACTGGCCCGTCAGAGACTCGTGGACATTATTATTATTATTTCTAAGGTGGCACCTAGACTTCTGTCTATCTCCACCTGATAAGCATACTTTGTGGAGAACCTCTGCAAAATAGACCTGTATGGAAGGTCTCTTCGCCACCAGGGAGCAACTGGCACCTGCACAGCCGCTCCCTGGTGGCGAAGAGACCCTAATGGCGACCCATATTCACTTGGTACTGGGCCTGGTCTTCTATTTTAAGTGCCTCATGCACAAAAATCCCGCACCCACCGGAAGTAGTGCTATACCGGTGGGTGCCAGCAATCCCGTTCACAGGCTGCCCACACATGAGAGTCAGAAAAAAAATAAAATAAAATAATAATAATAAATAAATAAATAAAATAAAATTATATACATATATACACACACACATATAATATAAACAAATTAAAAAAAAAAAAACCAGATAAAATGTATATAACCAAATCTTAATTAGTAATCATTAGATTATTCCAATGTCTTCTCCGTTGAAAAACAGTTACACAGAACTCTTGCAGTGCTTGAAATTTATCCTGATTAGCAATAAGATCACTTTCACAGCCTCTAACTTAATTACCAATCTTCACTTTTAGCCTTTCTCTAAGTTGAACATACAAACTACAATCATATAATAAATGACACAAGTCTCAGGTTGACCGCAAGTGCATAAAGGAGAGCTGACTAGACCAAAGTAATGAAGTTTAAAATTCAATGAGCCATGGCCAGTTAAAATAAACGATGTTACCATAGAAGGAAAAAACCATTTGTTATTACTATCATAAGTAAATGTAACTGTTGGAATGAATAATCTAGTCACCTCCACAGTTACACTAAGATCACATCTCTGTTGCCATATACCAATCAACTGTGTTAGAAAATTTTTCTTAGCTTTAGCTATCTCTATAGTGACATCAGATGTAATATTCATAAAAGAAACCACTATGCCTTTTTTTAAGTAATAACAAAGGGCCCACAATGTACAAGTCCAGAGGCAAATGCCCGGCCAAAACCTGCATAGCATTCGTTAAGACTGTTCTACACAAATTAGAAATAACATAAAGAATTGAGCGCTGAATCGATAACAATTTCTGTTTAAATTTAACGTTAGTAACTGTGAAGTACCACGCCGATGCTCCATACGCAACTATGGATAAGAAGACTGCCTTGTAGTATAAATTTAAAACTTTCCTTTTCAACACCCAATCTGACCTAGTTAAACGAATTATTGCTGCACTAAATTTTTTAACTTTTTCGTGTAAGTAATTTAAATGTGGGAAAAACGATAATCTATTCATCAATTCTTATACCTAGATATTTCACCTCAGATACTAGAGGAATCTGCCTCCCCTTAATTAAAGCTTTTGGCGGTCGCGCATAATTTAGTTTCCTCTTAAGAAGCATCATAACAGTTTTAGTTGTAGATATCAATAGTTTATGCAGTTCAGCCCACGACACTAGACTTTCTAATACCTGGCCACTCTTATTTCAAGCACAGACCTGGATTTACCAGTAACACATAAAACCAAATCATCTGAATAAGCAATCTTATGCAGATGTTCAACTGATTGTTCTAGCCATAAATTAAGTACTAAGTTCCAAGAGACTCGTGGACGACTTCCGACCACAGGGTGATTACCTGCCAAATCAGAAGATCATTAAACAGGCTACTGATACCTAAACAAACACTAAATCGCTTCGCCATCCGCTGGGCGAACTGAGAAAGGTTCAGAGAGGTCTTAATGCCCGCTGCGGCCCAACACCTGGAAACAACAAATCAGAATGGGGACCCAGACGAGAATCAAAAGAGGGTAACGGAAATAATACTTGCGGCGAGTGAAGCATCAATGAAGAGGAGAAATCCCAAACCGGGAGCAGTCCCGTGGTGGACTCACGAGATCCAGCAACTCAGAAGGGAGACCATGAGAAGAAGAAAACTCTTTCAACGGGCAAGACGCACATGGCCTGCTGCTGAGGTCCAGATACTAAAGGGGCGCTATAGAGAAGCAAGAAACAGATATACGGATGCGATAAACAAGAGCAAACAAAGAGCCTGGGAAAACTTGGCAGGCATAACAGGAAATAATGAGCCATGGGAGTAGTCTATAGGATAATCACAAACAAACTCCCCAGGGGGGAAATTATTTCTACCACACTGACACCACAGGGGAGCCAAACCACCAAATGGCAACAGTCAATCACAAATATTCTGGGCACTATTTTCCCGGAGACTGTCATGCCTACTTCACCTGAACAGCATAGAATATGCCAAGATAATGACACATACACCAGTGACTCCCATGAACTCCCGTTCACGCTAGATGACATCAAATCCGCGGCAAATCATGTAAGAAATAATAAGTGCCCTGGCCTCGATTATCTCGAACCGGAAATTATCAAAAAAGTAACGGATCTGACCCCCGAACGTCTCCTAAATCTGTTTAATAACTGTTTGCATCAAGGCATCTTCCCAAGAAACTGGAAGACTGTGGGACTGGAGCCGATCCCAAAAACACCCACGAAGCCACCAAAACAGCCAACCACCTACAGACCGATAGCTTTGCTACCAGTGATCAGCAAACTATTTGAGAGAATGCTCTATGCCCGAATTGACACACATTACAAGAGTGCTGAACTGCACATGTCTACCCAGTTCGGCTTTAAGCCCCAGTCTTCGACAGTAGAGGCACTTAGACATCTGCTGCACGGTGTGGCCAGTTCCAACAGTAAATACTACCTAATCATCTCCATAGATTTTGCCGGGGCTTTCGACACCATTTGGTGGCCAAGTGTCCTGGCAAGACTAAGGCAGGCCAACCTTCCCTGCAATTTGTATCTCACTATCAAGTCTTACCTTACCGACACGAGTATTTGTGTCGTGGCACCCTATGGTAGGGTAAACCGCCGTGTCTGCACCATAGCGTACATACGGCGCAGATGTGGGAAACTAGTGGTGGCGCCTTCCCCAAAACACTATGTCCATTTGTGTGGACAATGCCAGCAAACAGAAGGTATATACCAAAGACTGATGCGTCAAATTGTTTGTGGGCGCGCGATATTCATTGGTGCATACACATTACGATGTTGCTGCGTTCCTTTCTTAAGAGCTAGGTTTGTCTAGGCATGATCGTGTTGAATAAAAGGTCAGCATGCCGCAGACCAGTGACCGTGCAGGTTTCCAAACTAGTGACAATCTTCTTAAAATTAAAATGGCCTAATAACAGACGAAGCAATAAATCCACACCACACTACGCCACTACTTTCAGTGTATCGGTACAGCAAATTGACACAGTGTAGACACGATCAGGCAGATCTGAATGTTGCCATCTCCATTTAAAGAAAAATGTTCTTGTTTATAACAACAACACGACCACCAGGTCAGTGGAATTTACAATAAATCAATCAATACAAATGTTAATCCTATTTAGCAGTCACTGGCTTGAACATCTGTCAACTCAAAGAGCGTGTGCTATTGCACTCGCGCTCCTGACCACTCGGCTACGGCTTCATTTGTCCAAAACAAGTTGAATAACCAACATATCGAATTCTCTACCTTCGGTAAATCGTGTAGTAGTAGCTGACAGACGCTGGATTTTGTATCATATTTTTCTGGCTTACTTAGAATGCTCGATTTACGCGAAACTGCACGAGCGCTGGCTGCTCCGTCCACCGATGAAGCGGTCAGTTTATCGATGTGTTCTTCAATATTAGACACAATTGGAATGGATATTGATGGTCATCCACTTCGGGAACGAGCTGCCGGTATCTTGCCCCCTCGAAACTAGTCCAAATAATTTAGACATTGATCCAGTTCCACCTGTCATATGCCTTTTCGAACCAAACTTCTGTCAGAAACTCAGAATATTACATTTTAATCAGTACAGTTTTTTCTGCAAAATATTGCATGATAAGTAAAAGGAAAATAATGACCGATATGCCTTTTGCCGTAATCTATACACTGCTCTAACGCAACTTTCTGCATCAGCACCCTATTTCCGTGATATCTTTCGAACTAAATGAAGTCTTGTTTAAAAATCCTATAAACTTGTACAGTATTACTGCAGAATCTGCATTCCTCTGAGTTCAGTTTTACCATAATCGATTTTTAAGTTGTTGCCACACTTTTGGATTACCCTGCATATACATTAGACAGCGGGTGCGTATGCAAAGAAAATAATACAAAATACAAATAATTTATATGGAAAAATGAGTTTTGTAGGGTTTTAAAATAATAAACAGCTGTTTATTATTATTATTATTATTATTATTATTATTATTATTTACTAAATTTATTGCTTATGCTTCACCCCTGAACGGCCTTCAGCTAGGAGGGTGCAATATATGCAACTATCATACACGCACATATACATACAGATAACTTAAAACAAACTAATTCTCCTCAGAAGAGGAGCAAAGTAGGGTTAATTAAAAACAAATTCCATCCTGAAGGGAATGATAAGGAAACTGTTACAGCTGTATGTAATGGTACATGTCCTGTATCTTCTCTTGAAAATCATTACAGACACATTCGAATACAGTACTCGATTTCTTTGATGATCCACGATGTGTATCATCGTGGATTTCGTATGTATCATCTCTTTGATGATACATACCAAACTGAGATATGTACGCTTTATCATTACAGAACCTGTGGGGGATCAATCTTTAGGGTGTTGTACGTTTGGAGGATGTTAGCCGGAAAAAATCTTCGAAACATGGTTAAATTCTATAGTGAGCTTCTTACGGAAATCCAGAGTCATTGCAAAGGACGCGGAACATCCTAAGGCCTGCAACGACTGTAGACATTTGGAGCATCAAGGCGATTGATGAGGAGCTAAGACAGGTGCATAGCTTCCCTGCCATGAGCAACTGATTCCTAGAGGTGCAACCAAAGTTTGCATACATTATAGATGCGAGATGGTGAAAGGGTGGCTATTAAGACGGTTCAACCACCTTGAAATCCAGTACCCATGATTTTTTGATGTTAGTGAGGGAAGCTGGGGACCAGATCGTTGAGGCATACATGGGAATCGGAACAAGTCATGTTTGTATATAGTGAATGGAAAGTTTGTGATTGTTTACACTAGTAATTTCCTGTTTACAAATGTACTCTTTATAACTTAGATATGCAAAAAACGAAATAATGTATTTAAGTTATAAATTATTGAAGCACAATTGAAATTTTACAAATTTTGCAAAATTTAAAAATTTTGGTAGAGAATGAAAGGGATTTGGGGGTGATTGTGCAGGCAGATATGAAGTTCTCTGAGCAGTGCAGACGGGCTGCAAGAGTAGCTCATAGAGTATTGTCAATGATATACAGGAATTTTTCCAGCAGGGATAAGGAGGTGATTATTCCATTGTATAAGGCAATGGTCAGGCCACACCTAGAGTACTGTATACAGGTCTGAAGGCCTCATTTCAAGAAGGATGTAGAGCTGCTGGAACGAGTACAGAGAAGGGCAACAAGATTAGTGAATGGAACAAAGGGGTGCTCTTACGAAGAAAGGCTTAAGTTTTGCAAATTACAGTGTCTGGAGACTAGGCACCAGCGAGGTGATCTGATAGAGGTGTATAAAGCCTTGAATGGTTTAAGCATGCTCAATGCTGATGGGATTCTTCCTCTAGCTCAGAAAAATCACCTGAGAGGGCATAAATTCAAATTGAGGAAAGACAGATGTAGGATAGACGTGCGGAAATTTGCCTTTAGCCAGCGGGTGGTTGGTTGGTGGAACAGACTGCCATCCCTTGTGGTGCAGGTTGATAGCCTAAATAAGTTTAAGGCTCAGCTGGACAGGTATTTTGAACGAACAGAGGGGTGAAGTGGAAGTGGTTTTTTTTTTTTTTTTTTTTTTTTGGCTGATGCTGCATAAGCTTGCTTTCTTGCATCAAATGCCTCTACTAATGCTAATGCTAATGCTAAAGTAATGGCAATATCAACACTTATTTATGGTTCTGAAACATGGATACCGAAACAAAGAAACATTAATAGAATACAAGCTGCAGAAATGAAAATTTTAAGATATGTTAAAGGATGTACAAAATTAGATAAAATACCAAACGTAAATATTAGAAAGGAACTAAAGATTTACTCAATTAATGAAAAAATTGTATAATATAGACAAAGATGGAAAGAACATGTAGAAAGAATGTAAGATAATAGATTCCCTAAATTAGCTTACCCATATAGAGCAAAAGGGAAAAGAGACAGAGGAAGACCTAAGAAAAGATGGGCAGACCTCTTCGAGATCGGAACAGGCGGATCGCCTAAACCGTGAAGATAAGATAACAATTATGCAATCCATAGAAAGGACAGAGGATCTTGTGGAGGTGGAGTAGCTATTATCCATTCTAACCACATACTCTGTGAAATTGCATCAAATTTCACAAATATTGAATCATTATATTGGCTTCTCCATCTTGGCAAGTTAAAAGTTTTATTAGTATTACTTTATTTTCCACCTTCCTTAACTAACAGTGACCTTCAGTACTTAAAAAACTCGCTGGACTCTATCTTCCCGATAATACAATCTGCTGACATAGCAATGTTTAGGCGACTTTAACTGTCAACTGGCCAATTTAGGCTCTTCCTCTCCATCACTGCAGACTGGGGCTCTCTTTAATATGCTTCACAGCTATGGTCTTGAACAATTTTTGCAATTTTCCAGCCAGAAAATTTGACTGGCCTCTGCTCAACCTAGCTCTCAGTAATATGGACAGGCAGCTCTTTAATGCTGTTGATGACATCGATGTGCTCAGCAATAACCTGATCAACTGTGTCCACTCAGTTATATCTGACACTGTTCCTCAATTCCATCTGACGGCACGATCTACCTACCCGCACTGGTACAACAGCGAACTAATACATAAAATTAAATCCAAAGAATTCTACAGAAACAAGTATAAGCAATCAGGGGACAGACAATACTACGAAATATTCAGCCAACTCCGCAAAGAAGTGAAAACCCTAATATTAAAATCTTACAACATGTATACAGAATCAATTCGGGATAGTCTACTTACTCACAATGATATTAAACCATTCTGGAATTTCATGAAGCATAAGAATATAACCAGTAGAAAGTTACAACTGCATAATGCAGATGGACTTCTCTTATCGGACGAATTCAATATTGCTCAAGAGTTTGCCAAACATTTTTCCAGAATCCAAACAAACGATACATTGAGACCTGCCTCATTTCCTAACTTCACACCTGTTAAAGATGATATTCTCATCAACATCTTTATCACAGATGAAGATTTAGAGTCAGCATTAAAAAGCACGAGAAATGGCTATACTATAGGTCCAGATAACATTCTGTTATCTGGCTGTCGCTACCTTAAAACTCTTCATACTGCAGATCTTCAACTTGTCTCTCAGGCAGAGAAAGTATTCTAAGCACTTTAAGCAGGTCAATATAGTTCCAGTTTTCAAGAAAGGCGATAAAAATTATGTAAATGATTACAGACCCATATCTTTGCAAAACAGTTTGGCTAAACTCTTCGACACAGTAGTTCACAAACATTTCTTCGAATTATTCAGGCCTTTCTTGGATCAGAACCAACATGGTTTCTGCAGTGGCAAGTCAGTAGTCACAAATTTGCTTCCTTTCTGGCAATACTCCTGAAGTCCTTGATAGCCACCTTCAAGTTCATGCAGTCTACACAGATATATCTAAGGCCTTTGATAAAGTCCCGCACGAACAACTTATGGAAAAACTCAAGCTATATGGTATCCGTTACCCTTTGCTCTCATGGCTACGCAGCTATATTACGCATCGTTCCTTGAGCGTTATCGTCAATCAAATGAACTCAGACCGTTTTATACCACTAAGTGGAGTACCTCAGGGCTCTCCCCTAGGTCCTCTACTTTTCATTGTTTTCATAAATGATCTTCCTTCTTTCATCTGCACCTCCAATATTCAAGTTGCTCTTTATGCAGATGATCTTAATATCTTCTCAGCAGTGAAGGAGACAACGGATTCTCAACAGCTTCAATGCGCCCTCAATAAATTCTCTTGTGGCTATCTCTGAATGGATTGTCTGCTAATCCCTCGAAGTGCAAAGTAATCTCTTTCTCATCCTGCAGATCTCCACAAGTAATAAATACGGAGTACACAATTAACTCTGAGATCATCGAAAGGTCTGACCAAGTTAACGACTTGGGGATTCTTCTCCATCAGTGCGAAATTTGATGCCCATGTCCTTAAAACCACCAGCAAAGCATTGAAAACACTGGGATTTATCAAACGGAACACCTACAAGTTCAAAAAATACAGATATGCTGTCATCCTTTATAAAACTATAGTTCTCCCAATCCTGGAATTCAGCTCACCCATCTGGAATCCTCACACGAAAACTCTAATTAACAAAATTGAAGCAGTCCAAAATTTTTTTGTCCGTTACCTTACATTCCGTAATCCTCTATTTTATCACACAGTGTACTATGAATCGCTGTCTGATTACTTTCATTTGAGGCCTCTGTGCACTAGAAGAGTTATTGCTGACATCAGTCTTCTAGCCAAAGTAGTCACTGGAACTTATGAAGCATCTGATATCCTTAGTAAAATAAACTTCAATGCTACTTGTAGACAAGTCAGTAACCCTACACTGTTTCTCCTTGACTCTGCCACCACGGACTTTATGAAGTTCAGTCCACTGAACAGAATCAGCAAATCAGCAAATGACTCTCTCATTGACTTCTTTGACAACTTCCAATCACTGATGAACTACATCCACAAGTTTGCCTCTTCTCTTCAAATGCAAAAGGAGTAATCTAATTGTTGTAGTTTATTATTATTTTTCTATTATTTAACTAATTAATTTATTATTTATTTTACTGGTAAGTTAACTTAATGCGATTCTCTTTTGTACATACGATTTTAATTTTTAAATCTATATCAATGTTTATCTTCCTGTTGGATTTCATATTTTTGTTATTAGGTTTATTTTTCTGCTCTCAGATACACTGTTAATGGTTACCTGTTGTGTATCTTGTTATTAATAAAATAAATAAAATAAGTTATAAATTATAATAATGTATACTGAATTTTAATTTAGGATAAAAATGAACTTGCAAAATGAAAGAAATAAAAAAAGAAATCTCTGAAATAAATACTTAAAATAAGAAGGAAGCATTTATAAAGTATGACAGGTAAGCCGCCTTAAAAGTTTATTATTACAGTGATTTGGCCATGAGTATCTGGCTGCACTAAGATAGGGCAATTTGAGCTTCCATCGCGTTTCCAGTTCTTTCTTCAGATATCTAAGAACTAAGCTTTTGACATAATGGATTCAGTAAATGCACCACTTGATGTAAAAAGGTCCTAAGTAAAATTTACTGTGTCTGTATTTAATGTACCCTTATTGCTATCATGCCTTTCCATTCACTGCCCTCCATTATTGCCTCTTCTGGTTTCGAAATTGGCTCTAATTCTCTCGAGTGTTCCATAGTAACAGCAACTTCACTGTGAAAACTGGCAACCACCCTTTCTGCCAAATCTGGAACAACTCGACTAAAGCTTTGTTTATACTATATATTAGCAGCTACACTATTCCAGAAGTTACTTCTTCTGCTCAATTATGTCGGTTTTTTAGCAGTACTGAAAAGAGGTATCTTAATTTTCTGCTAAGATACCTCGAACCTTTATTTATTTATTTATTTAAAATACAATCGAGGAACTGAGTTTTGTATCACGCCTTTCTATTCACTATTAAAATTCGAAAAGATTTCAAAGTACATACTTTTGATCGAGCCTGGATTCGAACCCAAGCGTTTGTCAAAACAAAAAATACAGGCTTGAGGTGATCTTTTAGCCGATTAATAAGATGGAGGAACTGATTTAAAGATCTGACAGCAGAGCGTAATAGAAGGCATATAATATACAAAAATATGTGTAAAATGTGGCAGAAGGCACACAGGGAAGATTTGAAATGTGCGTAGATGAACACAGAAAACACGCAGCTAAAGGAAACGCCAAAGAATCGGAATTGGCAGAACATGCATTGGAATGCATTCAAATATACAGCGTCCCCATCTTATAGTGAAAGGAACTCTGCCGTAATGCGAGAGATGAGACGTTGAAAAAAAAAATAAAATAAAAGAAGCCTTATATTAAAAAATTTAGCCACGTGATTTAAAGAGAAATAGAGGACGTTTTCAGCAATAAAGTTAAGTAGGGACTAATGGAGCATGATGGGAGGCCGAATAACGAAAGGCTGTGAGACGGCCAGACACTGGAATGGAAACGCCTCTTATAACATGACATCAGCAGTCAGAGAAAGGTAAATCCCTAATCCTTGTTCTGACTCATTGGGCATGTGAACTAGGACCTGCTAAAGGGTTTATGCGTGACGCTGGTTTTTAAAATTAGTTATCAGGATATACAAAGGGTTTGATATTTCACATTATCTTCTCTCTTGTTAAAATAAAATATCATCAAGGCAATGAAACTTTCCTGGAAGGAACCATAGTGAAGTTTAACTTTTACATAGCCTATCACCAAGCTCTCATTCTTATATGAAGAGGGGGGGGGAATAGAATTATAGAGACTGATCGACGTCCAACTCCTCCAGTATATCATGACAGTTTAGAATATAATCCGGAAACGAAATAAATTATCATACTCACTTGCTTCTTAATCAACTTCGCTGCTGTATACTGGTTAATAAACTGATTTATTACCGCTTCATAGAAAGTTTCAGTGGAGAAAGCGGGTGGTCGTAATCAGTACATAATTGCAAATTATTGGTTTCTCGCGATAATTATTTTTCCTTTATAAAAACACGATATCGTGCACCCCTTCAGCCCTTTGCAACCCACCAGATGGACCGTGCAGGTTCTGATAAATCGAATTATGTAACAACCACATGGTATTGTCTCGTTCCCTTCGTGTATCGACAGAGAACCTTTTTTGCAAGCACTTTCGCTCTCCAGCGACCATCAAACCCCAAGCGACCTGACGAAGGTTTCTTTTACCTTAGTAAAACTTGTTTTCTTTTGTGATGCATGAAACGCGTCTCTTGCCTACATCTCTTAGTCTAATCACATCAGATATGGTAGCAGGATGCGGACGACAGAGTTTGCCGATAGATTGACAGCTGGTATTGACAAGCACCCGTAATTCAAGAAGGTTAGCCAACTAATCACACCCTCTCTCTCTCTCCCCGTGAAATGTTTAGCCTTTCCTTATTGTCAGGGCCGCGTTAAGGGACATTAGAGAGATAATTAACGATATTTAGAATATCTCCTTTGAAAGTTTAAAACAGCCGATTACAAGCACCAGGGGATGGTCTAATGGCATTCTGAAGCCATTAATGCTTTAAGGGTTTAGAAAATCTAAAGCACTGCTTATCATGTATTTTTTCTCACTTGAAAGGGTCATTCGAACGCAAACCTAAACGATGTTTAATTTACGTAAGCGTGTGTGGAACTACTGTGAGAAACACTATCTTCCTGTTTCCAGCAGAGAACGGGAAACGGTTTGGGATATCAGAGTGAACGCATTTAGTAGAACGAAGTCTCGCCACGTACCCACACTACATTCATTATATAAAGAAGGAATTCAGAAGGGGGAGTACAGGGGCATATTCTGCTATTTAACCTCATCATCGTCTCCTTAATTCAAAAATTCAAGGCATGATTTGTACATTTTCATCATCATTAAATATGCACTGTCAGTACTGTTATATGATTCTCATATTTGGTCCTGAGGGCCTACTTGTCAATTGCAAACAGTTTTATGACTGGAATGCTGGCTCCTGATATATGGATGAATATGTCTATACTGGAACTCTAAAAGTCGAACCCCATCAAGCCCTAAAAGTCTAGAATAATAACCAGAAATTTGCGCAAGCACGCTAGGCGCCTCCGTAGCCAGGCGGGAAGGAGCAGCAGAACATAGCATTCTTGATTAGACCGCGGGTTGAGCCCGTCACCACCAAATACGGAGGTTGCGAAAAGGTCAGGGAATAACCACCGCATATCGCGGAGCAATATGGCCTTAGTTGCTAATGCTCCAAATAAACAAACAAAAAGCACGCCCACTTAGATGCTCGAAAGGTAAAAAGCATAATTTTTTCTCACGGCTCAATGCGAGGGCCTCTGCTGGCCCTAGATTACCGCTGCACCCCTTCCTCACTCAACATGCTTGTTGAGTGAGGAAGATTGGCGTGAAAATGCAAGGTTGAGGTTTGTATGACCAATTATGAGTATGCGCAGGGTAAACTTCTTCCGGTCTCCTTAATCGTAAGTGGTATTTCAAAGGTTTAATCTTTGTTTTTGGTTTGTTCCTACCAGTTTGTCGTCCAGCACATTAGAGAATAATTCTGTACCAAGTCTACATACGGGATTGTAAAATCATTTGCTGAAATTGTAGTACACTTTACAGATTCTTCTCAACAAATATATTTAAAGCATTTAAGACTTGCAGATTGGCTTCAGGAAGCTTTATGAAGAGCCCGTATACAGAAGAAACGTTTTTGAAGATTCGTTTCTTCTCACATATTTATTAAGAATTCCTCCTCCCACTTTATGACCTTATGAAACGATTCTGCTATAATTCGATGAACCCAAATGTGACAGGGCTATGTGTGTGCATTACTCTTTGTACTGCACTTTGGCAGACGTTAATGTTGCGCAGACTGCTTTTCAAAAGCAACTTTTGAAAAAACGAGTTACCATGCACAGTCTGAGAAGTCTTGATTTATGAATCCTTTCTCATTTTATAAATAAATTTACTTTGTAATACAATAAAAAGATTTAAATAACATCTTAGTAAAAATTTTACAGGTGGAACCTACACGTAGTTCAATGTAACCTTAGCAACTATCATCATTCAAAACTCTGAAATGTTTATTTAAAAGTCTTTATAACAATAATACCTCTAACGTAATACAATATTCAAATGCCAAATAATAATACAGTAATAGTATAATATAAGGAGGGGAAAAAGGTTTTGTATGTTCCTCAAATTATACACTTTAAGAGATTTCACTTATTGAGTCGATAAGCCTCATTTAGACTTACTGGAAAAATAGAGTAGAAACACAACAATATTGATTATTCTATTTTATAAGGTAAAAAAGAAACATCAGCAATTGATATTGACTTGGAAACTGCACCAAGCATACTTGACATCAAAGCTTAAAAGTATAACAGATCCACTTTTTGTGCCAATCAAATGAAGAACAATGTAACAAAAGCAATAAGCAACATTTTTTTAACGAATTTCTCTTTCTAACTATTCAATAAAGCTAGTGGGAAGTCTGAAGTGAAGATTGACAAACCATCAACGCTAATATTAAGTTAAATAGCATTCGAATGCTAGAAGAAGGAGATCCATAAAGAACATAGTGTGAGAAGGAAGCATCAATAGAGCCATATAAAATAAAAAATGGTGTTTGTGCCATGATGTCAGTGCTGGGAATAAACAGACAAATGATGGTTATATACTACAATCTGCTAAGTAGTTTTATCGTAATTTTTCTTGTGTTTGTGTCAGAAGATACATAAAGATCGTCACGCATAGTCGAGAAAGAAATGGAATGGTGTTCCAAATTAAACTTCCTATAAGCTAGAACACGACGGTTAGCGGGACATTAAGAATTACACCTTTCTTCTTGGCTGTCCGATATTTCTTCATATCCATTGGAACAGATGTATGATTATTGTATTTTAGTAACGTTTTGTTAAGAGTAAAAATGTCTGAGAAATAATAGCCCCGCTAACCGGCAGCCTTTGCGTGTGAAATGGACATAACTTTAGCTCCAACCAGCAACGGCAGCACGCGATCTAAAGCGACCCCTTCAAAGAGGAAGAATTTTGCAACGTGAATGGATCGCGGAAAATAAACAGTTCTTGGAAGCAGCTCAAAAAGGAAAATAATGTTTTCTGTTTAACCTTCGAGTCTTTGCTGCACAGGCATTTTTCCCCAAGCCGATGAAACCTCAGATTCGATGCATGAAGTCCTCAATTTTTAAAGATTTATCTGAATTTAAAACAAAGAAAATAAATCCTACTTTAAAAAATGATTCCTTTACTTCAAAAGCTATTCTCAGGTGATTGCCCAGTTTTTAATCGGGAAAACCAAGCCAACCGACCAATGAATACCCACACACACACACTGACTCTTCAAGGTTCAGTTGCTTTGGCTGTTGATTGGTTAGTTGGTTTGTTGTTTGGTAGCGAATCAAACTTCTGTGACCATGATGAACCTGGAATCGATGTTCATGGATATGTTTATTTGCTAAAATGTTTTACTTTAGATTTTGTTAAACACTGCAGCTTGTTAGTTTCTTGTTCAAAACTGTTTCTGATATGTGGAGTATTTCTTCGTTTATTTCATATTAATAAGATAATGGCAGCAGCTCCTTACTTTCAAAAATTTTAATACATCAGTATGTCATCCATATCTCCGAGCATTTCTTTGAGAGTAAGTGGCGCATGTATGATCCGCCTTTATAATCTCTTTCAAAAGTTGGATAATCTATTGATACGTGTTTAACTGTAAAGTTTGTGTCGCAAATTAAGCACTGAGTCAAATCATCCGATTGGCGTGAAAATGCAAGGTTGAGGTTTGTATGACCAATTATGAGTATGCACAGGGTAAACTTCTTCCGGTCTCCTTAATCGTAACTGGTATTTCAAAGGTTTAATCTTTGTTTTTGGTTTGTTCCTACCAGTTTGTCTTCCAGAACATTAGAGAATAATTCTGTACCAAGTCTACATACGGGATTGTAAAATCATTTGCTGAAATTGTAGTCGATTTGGCATCCTCGTCGACTGCTGTACTGCCAGAGATCTCTTTATAGCCTGCTATCAAGCAAAATGGTATTCTATCCTGTTTAGAAAATAGTTGGGATTACTTAGATCTGCCACAAAATCGAATTGCAAGTGTTGAAGGGGTTTTTCAAGCTTCCAGCAGACACTCATGAAATCTGTATAAATCACACATACAGATTCATTGATACTCCTTTGAACTTGAACAGTTTGTATATGCTCTAAGGTTAGTTTTATTGTCGTGTTTTGGCGAATAAACGAAATCAAATGAAAACACTGTGATCAAAACTAAATTTATAAGCGTCTCTTCATTGAGTTTTTATATTCAGTTCAAAATAAGTAAACACGGCTGCATTATAGATGAACCAGGAATCATCTCCTTTGACCTCCTTGTTTCAAACTTCCTTATACGGTTCTGTGAATATATATATATTGTTATCATTGCCTTGCAATTCTGCAAATCATATCTGGACAATAATAAACAGGTAGCTAAATGTACTACGAGTAAAATAAAGTACTGTAGTTTCAGCCAGCCGTGTCCTGGCTGAAAACTGAAAATTAATAGTGTTACAACCACATAAAACGCTACTAATTTTGTTTTAAGAGTAGTATGGGTGATCATTTTTCGGAATCGCTTCCGAAATTACAATCAACAGATATTCCAGTGAAATGAAAATTATCTTCCACAATTCTAATTTTAACCAATCCATATTGTTGGAGTTTGTTATATTCAACAACCTTTACTGTGCGGGATTACAAAAAAAAAAAAAAAAAAAAAAGTTTAATTTTAAAGCAGGTTCCCAAATAGCCGAAGGTTCAGAAATTCTGTTGAAAACGTAAGCTTAAATTTGAATTCTTTATTTGGTAAATAAAAAAAAAATCACAAAATTTAACTTAAGAAATTTTCTAGAAGTATAATAAAACACTTCATGTTTCGATTGATTAAACCCAAGGAAAATTCGTGTTTTTCATTAATCCAATTTGAAGTCTACACTATATTACCTTCTGGAAAAAAAAGTCCTTCATTTGAATTAATTACTTTTTATATTTATTGCTATCCTAAAAATGGTACTCAGACACCAAAGGGAAAAAATATTTAAAAAATTCACTGCAATTGCTACAGTACGAGATAAAAATATAAAACCGCTTTCACTTGTAGCGTATGCTTTGGTTGATTGATTCGTGATTTTACTTCGGCAGTAAAATTTTTAACTTCTGTGTTTCCAAGGAAACTTAATTTCCTCTTCTTCATGATTCGATCGTGAGTGATTTTTTTTAGGTTTAATCTTCTAATCATACATTCATGTTTATAAATCCAGTATAGGGTGGTCAGCTAATTAATTATTTTGTTCTTCATTTAAGATGAAGGATCGCATCGCTAAATTGAAGATTGTTGTTCAGTTCTCGACTTCTTCAGTGGAGGCAACACTTTATCTTTGCATTCTTTTTGAAAATGCAAATGTCAATTGTTTCATTGTTTATGAAATAGGGTTTGGTATAAGGAGTTATCCAATAAATTTGTAGATGATATTCTACATTATATAAATGCAATTTCGTATGTATATACTTACTGACAAGCCTGCATGACACTGTGAAACACCCAATACCTTTAGTCGGTCGATGCATTGCAAGTGTATTCGACAGTATGAACTAGACCTATAATGCTCAATGCGTTCTTATGTTGATATCGATATTTGTAACCGAATAAGAGAAGTTTACCTCAATATGATACTCTCCAGAAACTAAAACGAAAACAATTGAAAAATCGAAAATCGTACATTAGAGTAAGAAATAATTAAAAATTAATCGAATGCAATTAAAAATTAAGAAAAAAATTAATTTAACGAAAAAATTGCAAAACGATTTTTCTTCCTGAAGCTGACAACACTTTTCGACAGTATGTCGTGATCACAGGATTGAAAATTACCGAATTGGGGAATGGAACTTAAATAGGATGAAGCAAAATAAAACGTTAACCACGTATCGAAAAAAATAACTACATGACTATGTCTTAGTTAAAGGAATTGAAGGCCAGAACATACAATATTCCTGCACTTCGGTCAGATAAAATCACACAAGACCGGATTTCCTATACGGCCTATTGTTTCCTACAGAAACTCGGAATTTTCATCCTTGGCCACACATTAGACTGAGTGATCACTGAATTATGACCACCTACCTAATACTTCGTAGGTCCTCCTTTTGCCCTCAATACAGCAGCTATCCGACGTGGCATTGATTCAACAAAACTAAAATTACCGTAAAATTGCTGTAAAATGTAGTTTTGATAATGAATCCAGAGCACACAGGCCTCTTTAATCATATTGATTCAACAAGATGTCTGAAGCGTTCGGGAGGTATGGCCAACCAAGCTGTGTACAATGCGGTCAGAAATGCAAGTATAGAGGTGATTGTTGTATCCAGACGCCTTATATACCTTTCCATAGTGTCCCACAAGTGCTCTATGGGATTGATATCGAGGGAGTTCGGAGATCAATCGATATGACGGAGGTCAGAACTGTGTTCCTCAAACCATTCCTACACAAGTGCCCGATGGCTCGGCGAATTCTCATCTTGGAAGACATCATGGCCATTTAGGAAAAAATGTAACATAGCCGGGTGTACACAGTCAGCAAACCGTTGACGATAGCAGAGACCACTGATACGGTTCCACATACACCAGGGCCCAAGTTCCTACCAGTGAAACATGCCCCACACCATACAACCGCATCCACCAGGCCTGCACTTTTGACACCATGCATAATGGATCAAGAGCCTCATGTTGTTGACGCCAAATCTGTACACGACCATCCACGGTGTGGAACTTAAATAGGTGAGTCAATAACGTGACTCATCCGACCAGCACACCTTCTTCCAGTCTTCTAACGTCCAACTTGCATGCTCTTTTCACCAGGCGAGTCTTTTAAGCCGCTTCGTTAGGAGAGGATGCCGTAGGGGTTTGCTGGTATAGCCTATACGTGCGACGCATGGTCATGGCAGATATTTTTCCCGGTTGGCCCATGTTGTATTGGGTAGTAGACTCTTCAATAGTGCTGCGCCTACTCGCCTGTACGAGTCGTCGGACCCGGCGCTAACCTCTAACATCAACCTTTCGCTGACCTTTGCAATTTTGCCATCGGGTAGTTGTTTGACCATTTTGACGCCAGTCCTGGTAACTACGGCGGCTCTCGAACACGCCACCAATTCAGCAGTTTGGGAAATCGAGGCACCAGCTCGTCAAGCACCCACAATCTGTCCTTTATCAAAGTCCGATAAATCCTTCCTTTTATCATCACGCTCGGAATTTTATTACCTATTGAACCACTGACACATTATCTATGCTACGAAGGTCGATTAACTGCGCACTCTCGTACCTCACGTGGTCAACGGATCGCATTCAGTTTTCATAGGAGTGATCATAATTCAGTGATCACTCAGGGTATTTAGCCCTTTAGACGGGCAATACAATTTGGGATTAAGAACTACGATACATTATTTAATAATCTTAAAGACTAGATAGACTTGGCGAAAATGACAATTTATTCTCACTTGATGTTACTGCGTTATATACGAATTGAAACGTTGAATACATATTAGATATTCTTTGGGATATGTTAAATAATAACTCGATACCGATTAATTATACGAGCTGCCTATTAAGGAAATTTTTCATTTAATTAAATTCTTAGTTGAAGACACCTATATCACCTTTAGAGACAAAGTTTGCAAATAAAGTTTTGGGTTGGCAATGGGGTTAATCTTGAGCGGCTTAATATCGGCGATCTATCTCTCAACGATTGAGCCTTTTGAAGCCTTTTATACCCCGTACCACATATTATGGGGGAGGGTATTTAGACGATGTTCTAGTTATTACCGATAGTAGCAATATCCAAGACAATTTACATTCGTCTCATAATATTCACTCCAGACTCAAATTTACATTGGAGAGGGATAATACGGATACTAAGTCATTAATTTTTTCTAAATTTCACACTTACTCGGGACTCGAATAAAATCCAATTTAACATCTATCTGAAATCTACAAACACCGGTATGCTTCTGCATTTTTACAGCTATCACCCGTTCACCTATAAAAGATCGATTATCTTTAATCAATTTCTCAATGCTTATAA
Source organism: Mastigoproctus giganteus (assembly GCF_048544385.1). NCBI lineage: Eukaryota > Metazoa > Arthropoda > Arachnida > Uropygi > Thelyphonidae > Mastigoproctus > Mastigoproctus giganteus. The sequence goes on from NC_143583.1 coordinate 9,413,278, forward strand.
ATATTCAATGGCGGAATCTTAGAAATACAAATATTAACCAGCAGGTTCTTAAACAGGAGTTACCCCCTTGCTACAATAAACCGAATTAGGGTACAAGCTAAGGATAGGATGCAAAAAAACTACACCAACAAACAATAGTAATATAAAAAAATACTTTATTTCCATCCCATGTTGAACGGTGGTAAAGAAACTTAACAGATTCTTTAGAGATGCCGAATTTAAAATTGTAGTCAGGCTAATACGGAAATTACACACTATACTGAACAATCGCTCAGTCCTTTCTTTTCGTAACACAAATAAATGAACTGGTATACAACATTTCTTGCGGCGATTGCGACTCGTCTTACCAGGGTTCTACGCTGTTTCCTCTGAATTTTCGTATTAATCAACACGCGGCCTGAGTTCGTGCTTCTTTTTCAGCAGCGTCAGAATTAGCCTATTTAACGAGGCCAAAATACTTAGTGTCCAACGTAATTATAAGAGACTATTAATCGCAGAAACCATCGAAATGAAATTACATGAGAATTCTGTTAATATTCGCCGGCTATATCTAATCTCCGATTCGTGGTCTTTTACGCGCATGCGCGAAGACAAATAATCCCTGTTTAAGTTTCATGCTCACCCCTATTCTGTAATTTTCATTCCGGTGATCACGACATACGGTCGAAAAGCTTTGTCAGCTTCAGGAAGGAAAATCGTTTTGCAATTTTTTCGTTGAATTAATTTTTAACTGCGTTAAATTGATTTTTAATTGCGTTCGATTGATTTTTAATTATTTCTTACTATAATGTAAGATTTTCGATTTTTTCAATTGTTTTCGTTTTAATTTCTGGACAGTGTCATACGGAAGTATTCTACGTATAATATTGAAGTAAACTTCTCTTATTCTTTTACAAAATTACAAGTGTATTCATATTTTAACTCCAAAATATTTACGGTTCTTAAGAAAAACGTGCACTGGAGAAAATATTAACAAAAATAATCGAAATAATTCATATTTGAACATTAACCAACACAATCATACTTACTATAGCAAAGAGAGTCACCAAGGCGTGGTGCCCATTATTACTGATAAGAAAACTCACATTTTGGTTCTCAACATTCACAAGGACAACTAATGAACTACTTATCTAACAATCTATTCCCACCATCATTTTTCATGCCGATAACGCTTTCGACTTAGATTACAGTTCATTTGCAACACATGAATGAGGGATCCAGCGCCCCTTGCAGATTTATGTGTTTTTAGATTTCTCAATGAGCAGTTAATGCTTAAGTTAAATTTATTTTGGTATGGGACATCGAAAAGAATTCACTTTAAAGCATCGGTAGAATTAATTCATGATAATTCATTTTCATTTCGATTAATTAATTTATTTAAAAATTAAATTTATCATAATTTAAAATTTTCTTGCGAAAAATTTCACAAGTATTCCACACAAAATTTTGAAAAATACGCGCCCTCTGCTGACATAAAATGAAAATCTTTAGTAATAATTGGAAGTTTCGTTTTCTGTATAACTCAATGAGTTTTAATACTCCTACTCTGCCATACATCTAAGATTTTACAAAAAAAAATGTTTTTTAAACTTTCAGAGTTAACAACTGACAAAACAGAAAAGTCTGCAGTGACTCAGATTTAAGACAAATACAAAACAAAGAAAAACGTGTTATTTTCTCCGCTTGTTCTTTAAACTTCGGCTGCAGAGAAAATTCTTGTGTCACTTTTTTGTCGTCTCTAATTCCACTGATGTTTTTCTTCTGTGTAGAAATTTGCTCATATTGGGCCAATTTGTTCAAAATGAGTGATAAATCCTTCTCTTCCAATTATTTTCCTACAGCGTTTACCTTAGAACTTTAAACAAAATAATATAGAAATCTCCACCTCCAACTCTTAGATAACTCTACCATCTATTGACAATTTCCAGCATGGCTTCCTTCAGGAGCAATGCGGCTAAGTGGCTATCTCTAATGCCAATGCGCTGTAAAACTAATGCTAACAACTGGTGATATCTTGGCTTCTGTTACACATCTTTGGAGATATTCTGTAAAAAAAGTACTCAAAGGCCAAAGCAGTTGGTTGCTTTTAACATTTCTAAAACATTGGATTCTTATAAGCAAACGTCTATCTTATCAGGAGTCGGGCGCCTTCCATTTTTTTTTAATTGATTTTTCTAACTGACGGTTCCCTGAGTGTGACAGTAGACAGCTCTCTGTCTTCCAACGTCTCAATTAATACTGAAGTTCCCCAAACCTCTGCTCTTTCACTATGTTTTTTTTTTCTTCATACCGTATATTAATGATCTTCCATTTACCATAAATCCTCTCAACAGTTCTTTTATGATAACACTACATTGTACCCTGCAGTTCGATGAAAATTGCTCTGAACAAAGGGCTACTGCCCCTAGAATATCTATCGTTGGTTCTTTAAATGCTGGTCTCTAGGTTATCCTTCCGTGGTGTGAAGAAAGAAAACAATTTAATCCTACTAAAATTCAGTCTTTCCTGATTTTTTTGAAAAAAAAAAACAGTCTACGACGGCCATACTCACTTTCCTCAACACTCAGACACGATTACGTATCATTATGAGGAATTTGAGTACAAATCACCTCAATGTTTGAATACTGTTCCCACATCTACGCTCTGTAGGTGTGCTCCAAAAATATCTCATACTCTGCCCAAAAGAAGCCAGTTAGGTTAATTAATTGACTAACATTTGCAAACACCTCTACTCAGGGCGTTCGTGTGTGTGTGGTGTGTGACAGAGAGTGGAGAAAGCATTTGTAAGTGAGAGATCATTTTCGTTTTTTTTTTCTTTTTTCCTCGAAGAGTGACACTCTTTGGAAAATGTATGGCATTTTCCAAAGATTATAACATCTTTATAAACCATTTTGAAAATCGTTTTGAATACATTTTAAAAAATCTTAGCATAAAAAAAATTCTAATCTCATTGGATCGAAATGAATTATAAAACAAACTTTTAAAAGTGATAAGAAAGTATTTATTCTCTAAACCTTCATTTGAAGAAGGATTGTAAACATTCGACTGTTTTCCATCATAGTCAAATGGCCGCTTATTTTATTAATACTCAATCATATACGTTGTTGTTAAGTTACATTATGAACAAATCATTACTTAAACCTGATCGAAATGTCTTATATTATTTATTGCCAATATAAAACCCATCCATCTACTGTTCTCTTAAGAATGAGCAATAACATTTTAATGCTAAGTACAAAATGATCTTTTTCTGAAAATTTTATTCTCCCAAAGAATGTTTCTTCTATCACATAAATTAAACTGAAACGTAATTTTGTAATGGAATGTCAAAGGCAAAAGTTTTCGCCGACGCAAATTCTGTACAAAAAGAGCAAACTTGACTTGTTGTCTAGACTGAGTTAATAGTTTTCTTTTCGATAAATAAGTTCTTAGAACTAACTTCATTTTTTTTTTTCTTATGCATGATGATTTTGATTGGAATTTATTCTACAACCCAACAAAATTACCAGCATTTCTATATTCCTCTTCGCATGAATAAAATTTTAGAGAATAACGAACATTTCTTGGAAAAGTGCAAATTTGTGTGTTTGGTCCAGACTAATACAGGAATTACTCTAAATGAGAGATCGCCATCTTTTCATATATATTTTTGAGCAGATAACCACGTTATGGCCTGCATGTCTTTGAGCACATACGGCTGCAATCACGAACAGAGATCGTTATAGAAATTAGGCTTTTTTAAAGTAATAAAAAGTAAATAAAGGCTGTAATTTAAGGATAATTTCGATAACACTTAATAAAAAATCAGATTACCTCAAATGCTTCTTTAACTTTTACCCACCCAACCAGCCACCATTTTCTACCTTCAAATTACTTCGAGCTCGTGCCCGCTGATGGTTTCCATTACAAATAGCAGACTTGGCTGAGAATTGCCGTTAATGTTAAGGAAATATAAACAAATGATAGGTTTGCATGTGCCCCGTGAATGATTATACGTTTGGCTCCAAATACTTAGTCAAGTGTCGTTCAAGTAAGCCAGTGGCATGAGCAAAAGTTTAACAGTTTCTTTTTACACTTGAAAGTTATTTATTTATTTTATTTTATTTTTTGTTTATAGTGCTTGAAGAATAAAAATTAACACCTTTAGTTGATTAACATTCTCTCTTCTGGTGTGCAACATATGTGAATATTCTTAACAAAATATTTATTTGCAGGAAAATAAATAAATCTTCACACCCACGTAGTACGCAGTTCTTACTGCTGAGGTGTGGAACCATGATAAATAAAGTATTATAAAACTGACAAGAAAAAAAGAAGGAAAAAAGGTATATGTATTTCCTAAAGAAGCAGATTCTAAGAATAAAATCAATATTATGCTGATAATTATCTGCAGAAAACAAAACAGACATGTTAAAATCACTGCAGGAAATAGAATAGAGGCGTTAAAATCACGGTGTTTCTCTTTTTCTGGATAAAAAAAACCCGAATTTTGTTTGTATGGGTTATAGCGTACCTGTTAAATTTGTACTACTTGTTAAATCCCGTCTGGAAAAATCATTTATTTAGTTCATCTGCTATATTACCAAAGCTGTTATTTACTGGGATCGGTCTCTTCATTTTAATGTTTACGTATTCAAACAAATCACTTATTCATACCATCCCTTATGGATAGCTTTGAAAAGGCCAGTACCAATACTAAGAAACAACTTGGCAAAAATTAGGTCACTATTATTTTTCTCCCATTAGCCATTTTTCTAGCTCCGGAAATTTGAAATTTGAAGTATGATAATACATCCATTTCTGATTCTCCGTCCGCTTCTTTGTATAGATTTTAAACCTATTCATTGCACTATTTTGATTTGTAGAATAACGTCAAATTTTAATCCTACTTTTCCTTCATTTATATCTCAATTTATTTAAAAAGAATGATTATACTATTCACCTATTGATGAAAGACGTCTACTTCAGGAGTGAATACTTAATATGCAGTCAAAGAGTATTTCTAAATCTCTGTGAGCTGGGTCTTTCTGGGCCTCTATATGAATGAATGAATTTGTAGATGCTGACGTTGTCGTGTTTCAGAATTTATAGTTAGTGAAACGTTTTAGAATTATGAGACTATTGAGATTTTGGTTCACATTTATATAAGTATAATAAACCCAGCCCCAGAAACTTTAGAGACCTGAGAGACGAATTAGATGTTGTTAAAGTTCTTACTTCACAGAGAATCTTATTTTTTTTTATTTTTTTTTTTTTTTTTTTTGACTTCAAAAAATATTGGACAAAAATTTCATGAATCAATACGAACTTCAACTACTCTGGTAAGAGGCATTTGTATTTTTTTCATAATATGTTTTCTTATTGGGTCTTTTCTTGGCTAAAAAATGTCTTACTACTTTCTAATATTGATTAGATTACATAATTATCAACTTTCATTATATTGCATCCAATAAAGATTTAATAAATTAGCCCAAATAAAAGAATGTCCAGTTCAATGCAATCGTTTGAATGATTTTTACTAATTTCTCATGCGAATTGGAATCTGTCAAACCATAAAAACTACATGATGTTATCATGCGTGAGTACTTTGTTTTTAGAATCCAAAGGAAAAATATAAATTTCAGATATTATTCTAAGAGACGGTCCACTTGATTATAGACAGAAGAGCTTAAAAGAATTATTATATGACTCGAAATTTAAGGACAAATCAAACGAAATTTATGTATACTTTTTCCTTAACAGTCAAAGCTTCCAAGAGCCAAAGCTTCAATCAATCTACCAGTAGCCATATTCATTCCCCTGGTGAATGGGCACTATCATCTAACACTCAAAATTCCACATGCAAATCCAACAATTTCCTCACACTTTACGAGAACGTCAACAAAAAATTTACGTTTGCGGTGTGTGTGTGTGTGTGTGTGTGTCGAACCTTAAAAGTTCACACTTCCCCCGTTCTATTTTCAGAAAACACGGTAGCTTTTAGAATTTTGGACACGATTGCATCCCATTATAACCGGAAGGGAAGTTCTACAGGACTGAAGAATTGTTAAAAATGAATATTTCCTCGACCTCCAGCAGAGCTGCCACTCTAATATATTTAAGTGATTGATGGATCTGTTTTCGTGACATTTAGCGGGCGATTACTAAAAATCTATTTGCCGAGTGTAGGTCATACACGTAGAACATGCCGTTCGTGTCTTCTCCGTATAAATTATCGTGCATGGTGAGCGACGGAAAAAGGTAATTGAAGCGGTGCACGTCAAATTTCCGATCGTAGGGGAAACACGTACATACTGAATAATAACGAGCAATACAAGGGGGCGAGTGGGTGGAAAGCCTTCAGTTTGGGTTCCCATAATACTTCACGAGGGACGACTTGCTCTGTAGATGTTAATGGAAACACTGACCTTCGACACGCAAGGGGCACTGCAGGTCACCCAGCTTGAAAGATTTCAATATAAAAAGCAAGTCGATTTCATAATCAACACGGTTTGAAGATCTTTTTGCATTGTTTCCACAAGCATGCATTCATAAAACCAAACTTTCAATAACTGATAATTATTAGTAGCACTACGCATAACAGAAGCTCCGCTGATCAAGAATGCAATCGCCAGTATCGATATATCAAATTCGAAATCACTTGCTACTGAGAAGCTCAAGGTTTAACTGAAAATTTCACTTTCATCCATGTAATAATCGTTGGAGAAGGAGACGAGAGAAGGGTTAGTGACTTTTCAGTGACCCCCTCCCCTAAATATGATATTTGTATACACTATCTCTTAAAGCATTCTAGAATGTAGAACCAATCCGCGAAATCTTTTGCAAGTGGATGTGCACAGACACCTCGCATCAGTTGTTTTAACACTGCTCCAGCATAGTGTTCCACCATGAAGAGCCGCCCCTCTATGTTAAACGCCATGACCACCTAACTGCACATTCGTAGTTTTACAAGTAGTCGGCAACCTATATATTCACGAATGCCGAGAATAAATAATATTACCTGTAACTTTCAGATTTCTAGCAGCATTCGCAATTTTACATTTTTTTTTTTCTAGAATCATGGTCAGGAGAAATTAATCATGGTTTAGAATCATGGTCAGGAGAAAAGCGTTTTTAATTGTGTTGCATGCCCTCGTTGGCAAGCACTATGTTAATGGTTTTGTATGTTCGCATTGGAATAGTTATAACTCCCGATTAAGGAGATCATCAGGCTGGTCTCACCATAAGGAGACACCTTCTTCTGGATTAATCCAAAATTTCAGCCATCATTATTGAGGAACGGTACAGTTACAAATCTATAGAGAATCGCGATCTCTCTCTCCATAGAATTTGGTGCTTAATTTCCGCATCGAAGTGTCCACCAAAGCTTCTGTGAATAATTCGAAGACTGTTGTGGGCAAATTAGACATTAATGCTTTGCCACACTGATTTGATTTGATTTGTATTTTATTGGCGCATTAGCAACTAAGGCTATAGTTATAATGTGCAGCCAAATCCAACTTTGTCACACAGGATATGCAGAACGCTCTCTCTCGGAATCCACTAATCACTGCCACTTTCCCCAGTTCCCCCTATTATCTCGAAAATTATCAAGAGAAGTAGTTTTGACTTGCAGTGCGTCGAACGCAGTATACGAAGGAACTTCTTGAAAATTTCTAGGGCAAGAAGAACCTCTTGAACATGATAGAAATAAGATCAGTGAAAGTGTTATATTTGAAATCGAGTGACGTTGGGTAGATGAAAAAAGAACTCATTATTTATTCTAACACATGAGAAATTAAAGGCAGGCGAAGCGAAATTGAATGTCAATTGCATTGTGAACCACTTCATCGAAATCGAAGGCTCCTTAAATTCCACTTGGTGCCCCACCGTGGTGAAGCGCATCACAAAGGTAAATTGTTCTGTTGAACTTTACAGTTGTATTCGAGGCTACTTCAATTGTCGCAGAAACATGGTGTGGACTAGGTACCTCCGTCTCATCCAGGACATTACCAAGGGCTGTTCACAAGGATCTGTTTTATGCACAGCCATGCGAAACATGTTATTCGACGAGTGGTTGCACCTATCCTTCGATTCACCAAATTGCATTATTGTATGACCTGCTCATTATTATTGAGGGGAACCCCCACCACAAAAATAACAGGATGAACTTGACAAGAAGGAAAACGATATTTTGAAACAAGCTAGCATTGGGCCAAATAAACAATTTTTATTGTGTAAAGAAAAGCATACAAATCTTTTCATGGCTCAATAATACCAGTGGTTTATAATCTAAGTGACGCAGTTATAAATAATACATAAATCGACAGGACAAGGCTTTAATAGAATAGAAATCACGGATAACAATTATGTTAATAAAAGAATTACTACATGTGAGACATATACAAATATACCTTGAGTCAACACGGACAGCTAAACTAATCTAGTCCCTTGGATTGGATGATTGTACATTGTATACTATGTATCAGAAGTGGAACACGCCAGATTTCATCAGTTCCAGGAACAGACATTATTATGTTTCCACAGGAACTTCACCAAACAAAGCAGAAGAGTGCAGGCTATGGAAAGATCGATAGTGTGGGCAACGTAACTTTTACTGTGGAGAAGGCGTCTCTATGGTAAGGAAAATGTTAATAAAAATTGAGGAAAATGTTAATAAATTTCGATGTCGCTTTCTGCACTTTTTCTCTTTAATTTGCGCATGTCGGCATCTACTTTGCGGAACGTGTTGACATTTGGTTTGGGAGGAATCTATCAGCTAGAGAAAGTCTGTTGGTGTGAGTGAAAAGCTTCGGAGTGTATTTGAACCGAGGTTGGGAATCATCCTGGAGCACGCGTCCCAGACAGATCCAGCAGGGCCCTGCTGAATTAAAGATTTATTAATGAACATTCTGTCCCAATGTCAAGTATCTCGAGTCAGAAGAAAGAATTGGGGCCTAAAGAGAAGTTCGGTTAACCTTCTCTGGAAGGCGGCCTTCACCAGCATAATCAATTATGGGATCAGTGCCTGAGCTCACAGAGTGGACAAGATCGTCATACATAGGCAAAATGTCATATTAGGGTTACCGTCCTAATTACAATCTATGCTGCCAGCCTTTGGTTTAGACGTACTGCACTTAAAACTGTACAAACTAAGTTATCCACTATTCAAAATTGTTTTCTCCTTAGCCTACTTCACGTTTTCCGAACATAGTGGACATAGTAGTGGACATAGTGTTATTGTTATGCGGTTCCCGTGGTTTCCCACAAATCCGCGTTAAGTACTGTGTTAACATTGCAAAGCCAGTCAGTGTGTGTTGTGTGAGTAGTGTGTTGTTTGTGTTGTTTGACTGTCCTCTTCGTTACTGGGAGGCGCGATCACCAGAAGGATCCTCCCAGCATCCGGCCACTGGCATGAGGAGCCGAACCAGGGAGTAAAAGCCATCTGGGCCGTCCACACTCCTACAGGAGCGAGAGTGGGGAGGGGGCCAAGGAAAGAGAAGAGACAGGAAAGTGGAAGACAGGGAAGATAGCGGGGAATGACAGAGCGTAGGCATCCTCCCAGGCGAAAAGCAGCAGGAAGAGTGCTAGGTGCAGTTCTGGGAGTTCTGGAGAAGGACTGTGGGTAGGAAGAAGAGAACAGGTAAATTTAAAATTAGAGAATCCAGGATCGTTACAATCGAGAATCACGGAGCGGCGTCGGTAGGACTGGCCTCAATTTTCAATTTCATGACTGGAAGTTTCGGTGCTGGTATCAGTTGCTGTGTGGAGGAGGTTATCTAGGAGTAGTGTTCGGGAGTTGCAGGTGATGCCAGCGACGACGAAAGAGCTCGTTGGCATAAGTGGTTAGTGCACGGAAATAATCGTTAGATTCCAGTAACTTGGTTTCTGGCCGAAGTGATGTAGTGTGCTGGTCTAGGAGTAGTTGGATTCTTAGGTCTAAGAATACGTTGTATTAGTGCATCACATGGTCCCAGTGTTCAGGTTCTCTGCAGGTACAGAGGGCATCCTCGACTAGGCCGAACTCTAGACACCTTCTAGGGTTCTAGGCCGAACTCTAGAAGGCGTCTCTTGAAGGACCCGTGGCCAGTTTATAGGAAGGAAGCATAGACGTTTACGAAGAACCAAGTGGAATGTTATTTGTTGATGTAAGTTACCTCCGGGAGGAAAAGTTTAGTAGTTACACCAGTTGTGGAGTTATTCCAGCGGGTTTGCCATAGGTTTATCAATTCTAGCCACACACGTTTATGTTCCTGTTTGATGTCGGTATCGGTACTGGTTTGAATAGCGAGGAATTCTGCTTCCTTATTCTTCTTGATGGCATGAGAAAGTCCGATAAAAGCTACGTGAAGGCCCAAGAGGAAATGTGAATTTGCTTTTAGCCAGCGGGTGGTTAATTGCTGGAACAAACTTCCATCTGTCGTTGTGGAAGTTGATAGGTTGAATAAATTTAAGGAGGAACTGGACAGGCATTTGGAGGGAATGGTGTGATTTTTTTTTTTTTTTGGCTGATGCTGCATAAGCTCATACCCATGCTTTCTTGCATCACATGCCACTACTACTACTACTACTACTACTACTACTACTACCTGTAGGGCGGCAGTTGATGTTGTTCTGCATGCGCGGATCATTTGTAGTAGCATAAGTCGTCGAATTTGCTGAATTTTACGTTGAGCACGCACTAAAGTCATTCGGTGGTACCATGCTGCAGCTCCATATGTGACAATGGGTATGAATACTGCTGAATATAGAAGGCGTTGAGTTGGTCCTTTAGGACCCCAGTCCATGCGGGTAGAGCGTGTTAACACAGTTACGTAATTTTTTATCTTTTCTTTAATAGCTTGGATATGGGGGATGAAAGTTCTCCTGTCATCCAAAATTACTCCTAGGTACTTCACGGGTAGTGTTTCAGTGGGCGGCTATAAAAACCTATGGTAGGAGGTCTGGAGAAGTCCAGTTTGCCTTTCAATAGGAGGGTTTTGCTCTTCTCAGTGGAGACTGAGAGTTTATTTTCCATGGCCCATACGGACAGAGCAGAGAGACTAACTGCAACCTGGATTTCAAAGGTGGCGCGGGTGGGGCCCTCGATGTTGATAACCATGTCGTCGGCGTAAGAAACCTCAGTAGTGTGTGGGTAGTTCCTCAGCAGTCAGTTGTCGAGTATCATATTCCAGACAGCTGGGCCCAGGATGGAGCCTTGGGGACAGCCTCGGGTTAGATGTCGGGTGATTCAGTAATATTTTGTTTTTATACTGACCTTGCGGTTATAGAAGTAGCTTTTGAGGCAGTAGTACAAATTCCAGGTATAGTTAGAGACTCTAGCCCTCTGAAGAACGCCCGGCCACCACACTGTGTCAAAAACTTCTTTGAAGTCAATGAAGATTGCCAGTACATAAGTTGCATCCGACTGTTCTGCAACTTTGAGGGTTTTAGATAGAGCATCAATTGTGTAGCACCCTTGTTTGAATGAAAATTGAAACGGCTTCATATCGGGGTTGGAAGCGGGAGAGCAGCATTCTCTCATAAACCTTGTCGAGAATGGGAAGCAGCGCAATTGGGCGGTATGCCTTGGAGGTACCTGTGGGATCCTTAGGTAAGAGCCTCAGGTTAGCATGTTTCCAACGTTATGGAAAGTTACCCTCATTCGGAGACCATAATAGCGGCCAGTGAGGCTGCGATGAAGCGAAAATTGCCCACACCTGGTGCAGTCCCTTGGTGGACTCGGGACATTCAGAACCGCAGACGAGAAGTCATAAAGGCAAGAAAACAATTCCAAAGGGCAAGACATACCTGGCCGGAAGTGGGAGTAACAGCACTCAGACAAAGATACGCAGCAGTGAGAAACAGATACACTGAGTTAATACGAAAAGGTAAGCAGAAGGCCTGGGAGCAATTAGTCAGCATGACTGGAAATGCCGACCCCTAGGGGTGGTGTACAAAGTCACTACAAATAAGCTCCCCAGGGGTGAGGTCATGACCTCCACCCGTACCCCGCAGCGAACAATTGCCACCACCTGGGAACAGTCTATCATCAACATCCTCAATGTGATTTTTCCAAAAACCAGCACAACCGCAACTACCAGAACAACTGCAGATCTGCGATGGAAATGAAGCATATCACATAGACAAAATGGAACCACCTTTTGCCCTAAAAGAACTACAACAGGCAGAGCAACAAATAAGGAATAAAAAATGCCCAGGCCCAGATCTTCTGGAGCCAGAGATTATTAAAAAAGTAGTAGACATCTCTGCGCACACTTTACTAAACCTCTTCAACACATGCCTGAAGACTGGAGTCTTTCCAACTGACTGGAAAATGGCTAACGTCAAATTAATTCTAAAAAATCCTATGAAGCCACCCGAACAACCCGAACCATACCGGCCAATTGATCTGCTCCCAGTTGCTAGTAAACTCCTTGAAAAGATGCTTCACAAGCGACTCCTGCACCACTATGAAGCGGCAAATCTGGTGATGCCCACACAGTTTGGGTTCAAACCCGGAACCTCAACAGTAAATGCTCTCAACAGCCTCCTAAGTTTGGCTGCTGCCTGTGATAGGAAGTACTTCTTGGTTATTTCGGTCGATTTTGCTGGGGCGTTCGACACCATCTGGTGGCCGAGCGTCCTGGCCAGACTGCGGAAGGCAAAAACACCCATCAACCTTTACAAAATAATGAAGTCATATTTATCCAAGAGAAATATACAACTAGTGACTCCGTACAAGAAACAGACCAGGCCTGTTTACAGGGTTTACCCCCAGGGCTCGGTACTGGGACGGCTCTTGTGGAGTGTGAAAGTGAAAGTGTGTTTAGGGTCCAACGGCACCAGGGGTTTCCCCCATCTCCGCGTAGTTTACATTGTGAGTGAACCAGTTGACTGGAAAAGCCAGAGATTTAAAAGTGCGTGGGAATTGTATTTATGTGGTGTTGTGTACCGTTGTTCATCTGGTCATTTAGCCGCTGGACCCCAGCTGAGGCCCAACGTTGTCCCACTTTCGCCCCGTGGAGGCAGACCAGGAACTCACTTGACTTAAGTTACTCTGGCAGGTCCTGCCGCTTAATTTCCTGAAATTTCGGCGACTAGGACCTAAAAAAAAAATTTAAAAAAAAAAAATAAATAAAAAAAAATAATAATAATAAAAAATTAAAAAATAAATAAAAATTGAAGATATATAAGTGTATATATATATATATATATATATATACATGCAGTTGTAATTTATTTTTGAATGTTCGCATAAAGCGCATAGCGTCCATGCATTCAAACGGCAGGAGTAGGGCAATGCATGTGATAGACCGAGACTGGGCGAAAATTATTTTGGATTTGATTAATTTAGGATGTAGGGCGTTTGCGTCGTGTATAGGTAGAGTGGGGAGGAGAGGCAGAAGGCTGAGGGGTAAAGGTAGAAGTATGGGGGCGACAGAGTAGATGTCCCCAGGTGGTCAGTGAAGCATGTCCATGCCTCACTAGAAGGAAAAGCAGGGTCGGCGGAGAGAGGGGGAGACAGGTGTCTCCCCTCTTCCCGCTTGGGTTTGGTTTAAAGTAATCGAGTCAGGTGCTCGATTTTGTTCGCCAATATGGCTTGGTGGCAGCGAACTGCACGATCCAGGTCGGTGTGTTCCTTTGACAAGTCCAGGGTTGTGGTCATTCTAATGGTTGCATGCCGTGTCCTTTATTCTTAGTAGAAACGGTTTCCTTGTAGGGTCCACGATGCGGCAGTCATGACACTTCGTCGTTATTAGTTCTCAGCTTTAATTAGTTTTATTGCTGTTGGTCACGGTTTGGTTGTTGTACGATGAGGGTACGTGTCCTCTTGTAGAGGTCTTCTGCGAATTTGGAGAATGCAATGTATTGCTCTTTACTGTCGAGTAGGTGCTTTTCTCTGTCTCTGGGCAAGAAGGTGATCCTGGAGATGAGCTGGCCGCGAAGGTCATCGTAGAGCCGGCAATCGTACATGAGATGCTGCCAGCTCTCGCACTCTCCACAGCAGCAGGCAGGGTCCTTTGTGATACCCAGGGCTGTGAGTTTTGCCTTGAATGCTCCGTGTCCGGTAAGTAGAAAGGTTGTATAGAGGCCCGGTGAGAACCACAGCGGGGCCTTCGGATGCAATTTCTCCACGTTGGGGAGAAATTTCCTAGTGATTTCTCCCTTGGAAGAGTTGTCCCATCTAGATTGCCATATTTGCGTGAGGTGTGCAGTGAGTCTTTTCTTTTCGGTCGCTCGGTTAGCAGTGGGATCTGCATTGAAGCCCATGAAGGTGCAGGCGTTCCCCTTAGATATTTCATAGAGAATTCCGATTCTGGCCACTTCCAGGTCGAATGGAAGGGTTCCAGCCAGCACCTGCAGCACATGTGTGCTTACTGTGCTGCAGGCCCGTGTGATGGCTAATAGCATGGCTCTGTGGATGGAGTCGAGTAACCTGTAGTTTACTGCCATGGTGACTTTAGAGTACCATGCTCCCGATGCATAGGTTGCTATTGGTATAAAGGCTGCTTTGTATATGAGCTTGAGGGTTTTGCTGTTTAGCCCCCAGTCCCTTTTTGCGACCCTGGTGATGAGGGCCGTGTAGCCCCTAATTTTCTTCCTGGTGTAGTTGAGATGCGTTTAAAGGAAAGGGTGGCGTCAAGTATTACACCCAGGTACTTGAGCTCTTTTGATAGTCTCAGTGTGGTGGTACCAAACTTGATCTGAGGGGGTTTCCTCGGATCAAGGAAGCCCCTTAGGAGGATAGAATTAGTTTTTTCTTTGGAGATCCTGAGATTGTGCTTTTCGGTCCATTTCAGAAGAATTTGTAGGGCATGGTTTGCCTTTGTTTCAAGTTGTAGTCTGCTGTTTCCGGCGACCATAAGGATGAGGTGATCTGCGACGGCTTGCGAGGATGCTTCACCAATGTCCGTATTAAGGAGTTCATCCATTGTAATGTTCCACAGTATTGGTCCCAGTACAGAGCACTGTGGGCAGCCTCTGTGTATTTGTCTTGTAAGCGTTCTATATGGGGTGTTTATCGTGATACGTCTATCAGACAGGTAGCATTTTATTACGTTATATAAATTTTCTGGCAAGCTGGTCTCCCGGAGCCCGGCCAGGACGCTTGGCCACCAGAGGGTGTCAAACGCCCCGGCAAAGTCAACAGAAATAGCCAGGAAGTACTTTTGATCAGTGGCTGCTGCTTGCACCAAGAGATTTCTCAGGGCATCCACCGTTGACAGCCCCTGACGGAAGCCATACTGTTTTGGCGATGCCAGGTTTGCTTGCAGGTAGTGGTTTTGTATTCTAGTCAGGAGGAGTCTCTCAAGGAGTTTGCTACAAACAGAGAGCAGGGCTATTGGTCTGTAGGAGTATGGTAGTTCCGGCGGCTTTTTAGCATTTTTGATAATTAGTTTTACGTTGGCCCTCTTCCACTCTGTGGGGAAAGTTCCAGTCCTGAGGCATAGATTATAGAGGTTTAGGAGTATGTCTGGGACTATCTCAACAATATTCAACACGATGTCCGGCTACAGGAAATTAAGAAACACATAAAAACCAAGGAAGTGAAGCCAGTCGAAATCGCTGGACAGTGCAATGTTGAGTCAGTTTGGTGTGACATAAGCATTGGGAGATCAAAATTGAGAGTAGGAGTGTGCTATAGGCCTAATAACTCTGATGAGTATAATAAGAAACTGTACAGGGAAATAGAGTGGGCCAGTAAATCAGAGAGTCTTATAATGGGAGATTTTAATTTCCCAGATATTGACTGGAATTGGGGGCTGGTCACTCACACACTAGCAGGGCTTTTGTGGATTTATTGGATGATTGTTTTCTACATCAGCATGTTCGGGAGGCAACTAGAGGGAGGAATACTCTTCATTTGATTATCAGCAGTGATTCTTCATGCATTAAAAATCTGCAGATAAATGAACCACTAGGTGGCAGTGATCACAGTGTGCTGAAGTGGGATTTACTCAAAGAGGTAACTACCATTATGGGTAAAGGGAAGAGTTTTGCTTCCGTAAAGGCGACTACGATGGACTGAGACAGCATTTAAATTCTATACAGTGGGACCAACTGATGATGTTACCAACAGCAAATTCAAAATGGGAAGCATTCAAAGAACTTATCTTGGAAGCTACTAGGCTTTACATACCAACTAAGAAATATTGTTCAAGGTTTAGGCTAAAATGGATGTCAGATGAACTAATGAGGCATATGGCAGAGAAGAAAAATGCATGGGATACTTACAAATTAACACATGATACAGAAGCCTATGATAGATACAAGTTGATATGCAACCAAGTTACAAAGGAGGTTAGGCAGGCGAAGCCAGATTACGAGAAATCCTTGGCAAGGGATGCAAAGAAAAACAGCAAAGAGTTCTTTACTTATGTAAACTCTAGAAGGAAGGGGATGAATCAGATTGGTCCACTTGATATTGATGGGTCAACTGTTGATGATCCTGCTCAGGTAGCTACCAAACTAAATGAATATTTTGCATCGACATTCACACATGAGGAGTTATTCAGCGAGGGGAATGCCAGAGATGTATTCAACTCCAGCAGTAAGCTACAGAATCTTGAAATAACTGGGAGTAAAGTGGAGTAGAAATTGATGAAGATAAACACAAGAAAGGCACCCGGGGTGGATGGGATCTATCCAGTTATATTAAAGGAGGCAGTAAAGGAAGTAAGCAAACCCTTAGCCATAATTATGAGAGCTTCCTTGGACTCAGGGGAGGTACCCATAGACTGGAAATGTGCAAATGTGACCCCAATTCACAAAGGAGGATCAAAGGCTGACACTAGTAATTATAGACCTGTGAGCTTAACTTCTGTTCCAGGAAAATTAATGGAGGCACTGGTTAAAGAAGCACTGCAGGATCATTTAGACAAGACTTCAGTTATAGCTCAGACACAGCATGGTATTGTTAAGGGGAAGTCTTGCCTGACAATTTTGATTGGATACTATGATGCAGTCACAAAAGAACTGGATGCAGGGAATAGCTTTGATATTATATACTTGGATCTTAGAAAGGCTTTTGATACTGTTGCACATTGAAGACTGCTACACAAATTGGAGCAGTGTGACATTGTAGGCAAATTGCTGCTATGGATAAAGGGGTGGTTGAGGGGGAGAAGACAGAGTGGTAATCAATGGACACTGCTCATCGTGGACTAATATTATTAGTGGCGTCCCTCAGGGCTCAGTGTTGGGTCCATTATTGTTTTCTGTATTTATAAATGATATTGATGATGGTATATCAAGCTTAATGTCCAAGTTTGCAGACGATACAAAGGTTGGCAGGGTTGTCAAGGACACTACTGACACTATGCTGCTGCAACAGGATCTGGAAAGGTTGAGCAGATGGGCTGAGAGGTGGCAAATGAAGTTTAACATTGACAAATGTAAAGTACTACACATGGGAAACAGCAACCCCAGAGCAACGTATCAACTCTGTGGTACTACATTGACAGTGGTAGAGAATGAAAGGGACTTGGGGGTGGTTGTGCAGGCAGATATGAAGTTCTCTGAGCAGTGCAGACGGGCTGCAAGAGTAGCTCATGGAGTATTGTCAATGATATACAGGAATTTTTCCAGCAGGGATAAGGAGGTGATTGTTCCCTTGTATAAGGCAATGGTCAGGCTACACCTAGAGTACTGTATACAGGTCTGGAGGCCTCATTTCAAGAAGGATGTAGAGCTGCTGGAACGAGTACAGAGAAGGACAACAAGATTAGTGAATGGAACAAAGGGGTGCTCTTACGAAGAAAGGCTTAAGTTTTGCAAATTACAGTGTCTGGAGACTAGGCACCAGCGAGGTGATCTGATAGAGGTGTATAAAGCCTTGAATGGTTTGAGCATGCTCAATGCTGATGGGATTCTTCCACTAGCTCAGAGTAATCACCTGAGAGGGCATAAATTCAAATTGAGGAAAGACAGATGTAGGATAGACGTGCGGAAATTTGCCTATAGCCAGCGGGTGGTTGGTTGGTGGAACAGACCTCCATCCCTTGTCGTGGAGGTTGATAGCCTAAATAAGTTTAAGGCTCAGCTGGACAGGTATTTTGAACGAACAGAGGGGTGAAGTGGAAGTGTTTTTTTTTTTTTTTTTTTTTTTTTTTGGCTGATGCTGCATAAGCTTGCTTTCTTGCATCAAATGCCTGTACTAATGATAATGCTAATGCTAATGCTAATGTAACAGAAGATCCGGACCCGGGCATTTTTTTCCTTTGATACAGTATGCGGCTGCTTGGAGTTCTTCCAAAGCAAAAGCCCGTTCCTTTTCATCCGTTTGGTATTGGTCGTTCTCCTGGCACATCCGGAATTGTTCTGGCGTTTGGGAGTCAGCATTTGGGTGAAAGGTTACGTCAAGGATGTTGTTAACTGACGCCTCCCATGAGTTTGTGACTCTGCCTTGTGAAGTCCTGGTAGCTGCCAACACCTCCCCTCTGAGGAGTGTGTTTGTAGTCACCTTGTAGACCATCCCCCAGGGGTCAGAGTTCCCTGTAGTTGTGACTAGATTCTCCCAAGATTGCTGTTTACTACGGCAGATAAGTGAGGTGTATAGGTTCCTTGCCTCTTTGTAAATTTCGCGTAGCGCATTTACCTCTGGAGCAGGCCATGACCGTCTGGCCCTATGGAAGGCATTCCTTTTATTTTGGACATCCTTTCGAAGGCTCTGAAGCTGAGAATTCCACCATGGAACTGTACCTGGGGTGGGGTTTTTTCTTTTGGTTGCAGCATTTGCCGCTTTGGTAATAACTGCAGTGACAGTTTTTTGCAGTAGGTCCGGGTCTAGTTGCGAGTCCATTTCAGATTGTTTGGTATTTTTTCTATAGCTAGGTGGTCTCTGTTTAGTTGGAAGGTCAGGGCCCTGTGATCGGAGGTTGTCCAGGCGTCCTGCACCTACCAATCGGTTATGTTGCCTGCGATGTTTCTAGTTGCTAGTGAGATGTCTATTGTGGCTTCCCACCTGAGGTTACAATAGGTTGGTAGGTGGTTTGGCTTGTTTAGTACAGTGATGGTTGATGTTGCAAGGAATTCTTCCAAGCGCTGCCCATTCCTCGTTCCCTGTCTATCCGGAGTATGGTTGTACCAAGCCTGCAATCGACAGTTCACGTCGGCTGCTATTATTATTTTTTGATCACCGAGGATGCTGGTTACATTTTCCAGGTATCTAGTGGCAAAAGTTATGTCTTCGCCGGGTCGGCAATAGAGTGCAATCACATAGAATGCACCCAGTGCTGAAATAACATGGACACAGGCTGCCCAGGCTGTGCAGAGATGTGTAATTCTAGTGGCTGTGAGATCTGGGTTTGTAATCACTATTGCGGCCCAAGGGGTTTCATCTTCGGCTTGTATGACTTTGTAGTGCAGGGGATAACCCCTTACTTGCTTAACGACCGCGTACGGTTCTTGAAGTATAATGATATCTGTATTTTCGTTTTCTGCTTTTAGCCTAATCTGGTCAACCACTGCCCTAGCCCTCTGTGCATTGATTTGGAAAAATTTCACTATGCTGATATTAAATTTTTTATGGTGTGCTGCCATAATCGGTTCTTGCTTGGTTTAGGCTCTTGTACTTTTGACATACAGGACAGTTGACATCTCTAAGAGAGTGGGAGGCATCTAGCTTTAGGTTTCTGCAGTTAGCGCAGACTGGGTCTGCGCTTTTGTTAGGGCAGTTGCTGAAGTTGTGGCCTTTGCTAGCGCAGTGGCCACAGGTCGGCACAGCATGGGCACAGGTATGCGAGGTGTGGCCGAATTTGCAACATTTGTAACACTTGGTGACAGCCACGTGTTCGCGAAAGCGGTGGCTGCCCCAGTTTATGTATATTCTGGTCTGGTTTGTGAGTACCTGCCAGGCCGCCGGGCTAAGTTCCACGACCCAGTTGACAGTGGTTGCGGATTGGGTTCTGGTGGTGTGTTTAGGCACCACATGGTCGATCCGATCTTGGTTGAGGATATGGTCTCGTAGGTTTCTTTCATATATTTCTCTAGTGATCGCATCAGGTTTGGTGTTCTTGTCTATATCGTAAATTACGATCGAGGGCCCTTTTCTTTTTGGGGGTTCGGCTTTAAGACCAAGAGTTGCAATTTTGGGGTTTTCAAGTATTTGCTTTATCTCTTCTGTGGTCTCAGTTTCGATAATCACACCTGGATTCCTAGTCTTTCTTACTGCTTTTATTTTAGTGGTTTTTAAATCTTCAGAGAGTTTAACCATGAGTACTTGCTTTATGCCTTCACTAGTTTGGTTGTCCTCTTTGTTTAGAGGCCTGAGCACCACTAGGTTGGGTCTTTGGGTGGTGACTTTTGTCTTTTGCTGGGTTGCCTGTGTGGCGGTATGGCCGCTCTGTGCGGGTATCCTCAGCGCATCAGGAGTATGGTATTGGATGAGTTTCTGTCCTTCGACCTGGGGGAAGTCCACTCACAGGCATTTGCAGCTGACCTGATACTGACTGTTGCCGCAGACAATCGACTTCAATTGGAAACCCAGGCAAATCGAGCAATTCAAATTCTACAAGACTAGTGACATAGTGTTTTTTGACAGGCGGCACCGGTGCTTTCGCACAACTCCGCATTTGAATCTCTTGTGAAGTAAGACAGTACTGTCAAGGCCAGATAGCATATGTTAGTGTATGTTGATATTTGCTTAGTGCGAGTTATGTTGTTCATCTGGCCGATTAGCCTAGGGTCTGTGGAACACCACAGACTGCTAGTTACCGTCACTGGAACTGGGAGCCGGACCAGGTATGTGGGAAGAGAACTCTGGCTGGCCGACCCTGGGATTAGCCTGAGCTTCCAGGGAGGGCCAAACAAAAAAATAAATAAATAAAAATAAATAAATAAAAAAATAATAAATAAAAAATAATAATAATAAATAAATAAATAAATAAATAAAAATAATAATAAATAAATAAATATTCACAAGACTGGATGAAGGTCCATCTTCTTAAGATCTCACCGGGGAAAACCTACTCAATGCTACTGAAAGGAACATTAAATCTCCGTAGACCACCGCAAATTAAAGTAGAAAATACAACTATCAAACTACTCAGTGAGATGAAATATCTAGGAATCATATTGGACAGGAACCAATCTTTCAACCCACACTTGAAACATATCCGAGAGAAAACCAGGAGATATTCTGCCCTCGTCTCAAGAATAGCTAAAAGAGATTGGGGACTCAAGAGGCACACCTTGGGACTGTATTACAAAACGACATTTATACCAGCCATAACTTACGCGTCACCCATCTGGTTCCAGAAAGCAACTACTGCAGTTAACAAACGGATACTAGATTCCATCCAGCGGACAATACTCCTCTCTATTACACGGGCCTGATGCACAGTGAGTACACATTGTGGGGGGTTGAATAAAAAGATGGGAACTCTTTTTTTTATTAATTATAATTCCCTTCGGAAAGGCTGACTGTTCAGGAATAACAAACTCACAAATTAATAAACAACAAAGTTTATTTACATATGTATATACAACAAAATATACAATTGAATAAGAAAAAACATGTAATATGCATACAAGGTTAAGTCAAGGATACCTTGCATATATTATTCTTATATTAACAATCAATATGCTATTTTCATCATTATACTCTGTGTTCTCGCCATTCTGTTACAATATACTGAAGACCAATCTTAACTTTCCTAAAGTCTCTAATTGTCATTAGTCTTTCAGTTGGACCAACAATTCTTCATCAATACAAACACTATATTCAATTATCTATCCTTAGAACATTCAAAGATTCTCACTATATTCAATTATCTATCCTTAAAACATAGTCAAAATTTCTCATATAAACTTTTTATCCTTCTAACACATTATAATCATTTGAACAACAATATAATCTATTACTTATCTTTCGTTTTTCTTGCATTTTACAATAACCTTTTTTTTAATTAATTCAACTCTGCTAGTAGATATATAATTTACTTAATAGATAATTTATCTATCAATTTACTTCTAATGCTATCCTTTTTTCATTAATTAATCACTATACTGTTTCACTAACAGTCCTTGTTAACTTACAGTACTTACTATTATCTTTTTTCTTTCCTTTGCTTTCCGGGGCGGTGTCAAACTTCCATTTTTGGCTCACTGAGGATCTCCTTCATCTGCTTTCACCTGAATTTGCTACAGATAATTTTTTTAGGAACTCTTGGCTGCATGGGACTGGCGTTTTTTCTCCACCTTATTCGGGCTACCATCCATTTGCTGCTTCCTTCCTTCTCATCGAGCTACTAATTTCGCATTTTCGCTCCTTTCTCTCGAGCTACTGATTCTGCAGATTTCGCTCCCTTTCTCTCCACCTTATTAAAACCTATCACAAGAAAAACTCATAGGGCATCTCACTCTAACTCCTTCTCCACTCCACTTTATTAAAGCTTTTCACAAGGAAAACTCATAGGGTGCTACCCTCGTTTTTCCGCTCCACCTATTAAGAACTTTTTCAAGAAGAAAACTTCCCAGGGCGCTCCCCTTCTCTTTTCCCACCACGTCCAAACACTCCACTGTTAACTGACACATATTTCCTACCACAACAGAACCATCAACTGTCCATGTTACTAACTCATTTTACTTATCTCGACGAAAATCTCGACTGCTGTGTCCGCTGACTATTTCATTTTCCCCAGCACCTACAAAAACTCAACTTAGAATCCCACTAACACATTTTCCTAAACACCCACATAACTCAACTCGGGGATCTGTGTCTGTCTCCCCCTGTTCACTCACTTTTTGTTCATCTCAATTTCTGTACCGCCTACATATGTCAAATACACCCTAGTTTTCAGTTTAACCAATCTTACTCATTTTATCAGCTTTCTCTCTGTTCTTATTCGCTAATTTTGATCTTTCTCACGCTGTCTATTTAGTGCTCTATCCAACTTCTTATTTTAAGAAATTTGTAAACTTTCTCAGCCTGTCTGTACCTTTGAAGTCAGCCGCTTATAGTTATACTGTAGCAGACTAATTTCCCACGATCTAAACACTTGCCATCACCGACAGCCAGACAGACTTAAACCTAATTCCCAGCATTTGTTCCGTTTTCACTACCCTGTCTCCCGTCCAGGTGTCACCGATTAAAGGAATGTCCCGAAAGCACATGGTCCACCGCGCTATTGTTTACCAGAGTTGACATCTTCCACTAATAGCCATTGCTACTGGTTTCTATTGTTCTGGTTTGCCTGTGTGAGCTGGGAGTCGAGTTTACCCAGGTTGCTAATAGCTTTTCAGCCTACCGCTCCCCTTGTATAGACGTTGTCTAATTTAATCCTTGCCAGTGATCTTAGTAATATTCTTGACTTGTAATGTTCCGCTCCCCCATATTGCCATATTATAAGTTTTACTTTAAATAAATCTCACTTTTCTATAAAATAATATATTTGTAAGATTTTACATCTTACAACATGCTCTGCAGGTTCTGGCGGGAGCACTCCCCTTGACCTCGAGGTGGTGCGTTGTGCCATGGTGCAGCATCTCGCAAAAGGGCTTCCCTGCACCTTTCTGGGCCACTCCATTGACCATACAGAAAACCTGAAAAGAGAGAAAACAAAACTCGCCACCCACCTGCAGCAGGTCTGGCAGGATAGGTGGTCAGAATCCACAAAAGGGGAAATAACGAGGAAATTTCTGCCTGATGTTGGAAGATTATACCCAAAAGCACCATCATGGTTTCACCCTGGACTGTACACTACGTATCTTTTAACAGGTCATGGGGCCCTGAATGCCAAACTAAACAGTTTTAAATTAGTAAACGATCCCCACTGTGTCGGTGGGGAAGTGGAGACATGGTCTCCATAATGTACAACTGTGAAAACTATGAGGATCTCCGCTGCCTCCTGATGACAAAGCTGACTTACTTCCCTCGCCACAGGGAATCAAACCTGTTGGACTAGCAAGAGGAGTATAAGGAGTTGACAAAATTTGTCCAGGGACTGTTCACCCGAAGGAGGGCTCTTATTGCTATCTACAGGGATCAAGAACAGGCACCACGACTAAACTAACCATCCTTGGACTCAACGGAACTGGCTCTCACCCATATACAAGACCTTCCTTTGGGACTCTATAGAATTTTTTTTTTAAGCCATGCTCCCTTGCGTGGCCCTTTGCCTCCACTCCCCGGGCGTGAGGAGGAGGTCACTCCTGGGCTCCTCCTCCCCTTGCCGCCTCTCTCTTCCCTCTGGTGGAGCATGGGTCTGCTCCACTGATTTGGGGGTAATCTTCTCTATCTCCCCTTATTTCTGTCTTTTCCCCCCAGCCTTCAGTCTCCCCACCCCCTCTCTCTCTTTTAATTATAATTACTAGTGTCTGAACCATGGTTAAATTGCTTGAGCCCTACACCCAAAAACTTAACATTTATTTGCATAAATAGTACTTCTTTTTGGCTGACCCATAACTATAACGGTTTTTATTTTATTTTATTTTATTTATTTATTTTATTATTTTTTTATTTTACTTGATTTATTTATTTTATTATTTTTTATTTTTATTTTTTATTATTATTATTTTTTATTTTTTATTTATTTTATTTATTTTTTATTTTATTTATTTGTTTATTCATTTTTATTTTATTTTATTTATTTGTTTATTTATTTGTTTATTTATTTATTTTTATATATTTTTTTAAATTTAATTTAATTTAATTAATTAATTTTTTTTAAGGTCCTAGCCACTGAAATCTCAGGAAATTAGGTGGCAGGACCTGCCAGAGTAAATAACTATATGTAATAGTGGTGTACCTGCTCTGCCTCCACGAGGCAGAGTGTGGGAAACGTTGGGTCCCATTAGGGGTCCAGCGGCTAAATGACCAGAGGAACAACGGTACACGATACTACACATGTACAATATCCATACACTTTTAAACCTCTGGCATTGACAGTGTTCTGTTTCACACCCACAATGTATAGCACGCGGAGATGGGGGAAACCCCTGGTGCCATTTGACACTAAACACACTCTACACTCTACCCTCCTTCAGACAGGTGTTCAAGAGCTGAAGTATCATTGGAGCTATGGCCCAGAGACGTTGCACAGTCTGGCCTTCAATAAAATCCAGACCCGGTGCTTTACCTTTTTTGATTTTTTTTAATTGCTGCATCGACTTCCTCCTCTGTAAATGGTTCCTCCATAATGTCTGGCTGGAAGCTGGAACTTTTTACTGCTATCTTCCTGTGGATGTCAGTGTCAAAGTTGGTGTTGTCCTGATATATTAGTTCATCCAGAATCCGGTTGATTGTATCTTCCCAGTGCGTAGTCTCAGATGAGTCATCAGACCAGACAGATGTATGACATCCATGGATCGCAGCTTAATCCTCACGAGTTTGTGGACTAAACCCCACGGATTCCGGTTCCCCTCAGTTTCGACAAGGGAACGCCAGGAGCTCTGCTTGGCATGGTAAATTTTGTCAGTATATTCACGGCGGACTGCTTTGAATCGATCTCTATACTGTTCTACGATGTGAGCAGGTTCAGTCCTTCTCTAGCGTTGGTACTCTTTGCGAGCGCGCTTCAGAGAATTGCGCAGGTTAGTGAGTTCCTGCGACCGCCATGGTACAGATCTTGGGTTCCTGGAACATTTTTTCATGGAAGCCTCTGAAGCTTTCAGAAGCAGACTCTGCACAAAGTCTGTTTCTGCACACTGTTCATTGATTGGTTGGAGTTGGTAGCTGGGTCATGAAGAACATCTTGAATTACATTGTCAAACTGGTCCCAGTGCGCTGTTTTAGTAGAGAAAATTACAATATCCTGGATAGACACTTGACGAGGAAGGGTAGAATCGGTGACCCTGTAAGTGATGAGGCGATGGTCGCTAGTAGTGGCCGTGTCATGCACCTGCCAATGAAGGAGTCTGTTGCGAAGAGAAAAAGTAGTCAGTGTGATGTCCAGGTTAGACTCTCCAGTTCCCGAAGAGTAGGTGGTTGGTAGTCCTGGTCTGTTGATGATTTCAAGGCCGCGTGAGGCAATGAATTCATCTAACATGTCTCCTCTTGCATCGGTAGAGGTATTGAACCATCGTGTCGACCGGACATTCGAAACTGCTGCTATAATGACATCAGTGTTCTCCAGGAGGTCAAGAGTTTGTTCCAGTCGAGCTATGTGCGGGAGGATATCTGTACCAAATTGGAAATATGCTGTTAGGACCGCAATACGGCCGAAGCTGCCTTCTATTGTAGCCCCAGCAAGGTGGGGAGTGCAGAGTGATTCTATCTGTGTAATGATAGCAACGAGGCACAATTGATTTGTCATCTGGATTTTACTGAAAGCCAGGGGGTAACCAGAGACCCTTCCACGGAGGCAGTATGGTTCCTGAAGGAAAAGAATATTTAGATTCAACCGTCCATTAGAGGATGAAGCTATGTTGCCACTGAGATGGATTTTTGGCCATTGATCTGAGCTATACGAAGTCTGGGAGGGGGGGGGTTGAGAATCCTATTTTCCATAGTTAGTCTTATTGCGTACTATATCTGATGCTCTTCTATATACAAGGCACGCTCCATCCCGCACAGAATAATCGTATGGTTTGCTAATTGCTTTGCAATTTTCGCATTTAGGAGATGAGGCTTTGTTGGGACAGTCCTTGTAGACACGTTTTCTGAACAGCATCAACTCCAGCTCTACAGACTCTTGCAGGCACTATACCACTTAACCTGCATGTTGTGTTTAGAGGGCTTTGCTTTTACATCCGCAGGGGCATTTATACGGAATTTCTCGGAATCATAGTTAACCCTCAGGCTGATCCCAAACCTGAACGAACCTGATGCTGGAATTTGTTAGTGAACACCTGGGAGAATAGATGGCATTCTACCGAAAAAGGAGCTATTACCAAAAAATTCATTCCCGACGTAACTGCACTACATTCATCATCCACCAGAAAATGGTTTTGACCCTCACTTTTTATCTCCTACATAGTAACTGGTTACTACATAGTAACCAGTTACTCTACCAATTTAGGCTTTCCGATACAGTCTCCTGTCGATTTGGGCTACCGGAAGACTCTCCTCACGTACTTTTTGAATACTCAATTTACGAGGACCTAAGATTGGCTCTTAAGGCAACAAGTACCAAATTTGTGTCCGGGAGGTGAGAAGATACTCATTCCTGTCAACAATTTTCAGGCCCTTCAAACCTTCTGCAATGCTGCTTGTAATCGCAGGAAGGCTTTCAACCTCAACGTTAATTCAAGAAATCAAACTGAAAACACATCATAAATCATAATACAGCCTGTTGCCTCGTCTGTCGTCCTGATGACGTCATAACAAAATTGTTGTGGTTTTAAAGAACACGCAAAGGTTTTAACAGATGCTGCACTTTTCTGACTCTTCCTTTATCAAGACTCTCTTCAACTAAATCCTTCCTCTGCTCAGTGATACCGTCATCGACCAGAGACTTCTGACACCACTCCAGATTAACAGAATTCCGAATTATATCTAAAACTTGTTCCTGCTGATCTTCTTTGAATGATATTACTACTTCTGTTTGACAGTACACCTTTTCTCTTTGTGGACTACTTTGGGCAGCACTGCATAAAGACGTGGGCAAAGACAGGGATAAAGATTTTATTTATTTTTATTTTATATTTGAATTTTTCTTTTGTTTTATTTGAATTTTTTTTTATTTTTGTTTCATTTGATTTTTTTTTTTTGTTTAATTTTTATTTATTTATTATTTTTTATTATTATTTATTATTTATTATTTTTTACTTTATGCCACCTCTTCCTTATTTCTTCGTCTTCTACTATGTGTGTGTGTGTGTGCTGTTGCCGGCTTGCTAGCACGGGGTTCTTTTGAATGGCTCCAAACACTCTTTGGACATTCAGTACGTGACTGTTGAGGTTGGCCATGGTACATGCGTAGTTGTGGCCCACCTCCCCGAGGTCTAGACGGACACTGGGCAGGCTTTCCAGGTGATTGCCTTCCTGGTGACAAAACGGCCAGAAACAACTAAACAACAACAACACACACCCTGCACGAACATAATATTACACACATTTCTGGCCTATTACAGTGCTTTGTAACCATCACACAGTGTACAAAGATAGAATTGAACTTTCGTTCAGGTGCCGTCCTACATAAGATACTATACATGTCTACATTAGGGTTACCGAAGAACAAATTCATCCACTTCTATGTAATATGTTCATAAATTAAATGCGTACTCTGGAAGGTCTGTTTGTTTTTCGACGAAAAATCGAAGTTTCTAAGAATAAAAAATTGCCATCAGAGACTGATTAATTCAGCAACACAGTGAAGAAAATCAAATAAAATTTCCGCTCGTTTGACGGAATTGGAACCCGAACCTCGTCCATTCGATGTGGGGAGGACGGTGATTATAACTACTGTACCACTATCTCTAGGCGGCTGGAAGAGTCTGAACAATTCAATTTATTCTCTTGCAGCTATCACGTGCCTGTAGGACGAAATTGTAAGACTGTCTCGACTTTCCCCCTTCGTTACAGGTCTTTATGGATAAAACCTCCTACCGCTCCGATACAGGTCTTCATGGGTAAACTGCTAATCGACCTCCATGTTACCTTTGCCGGATTCGCTTACTACGGCATATCAAGAAGTGAGAACACCATTCTTGGCGTCTACATCACGGCGAATACTGATCTAAAACAAGAACCACTTCGAATGAAGGCTCGAATCAACATGTGACAAACCAGATGCGACACGCCAGATCATGGCTCCATAACAAGAACTTCTTTCAGGATGTCCAATTCTCAGGAGGACAAGGAAAACGCACAAGTGCACTAATTCCGGATTGTAGACGGCATAAAACTTTTCATCTACAATTAAGAAGAGTGCTTCCGTAGCCAGGTGGGAAGGAGCAGTAGTGCGTATTACATGCTTCTTGATTAGACCGGGGTTGGAGCCCGTCACCACCAAATACGGAAGATGCGGAAAGGTCAGGGAATGACCACCACATATCCCGGAGCAATATGGCCTTAGTTGCTAATGCTCCTAAAAACCAGAACAACAACAACAACAATTAAGAAGAGGCAACCTCTTGGCCTCTCAATTCTTCCTCTTCACCATTATTTAGTATTAGCTGTAAGGTGCTCTGGGCTTTTCTTCACTGGCCGAAAACAATAAATAATAAAATAAACTAAACGACACGGCCTATTTGACTCTCTCTCCTCACTTAGCTCTTTATCCGGCTATCTTTCTATCAGCCTCAACCACCCATGGAGACAACTTTTTCCAGCAGTTAACAACTCGCTGGAATACGGTGGCCTTTTTAGGTCCTCTTCCTCCATTGTTGTGCGCCTTGTTGACAGCCTCCCCCCCACCAGGGTGAAAAGTGATCCTACCCCTTCTGGAAGTAGGATCACTCCTCACCCTGGTATTCCCCATGTAATACCAAAGGTGGGTAATGAAGCAAGGTTCTCTAGCGCGAACCTTGCTTCATCAAGGTGGGATCAAAGATGTTCCAGGCTACCACCAAGGCTCTATCACTATACATTCCCCCTGCTCTGCGGTTTATTACTTCCTTCCAACCCTAATGCTTTAACTCTTTGTTCTTCCTATTTTGTCACTTTCTTTACACTCCATTCTTGTGCATTTAAAAGGAGCCTCATTCCCGTCTTCACATCGACTGGGTGGGTGAGCCAGAATAGTACATAATACACGTGGTCTTATACACTTGTGTGCAAAACTTAAGCACCAACACTATTTCTAAAGGTTACAGCCACTAAATTTTTACTTAAGGTACTCTTTACGGATGAGAATAGATTCAGTCTCAGCAGCGATTCTGGACGTCAGCTAATCTGGCGAGAGGTTGGCATACGGTATCACCCCGCAAACATCACTGAAAAGGATCGATATGGCGGTCGAGGTGTTCTCATCTGGGGAGGCATTATGTTGGATGGACGTGCACAACTCCAGATACTGTAAGGCGCTACTGTAACCGGTGCACGCTACTGAGATACTCCTTCCCCATGTGCGTCTGTTCCGAGGTGCCATTGGCCCCGAGTTCGTGTTTATGGATGATAATGCCACATCCCATCGCACTGCAGCTTTGATATACTTTTGTAAAATGAGGACACTGTTCGTATGGATTGGCCTGCCGGTTCCCTCGATCTAAATCTCATCGAACACATATGGGACGCTCTGGGTAGACGCCTAGCGGCATATCCACACACACCAGAAAATGTTCACCAGCGTTGGTGGTGCTGACAGAGGAATGGACGATGTTACAGCAAGAACTTATCAACAACATTGTCATAAGTATGGACAGGCGGTGCAAAGCCTGCATCGACATTAGGGGGTGGCCATATCTCTACTGAGGACCACCTCTTCCCTTTGTTCCATCTTTGGCAATGATACATCTGTATCATGGCAGCCAGTGCTATGTTGCCATTTTTGAATAAAGTCCCTCTGTAACGTTTTGTTTCCGTTGTTGTGTCGGTGTTGCTTCCTTCATCATTTCTGTACCTCACGAGGGTCCTTTGGTATGCTTTTCCCATATCCAGGCTACTCCTATGAGAAAGCTACAGGTGAAAACCTGACTGGTCCTTAAATTTTGCACACCAGTGTACGTTCTGACTTGGATGGCCCTAAGGCAGTTTTTAATCTTAACAAGAGCTATTTTCATCTCAGCATTGCTTATTGCGGGTGTACTAATTTAAATCATTATTTGTTAAAAAGGGGAGGAAAATTTTAAATGGAATAAGTTATATGGTGCACATACACTTAATGCCATGTTCTCTGATCTGATAAGCAAGACTTTTCAAAATCAGCAAGATTTACTTGCTGATTTTGAGAATCAGCAAGTAAATCGGACATAAACAGAAAGCACTGCGTCAAAATATAACTATAAATAATCTTCACTTTTTATTTTTAATTTCTACCGAAAATCAAACAGTGAACATAAACATTGAAGCTTACAAAAAAGCGCCACGATTTTTAGAACATTTTCCAGACTGTGATATATCTTAAAGTAAGTCCCTATCGTGGAGATGCAGATTTAAAGAGATTAAGACATTAAGATGTATTAAAACGTCTCGCACGATAACTATTATTCATTATTCGTAAAAGTAATGCAGAAGGTCTAAGAGTATTTGCATATACTCTCCAGAGTTGCAATTCGAATTGTGCAGCGCTATTTTTTATTAATAAATTGTTCGTGTGTTTCTTTCAAAGCTTAATTCAGTTTAAGGCAGACTATTGTCCGAACTGATAACCTCATGTGATTGAAATACACTTAAAACAAAAATGGGGATGTAATAAAATTAGACAGAGAACGGATGACTCTGGATCAAACAGATGAAAGAAACACAGGACAAATGACAAAAACAATCGCACGAAGTCTTGCGAAAGGTCAGACAGCCTACAAAGAAACAAATATCGAACAACAAGAATGAGTAAGGAATTATCATGTGGAGATTAATTAGGAGAAATTGGATCGATCGACGAAGGAAAAGCAGAAGTATCGAAACTGAGCACGTGGGGTTTGTACACACCTAGGAATAGAACGATCGACCCAGGAAAATGAACAGAGCTAAAATAAATCAAAGACAACTGCGTTTAATATCGGGATGGGTAAGAAAAATTACGATGGAGACAGCATGGATTTATTGACTCAAGAACAACCCAACGCGCATCCAGGAAAAAAATATTAATTGAAATAACTAAAAGTTTAACAGATTTTCTCTCTGAACTTAATTTCTCAGCGTTACCAAATTGAATCTGGCGGTTCCTTTTTTTCGAATAAACAGATGATAATAATCACAACAGCAATAGAAGTCCAGTTACTTCCACGCTAATTTCATTACTGAACAGGTTTAAAAAAGTGAGATGAAAAGATAAATACCCTGGAAAGGACGTTTTAACTGGCATTTTCCATCAGAGGCCTTCTGCGTTTCGGATTAACTCCATTGTCTTGTCAGTGCCGTTTTACATCTGGAGAATGGTGATGCTTGAAACCAGCACAAATGATGCAGTAAATGTTCTGGTGGGTGACATTTGCGTCTCAATTAATTGTAAACATGATCCCCACTCAAGGGATAAGTCTCCCTCTAATTGAATAGTTTCTCAGAGGAACTCAAAGAGTGTGGTAGTGACGTATCAAATGACTTGAATGTCTTAATAGTCGGAATAATAGAACGGCTTTCCGAGAAAAGCCAATCGTAACTTATAATGCGCTATTTGTCAAACGACATTAAAAGTTTAACTTAAAAAAAGGGTGCATTTGCAATGAATAAGCAATTAAATTAGAAATAAACAGTCCACAAGGAAAACAAAGAAGATTGCTAAGTAAAAATAAGAAACTTCCTTTAAGCCATTCCCCACGGTGTGGTGCTTGCATTCCTTTTAATACGATTCAGTTTTAGAACGATCAGTAGAAAATAAGAGTAGTAAAATGTTCAGTTAATCGAAATGTGCTTATTTCTCTTTATTTCAGTTTGAATTCATTCTTATGTCCCTCTTTCTTTCCGTTATTTTCTCTTCTCCATATTTCTGCGCAGTTCCTTTTGCAGTGCATTTCTCTTCCAAATAACACTTCAGTTTTATCACTGTCTCGTGACATTTGCACTTTTATTTTTTTCTTATTATTAACATTTTTTTATTTCCACATCAGTGGTCACCCCCAGAACAGCCTGGTTCGGCTAGAGGGGTGTACATTATAAATATTCAAACCAATTAAATTGGTTGAATTAAAAGAAAGGAAAACATATTGTATTTAAAAGTAAGCTCACATAGACACTGAAATTTCAAAACTGTGAAAGTGGTACTGTCAATAGTTCTACTTTATACACTTCAAACAGGATGTCCTGTCTGTAGTGCTTCGAGCTGCAGAAAGCTGAGGCACCAATTCCCAGGGAGTTATATGGTCCGAACGTATTCGCCAGAAACACTGATTCTAGGTATTGCAGGTTTTGTAGTGAAGATCTAAGACAAGGTGTTGCACTGGGTTCTTTCGATAGTCCGTGGGTTTGTCGTCACTTCCCAAATGTCGGGTGAATCCATTCGGCCACAAAGCAGTTGTGCCAAAGTGTGAAAATTCCTCTCCATGATGACGGTATCCCATGGTTTCATGCCGAAGTTTGCGTACAGCACGATTCGAGAGATGGTAAAAGGGTAGCCTATCGCCCTGTTTAACCATCTCAGGAGCCAATACTCTGTTCCAGGAAATCTCTTGAGTTGAGCAGAGGTGGCTTCTGACCAAAGCACAGATACATAAAGCGGTACGGGGATCAAATTTCTTTGAACGTAATCCAAGAGAAATGTCGATGCCCAAGACCGACATGCTCCTGTCGGATTGCCCAGAGGGCCGCGAGCGTTTTCTGCCTGGCCATATTGAGGTGGTCTTTGAAGGTCGGTCTGTCATCCCATTTCAACCCCGAATCGGTGTGAGAGTGAACTTTTTAAATGACGGACAGGCGCCTCCGTAGCCAGGTGGGCAGGAGCAGCAGTGCGTAGCACACGCTTCTTGATTAGGCCGGGGTTCGAGCCCATAACCACCAAATATGGAGGATGTGGAAAAGCCAGGGAATGACCACCGCATATCCCTGGAGCAATATAACGGAGCTATAAATGTTGAGCGAAGCCCACAGATGAAAACAAAAGAGAATTCAGGAAATGAAGAATGAACTGGTCGGGATTGTTTTTACTCCGCACTGGTGCTCCTGTTATGTTTATATTATACATCTTGTCTTTCTGTTATCTCGCTGTAAATGTGAACATTCTCTAATTCCTTGTAAAATTGCAAATTATGCTTGTGCTTTCTTTCTATCTGTCTTTCATGTAAAAATAAGGCAATGATATGTATAATATAATTAATTAGACAATGTAAAATTGTGTATAATTTAGACAATGTAAAATTTTGTATAATTTAGACAATGTATAATTTGTATAATTTATAAAGACGATGTATAAATTGTAAATGAATAATTATGCATATAACTTATATTTGTATATATGAATGTGCAACCCCCTGGTTAATAGCTGTAAGCGGGTGTCTCTTAGGAGAAAATAAAGATAATAATAATAATAATAATAATAATATGGCCTTAGTTGCTAATGCTCCTAAAAACCAAATAACAAACAACAACAACAACAAATCAATGACGGACCCGTCGATTTTGAGTGTCATTATTTTATTCTTTGTTTTCCTTTTTGTGAAGGTCATCTCAGCTGCTTTCTGAGGATTCAGCTTTAGCCCGTGACACCATAGATAATCCTGGAATTCAATCAGGACGTTCTGTGTTTCAAAGACGACTGCATTTACTTTTGCTGGCTCATCTGATGTGACGAGCATCTTGATATAATCAGCATATGAGAGGAAGTTTGGGTGCTTCGCAAAGAAGAGCTCTAAAGCTGTGGCAAAGAACCATGAGGAAAGAACTCCCCCTTGTTTGGATGCCGAAAGAGGTCGTGGTGGTGCTCTCCAATATATGGTTGTATTTGATAAGAATTTTCCTGTTGTTGAGAAGTTGATTTAGAATAACAAGTAGGTTTCCTTCGATTCTGAAGTAATGTTTCAAAATTTTCACCAGCTCTGTCGTGCAAAGTGTGTCAAAAGCTGCTTGTATGTCCAGGAATACGATTTTGAGTTGTTTTTTTATAATTTAAGGCTTTTTGGATTGCCCAGCTGGTCATTAAGAGATTAGACAATGTGGACCTTCTAGGAATAACAGCATGGAAATGCTGTGGCCGTCCGTTGAAACAGTGTTCGACTAAGATGGGTTGGATAGTTTTTTTCAAAAACTTTTAGCAGCCCACAGGATATGGAGATTGCTCTGTAGCCTTGTAGATCATTCGGTTTGTTAGTTTTTTGTACTGGTAGGGAGTGACAGATATTCTACATTGTCGGTGTGAAACCAGGCTGTAGAATGCGGTTGAAGATGTTATGCAAAAGGTCGCTCACGTAGACACTGCAAATTTCATTTCATTGGCACTTTCTTTCATCGTCTCTCTCTCTCTCTCTCTCTCTCTCTCTCTCTCTCTCTCTCTCTCTCTCTCTCTCTCTCTCTCTCTCTCACACACACACACACCGAGCGGCCAGTTTATAAGATATACCCAATCATTCAAAGAACGCACCTTTCCATCACAGAAACTGTCACGTCTCCCTACCAGCTTATATAAAGTAGTTAAATATCGAGAAATTCTGTGCGTGTGTTGCCAATGTTTCCCTCTGTATGTTGCCAAATTCTTTACCAATTCAGCGTGGACAGATATGCTGGTGCAAATATCAGGAATCCGGTGACCCAGCTGCGGATTTGGACCTCATGGATAGCACAACTAACGCTGATACAATAGGGCTAAAGAAAACGTAGTACAAGCTCGAAATAGGGGATGATTAGTTTCACTCTGATACACTTTGGATACATAGGGCAGTAACAAAATTGATATAATCACCGCCTTCTCCACATCGGGCAGAAAAGACCCGAGTTCGAATCCCGTGAATAATGAGAGGGATTTTTATGGGCTTTTTCCACAATGTCGCTGAGTTAGCGGTATCAAACGAGTGTTGCTTGGTTCTTCCTCCAAAAACTCCGGATTTTCTTTCTGGATTTTTCGTTCAGCGCACAGGCAAATCCATCCACGGAAGATAGGATATTTACAGCCTAAAACATTTACAGCCAATATAGCCTAAATCGTTGATGCGCCTAAAACCATATAACAACAACAAACAACAGGAAGGATAGGGAAGATAGAAGGGGTTATGCGCCTCATCAAAAGAAGCCTGAATGCGACGGTTTCGCTCCCAGATTCAGAAGTTCCGCATGCTAGTATAGAAACTATATGGTGCGATGCAGCAAAGGTATGGCAGCTGAAGATCGACTTGGACTCTGTAAACTGAGGAGATAGCACATAGACCTCGAATAAATTAGAATTATGGTATATCTTTAAATTCATATACAGTATACCATTAGGAAAATATAGCGTGATAAGGATGCCAAGAAGAATGAACTTGGAGTTAGCCAGTTTAATAGAGCAGAAAAGGATGGCAGTCAAAGTCAAAGGGTGATGAAAAGTACCAAACCTATAACGGCTACAAGTTGATCTGTAGTAGCACACACGGAAAAGGTTAGGCTAGCAAAGGCAGGTTATGAAATCTCTGGCGAAGGGAGCAAAGGATGGCGACAGGAAGTTTATCACATATTTCAATATAAAAAAGAAAAGAGCGAATCAAATCGGAACCTCAATAATGGATGCGGGAAAATTTTAGATAACCCAGCAGATGTGGATCGATTGAACAGTTACTTTGCACCGCCATTTACAGACGAAAGATGCTTCACATATGGGAGAAACAATGCGAGCGAAGCTGAGAAGCACCAAATTAATGATATGAAATTTCAAAGGATTATTTATTTGTTAGAAAACTTGAGAACGTAAACGTGAGTCGGGCTTCTGGAGTTCGTCGCATATATCCACTAATTTCGAGGGTGGCAGCAATAGAATGCACTGAATAATTAAACTTCGTTAAGAGTGCAATACTGAACTCAGGCGATTGGAGAAGTGTGACTATCTCTAGGTAACTACCAACCTGTCAATCTACTCCGGTGGTAGGGAAAATCATGGAGGCAATGATCAAGAGTGCTATACAGGATCATTCTGATAGAAATGGAATTCTGAAGGAAATACAGCATGGTTTTGTAAAAGGAATACCACGTTAAACCAACCTGGTTAGCTTTTTGACAGAGTCACACTTGACCTGAATATATGAAATGATTTTGGCATCGTTTATTTCGTTTTAGTTACTTATACCAAAATTAATTATACACTTGGAAGGGCTGAATTAAGAATAATGGAAGGAGAAAGGGATTTGGATACGGTTAGACATTCTCCGAGAAATGTCGACAGGCCGCCAGAAAAGCCTATTATTGATTTATTGAACATTAGGACGTTCAATAAATGTTAATTTTTTTTCACGAGGGTATCCTATTATTGATTTATTGAACGTTAGTTTCTATTGATAGAGAGGGCATAATCCCATTGCATACGGACATTGAAAGACTTCACTTTGAAAAGTATGGAGACAGGATTACACAAAAAAAAAAAAAAAAAAAATCAGCAAATAGTAGTAGTAGTAGTAGTAGTAGTAGTAGTGGCACATGATGCAAGAAAGCAAGTGTAGGAGCTTATGCAGCATCAGCCAAAAAAAAAAAAAAAATCATCACACCATTCCCTCCAAATGCCTGTCCAGTTCCTCCTTAAATTTATTTAACCTATCAACTTCCACAACTACAGATGGAAGTTTGTTCCAGCAATTAACCACCCGCTGGCTAAAGGCAAATTTCCGCACATCTATTCTACATCTGTCCTTTCTTAATTTGAACTTATGTCCCCGTAGGTTCGTAATCTGAACAAGTGGAAGGATCCCATCAGAATTCAGCGTGCTCAACCCATTCAAGGCCTTATAGACCTCAATCAGATCACCGCGCAGGTGCCTAGTCTCCAGCCACTGCAATTTGCAGAACTTAAGCCTCTCTTGGTAAGAGAATCCCTTCATTCCCCTCACCAATCGTGTTGCTCTTCTCTGTACACGCTCAAGCAAATCTACATCCTTCCTAAAATGAGGCCTCCAGACCTGTACGCAGTACTCAAGGCGTGGCCTGACCATTGCCTTATACAGAGGGACAATCACCTCCTTTTCCCTGCTAGCAAAATTCCTATATATCATTGACAAAACCCCATGACCTGCCCTAGCAGCCTGTCTGCATTGCTCAGAAAACTTCATATCTGACTGCACAATTACTCCCAGGTCTTTTTCATTTTCTACCACCTTAAGTGTAGTACCCCACAGTTGGTACGTTTCTCTGGGGTTATTTCTACCCATATGCAGTACTTTGCATTTGTCAAGGTTGAACTTCAGTTGCCACTTCTTAGCCCATCTGCCCAAATTATCTAGATCCTGTTGCAGTAGCACACTGCCATTACTGTCATTAACAACCCTGCCAACCTTTGTGTCATCTGCAAACTTCGACATTAAGCCTGATATACCTTCATCAATATCATTGATAAATACACAAAACAACAGTGGACCCAACACCGAACCCTGTGGGACTCCACTAATAACATTAGTCCATGAAGAGCAGCACCCATTGATTACCACCCTCTGTCTTCTCCCACTTAACCATCCTTTTATCCATTGTAGCAACTTACCCTTAATACCATTCTGCTCCAATTTGTACAGTAGTCTTCCATGCGCAACAGTGTCAAAAGCTTTCCGGAAATCCAAGTATATGATATCAAAATTATTTTTCGCATCCAGTTCCTTTGTGACCACATCATAATAACCAATCAAATTTGTCAGACAAGACTTTCCCTTAACAAACCCATGCTGTGTTTGAATTATTGCTGCAGTCTTGTCTAGATGATCCTGCAATGCATCTTTAACCAGTGACTCCATTATTTTACCCGGAACAGAAGTTAAACTAACTGGTCTGTAATTACTCGTGTCACCCTTCGATCCACCTTTGTGAATTGGGGACACATTTGCACATCTCCAGTCCGTGGGAACCTCGCCTGAGTCCAAGGATGCTCTCATAATTATGGCTAAGGGTTTGCTTAGTTGCTTTGCCGCCTCCTTTAAAATAACTGGATAGATCCCATCCACCCCAGGTGCCTTTCTTATGTTTAACTTCAACAATTTCTCCTCCACCTTGCTCTCAGTTATTACAAAATCATTAAGCACACTGCTACAATTTGATAACCTTCTTCCATTTTCAAACTGTAATAATTCCTCACGTGTGAATGTAGATGCAAAATACTCATTCAGTTTGTTTGCTATCTGAGCAGGATCATCAACAGTCGAACCATCGATGTCAAGTGGACCAATCATATTCATCCCCTTCCTTTTAGAGTTTATATAAGTAAAGGAATCCTTGCTGTTTTTCTTAGCATCCTTTGCCAAAGATTTCTCGTAATCCGCCTTCGCCTGCCGAACCTCCTTTGTGACCTGATTACAGACTAGCTTATATCTGCCACAGGCTTCTGCGTCACCTGATAATTTATATGCATCCCATGCATTTTTCTTCTCTGTCACGAGTCTCATTAGTTCATTTGATAACCATTTAGGCCTAAACCTTGAACGATATTTCTTAATCGGTATATAAAGTCTAGTAGCTTCCACGATTAATTCCTTGAATGCTTCCCACTTAGAATTTACTGTTGGTAACATCGTCAGTTGATCCCACTGTACAGAATTTAAAAACTGTCTGAGACCACTGTACTCCCCTTTACGGAAGCAAAAACCCTTTCCTTTACCCCTGACGGTAGTTACCTCTTTGAGTAAATCCCACTTCAGCACACTGTGATCACTGCCACCTAGTGGTTCCTTTATCTGCAAATTCTTAATACACGAATGATCACTGCTGATAACCAGATCAAGAGTATTACTTTCTCTGGTTGCCTCTCGAACATGCTGCTGCAGAAAACAATCATCCAATAAATCCACAAAAGTCTGACTGGTGTGTGAGTGACCAACCCACAAGTTCCAGTCAATATCTGGGAAGTTAAAATCCCCCATTATAAGACATTCAGATTTACTGGCCCACTCCATTTCTCTGTACAATTGTTCATTGTACTCATTCAAGTCATTAGGCCTATAACACACTCCTACCCTTATTTTTCCTTTCGCAGTGCTTATCTCGCACCAAACTGACTCAACAGAGCACTGTTCATCTATATTAACTGGGTGCACTTCCTTTGATTTTATGTTTTTCTTAATTAACAGCATAACACCCCCTCCCTTTCTGTCCTGTCTATCCTTTCTGTACACATTGTACTCCCCAAATTCCAGTTCTGCATTCCTTATATCTTTGTGACACCACGTCTCTGCTATCCCAACAATATCCGCCTTTGATGTCTTGACCAACACTTCAAATTCATCAAATTTATTTACTATACTTCTAGCATTGGTATACATGCAAGCATACATGCTCCTATGCCTATTCCTTGTTACCCTAACACATCCCATATATACCCAACTATTCCATGATGACTGCCATTCGTCCCTGAAACCCCCAACACCCCTCGCTCCAGGTCGCTTCTTGAAATGGGTATCCATATCAAGAAAGACTTCGAATATGTATGCTGCAGAGGTTGGGAACAAGGCACCTTAGAGAAGACCAGTTGAGGCATATAAAAGCTGAACGAGAATAAAGTAAACTGAGTGAAAGTGGAATTTTCACTGTTACACGTGAATCCGGAACTAGGTGCCATAAATTCAAATTACGGGGGAAAAGGTTTAGACTGGACTGATGGTACAATTTAGTCATTATAAGGCCCTTATTTTCAGGGAGTTCGATCACATTCTCCCGTAACGTGTACTGTTATTATTGCCCAATACCTCGGACTCCTCACCAAGCATGTCATCGCAAGCCTTGAAACCAGAAGCTGCTTGGATGCAATGGCTTTCGTGCAGTATGAAAAATCATTGCATATTGCTCTCCCAGTAACACAGTTGCTTGGCAATACATTTCCAAAATACCCCATGATCTTCTGTCTAGTTCAAACTGCTTTGGCTACCTAACACACCTAATCTCATCTGACGCGAGTTTTGGATGTGAAGGGCTATTGAAGGGCTATTTGAAGAACTATTTGAAGGGCAAAATGTACCGGAACAATAATAGAACTCCTGACAGCCATAAACGAAATTGCAACAAGGCATGCTAGGCATATTCCGAAGGATATGTTATGATTGATAATCGATCACATGTTTCTGTGCGTCTTGTGACGTTAATTTTAATAAACATTAACATAAAAACGCAGATAGCATATGCCATATAAGTAAACCTGCTTCACAGCTATCCACTCCTGTATAATATCCAGCATGAATATTCCCTGATGGCATTTGTGGTACTGG
Organism: Mastigoproctus giganteus; assembly: GCF_048544385.1. Classification (NCBI taxonomy): domain Eukaryota; kingdom Metazoa; phylum Arthropoda; class Arachnida; order Uropygi; family Thelyphonidae; genus Mastigoproctus; species Mastigoproctus giganteus. Next base: position 9,454,063 of record NC_143583.1, read on the forward strand.
AAAAGAAAAAGCCTCTTCAACAGGGGGCGTTTTCCTGCTACAGGCCTTGAAAGGGATGCATTTTTATTATAACCAACGCTGTTTGTAAAGTATCATATTCCTTGGCCGATAAATAAATTATTCCTCAAGATTTATGCCGTTTCTTTGTGTAACAGTAAACCTAGACTAAAAATAACGTATGTTATTTATAGAAATCGAGGAATTTATGTCTCCGATGGCCAGTCATTAGTAGTTTGATGACCAGCCCTTAGAAATATCTGTGTGGAGAGATCACGAAATATCTACAGCTGTCAAAGTTCTCGCACAGTTTCCTAGAGAATCTTGATGGAATATTCATGTTAAAGAGGAAAGGTTACTATCTACGTAGTCGTCTTTAGTCTATCATGGTTTCCTGTGTACATTCAACCATTGTGCACGCGAATCGCTAACTCTGCGTGTTTATTTTAGAGACACCAATTATGAGTGCACTCGTGGTTCTATCATGGTGACATTCGCAGTACACAACTGACTGTTTTAGCATTCCGGGTAAGCTAACTGCTTCCTAGCACGTGCCTCCATTGTGGATAGCTATCCTCTTACATGTGGAGCCGACCATATCAACACACATAATCCTGTTTACGGCCTAAGCTAAGACGCTGTTAAATTGTTACAGCAAATGAATTGCAGCTGTGCGCTTCTATATGTGCTCGTGAAATGCATCTATGCACGTATCGATGAACAATCAATAACTCGGGCTATCTTTTAAATGCGCGTGCATGACGCAACTTGAGCAAAGATTGCGTCATCCTAAATAAAACGAAACTTATCAGGAAAAGAAAATCGTTTAAGATTTATGTTAGCTTTCAATAATACGAAAGTCGTGTAATTTCGCTTTCTGAAGAAAAAAGCAGTAACGCTGTCAGTGTTCTGAGAATTTGTATCTGCAATCACATCTCCACAGACGTAAAATGGTAATAAATTTTTGCAAGACTCCTTACGATCGTAAAATAATCTCGTTCTTGTGTAATGTTGGCCATTTGTTGCACTTAAAATCCAATAAAGCACCCATACATCATGTCTGACAGTCTGCGATTTACATTGATCTTATGAGCGCTTCGTCAATTTTGTCTTCAGGTGTACGAAGAGGATTTTAATTTAATGTTCACTTTGAAGTGCTGAACACAAATGTTAACGATTGCTTCAAGCTCTTAGTCACTTACCTTGCCGTTAATATCAAAGAATATCTTTTTTGTGTTATTATTATTGTAATGTCAAAAAGTGCCACAAATTTTGTTTTCTTTTACAAACAGGTGGCATGAAATATCGCAGATTGGTTTACTAATCTTTTTCAATTATGCATACATAATGAAAATCAAGCCATTGCAATTACGTTCTATTTTTGATCACAAATATCTTTCCATACATATTTGTAATTATGACTTGGGGGTTACGATGACCGTGAAATAAAATTACATTTACAAGTACTAATGATATCAGTTTTTCAATTATAATTGGTCTGATATTCCAAGGAATAGAACTTTGTCACGCACTTTCTGTTTTAATATATGCTGACATGCTAACAAGACCTATTTTTTGGATGCCCATAATAATTATGGAATCAGTGAAGTAAACAGAACCAGTTAAGAACTTTTGTTAATAATTATAATCCGATTAGAGAAATAATTTTAAAAATTAAATTATCTGTCACAATTGATTAATAATAACCAACAAATAAGCTGGTTCAGCCCTGGCTTAAAATTTTTAAAACAGCAATTGGATTTCTAATCACAATGAAGAATTAATATACTTGGCATTTTTCCGTCTGATATTCTCCTTTGATTGTGCGTTGTACAATTCAATATAGTTTGTTTTTATGCCCCTTTCTATTTTTGTTTTACCGATGTGCTTCATCTGTTCTTCTGTAGTAATTTGGTGTATTTGGGTCATGACTTTCAGACTGTTGGTGAGAGCCCTGACTTCAAATACAAGAAGTTATGTTATAAAGCCTACTTTTGGATCACCCTGTACGTCCAGTTCAATAGATGGGGTGCAGAATGACAATATCTTCTTCACGATATTAGAACACAGCCTTCAATGACGTTTAATGTGAGCTGTTATGGAAATAGAAATACCAAAGGATATAATAGCGTCGTTGCTGAGAATGCAGTTTTTGACAAGGACCTTATAGGCTGATGTTGATTCAATATTTGCTTCTAAATCCTGACAGTCATCCTTTTCTGCGAGCATCTCTTCTGACGTACACTTGTGGCTTGTTTCAACCACAGTATCTCCCATAACGAAACAATAAAAATGACAGTGAACGTCTGGCTATTAGGATATTTATCAGTGACAACAAATTCAGCGCTCGTCCCTCAGACACAGACAGAAAGGCAACGGAAGACATCAAGATTAAGGTTCCACGCCAATATTTTACACTTCATCAATAAACTTCACAGATTCCAGTGATCTCCGTAATCTGCTTAAGACGAATAGTAACTAAGACTGCGAAGGAAATGCATGCTCCGACCACTTGAAGGTATTTAAGATGTATAGATCGTTCACACGCAAATTTCAAATAACACTATGTCTTCGGAGAATCGTGGAATTTCCGAAATTATTTCTACGGCGGGTGTGATTATCTAGCGGCAACAGAAGAAGAAAATAACAACCAAAAGATGTAACCAGGCTTTCTTTTCTTAATATCCCAATTATGTTAGAAAGTGAACAGCTCGGTCGGCTACGGGCACTAATGAAGGTTCGTTTGTAAAGTCACGCAATGTCTTCAAACAGCGTGGGATTAGAATCCGTCATAAGACCCTTTATGAACGTCACAATTATACAAATGCCATTAATTTCATTGAATCCATGTTGTTGCTAAACGAGCCTCTTTTACTACATCTTGTTTAAGGCATTCTTTTCTTCGTTTAATAAATAGAAAGGCAGATCACTACATAAAACAAGTAATTATGGCCGCCTCCTGAACACGCTAATGAAATGTTAAGCCGCACATTCGCTTTCGAAATATTTTAATTAGAGGGGGATTTTTCGCTATTGTTATCAACAAATCAACTGGCTTCGCTCCATCTACGCATCGTAACAAAGGAACAGAATGTTATCTTTGAACTTTATTTCCGATTCTTTTACAGATGATTACATAGCGCCGTGCAAAATATTAAAAGTACTCTACAGGCAAGTCCAGCTTTTTCAGGATTTTTAATAATGCGTGATTAATGCGGCTAAAATTAATTTCGGATATTATTGCAACGGTAATCAACAATACAGTTTTTCTCTTTCGTTCCTATAAATACGCAACCCACAGAAATAAAACTTCTTGGTATAAGGAAAAAAAGGTTTTCATTACCGTTTGCGCTGTTCTGCCATTGCATTGGCTGTTACGTAGTCCACGGATATTTTGAAGATTCCGAGTTGCTTTCGTTGGAATGATAATCTGCAGAAGTATATTGTATAAAATAGCAAAAACTTGCATTTCATAAACAATGTATGAAAATTCTAGATCATTTGATGATTAAATATGAAGTGGTCTACTCTAGACTATAAAGTATTTAGAGGCAAAGGCCTCATGCAACGAGGTAGAATGACTAACATGTAGGTTAGCGCAAATGCATAATTTTAACATAGCTATCTACCAAAGTAGTTGAATTAATTAATTAAATTGGCATCGTTTTGGTTATATCTCATAAACGAATTTAATTAATTAACTCAACTACTTTGGTAGATAGCTATGTTAAAATGATGCAGTTCCACTAACCTACATATGAAGTGGTCTTAAAGTATTTGGGAAGAAAATGATTTGCAGGTATTCTTTCTAGCTCTGAAATCTAGTGCTGTATTTAATCATAAACAGGAAAAAAAAATATATCTATAAACAGGTTCGTACCATTCCAAAAGCGTTCATCACCTGAGGAAGGTACTCATGTCCCTGCATGTTCGTTCCAGGATCGGATAATAATCCTTCAGATGATATCAGTGTCCCCATGAAACCGATTTATAATTGGTGTTTAGTGGCACTATAGTAGCTTATAGAATGTTAGTGAATCCCCTGGGCATGAATATCACCGTGGATTAATGCGCTCTGCTGCCTCCCATGTTATCTCACCTCCAAGCTAATAAGGCACTAAATTAGTGCCTTCAGGAGAAATGGTAATTTTATTAATAACGGACCAAGAGCACTGATCATTCTTAACGTTATTGGCGGTAATTTCCGCACAATAACGAGGATTTCCAAAGAGTAGAAGCGTCATCAGAATACGCGACTTTAGAAACGTTGGGAGTTGAACAGAAAAGCCACTCATCTAGAACCTAATCCCAGACGAGTAGACCGAGTACTGAACCTTGTGAGCATCCACAAGAGAGAGAGAGAGAGAGAGAGAGAGAGAGAGAGAGAGAGAGAGAGAGAGAGAGAGAGAGAGAGAGAGAGAGAGAGAGAGAGAGAGACAATGAGTTACCAGAAATTACTTGGACAGGGCAGTGGAGAAAATAGTTATAGGTTAGGTTATAGAGTAGTGATGAGCATTGGGCAACCTTAAGGCAAGCAAAAAAGCTATTCCACCAAAGGCAGTCAAAGCCTCCAGAGAAATCTACGAAAATAGCCATATCATTTTTAAATGTGCAGTTGTTTACTATGGAAAGAAGTTCGACCAAGGCCTCCTCAGTGCCATATCCTGGCCGGATGAAAAAGGCTCGTGATTCGAACCCGAGCCTTTTTCACCTGCTGCGGGGAGGACGGCGACGATGCCACTGTGCAACCCGCGCAGATAGTATAACAAAAACAGATGGAAAAAGTTTACGTAATCGTTTGATAAAAATCCCTTCGAGGTTATCAAGCCCAGGAAAGCTATTATTGATTTTAGAGCTCGCCGAATCAACATCCGCCTGGCTGAAGCAAGTTGTTGTTGCGGGGGTTTGATGGCACATAAGCTGCTTTGGCTATAATGTGCCTATTCATTTAATGTATGAATAGATGAGAAATTCTCCTAATGTCAGAAAAGGCTGAGATCAGAAATGATTAACAACTCCAATTTGCTTCAGAAAGTTGAAAATTCAGAAACATTTGCGTTATCACCGATAAGATTCTCTAGATTTAGTGGTTTCCAAAAGTTAACCAACGATACCAAGGTTGATTTTCTGTCCTGTTTATACACTCGTGTGCAAAACTTAATGACCAACACTATTTCTAAAGGTTACAACCACAAAATCTTTACTTTAGGTACTTTTTACTGATGAGAGTAGATTCAGTCTCAGCAGCGATTCTGAACGTCAGCTAATCTGGAGAGAGGATGGCACACGGTATCACCCCGCAAATATGTGTGTATGTGTGTTTTGTATGTATATGTATTAGCTGTATATGCATATATTAGGATGCGTATGTGTTTATATGTCTCTACCTTTTGCTTGCGTCACTGTATATATTTGTATCTGCTTTATTTGCTCACTTTAGATGTTATTTTGTTGGAATATAGAAACTAATGTTTATAATATTATATAGAAACTAATGTTTCTATAAAATAGAAATAATAATAATATGCGTAATTTATGTACGATTTTTATGTTTGCTCTCTAACTTATAATGTACAAATGTATATAGGCACCCTCCTAGCTGAAGGCTGTTCAGGGGTGAAGCATATGGAATAAATTGAATAATAAATAACATAATATCACTGAAAGGGATCAATATGGCAGTCGAGGTGTTCTGGTCTGAGGAGGCGTTATCTTGGATGGACGTACACAACTCCAGAACTGGAAGCGCTCTTGTACTGAGGTAGTCCTACCCCATGTGCTCTGTTATGAGGTGCCATTGGCCCCGAGTTCGTATTTATGGACTATAACGCCACACCCCATCGCACTGCAGCTGTTGATATGCTTTTGGAAAGTGAGGACATTGTTCGTATGGAATGGCCTGTCCATTCTGTCGATATAAATCCCATCGAACACATATGGGACGCTCTGGAGAGACGCCTAGCGGCACATCCACACCCACCAGAAAATGTTCACTAGCTGAAGATGGCGCTGACAGAGGAATAGACGATGTTACCGCAAGAACTTATCAACAACATTGTTCTAAGTATGGACAGGCGGTGCAAAGCCTGCATCAACATTAAAGGTGGCCATATCTCCTACTGAGGACCACCTCTTCCCTTTGTTCCATCTTTGGCAGTGATGCATCTGTATTATGGCAGCCAATGCTATGTTGCCATTTTTGAATAAAGTCCCTCTGTACCATTTTGTTTCCGTTGTTGTGTCGGTGTCGTTTCCTTCATCATTTCATCAATTCTGTACCTCACGAGGTTCCTTTGGTGTGCTTTTCCCTTATCCAGGACACTCCTATGGGAAGCTACAGGTGAAAACCTAACTGGTCCTTAAATTTTGCACACCAGTGTAGTATGGGCATTCAATGAGAATGTGTTTAACAGTTTATATAACAATGTGGACACTGCGGTGGATCATCTCCTGTGAGTAAATGAAGATGGGTCAGATGTGTATGACCTATTCTTGCTCTTGAAAGGACTATTTCTTCTCGTCTTGATGTACGGACACTGGAACGCCAAATTTTCTGATCCTCTTTAAACTGCAAGAGTTTATTATTAGTTTGAGAGTGCCAGAGTGCTGTCCATTCTGATAGGCATGCAGCATGAATGATTTGTGGATAATATGATGCTGGAACAGGGATATTGGTTAAATCTAAGGTAGTTTGATTTTTTGCAGCTTTATCAGCCAGTTCATTACCAGAAATTCCGGAATGTGCGGGAGTCCAGCAGAAGGTGACCCGTTGGTGGCGTTTTTCAATCTGCAGTAATAATCTTCTAATTTTATTTAGAACAGGGTGAACTTTATCTAAAGAATTACATAATGCTAAGATTGAGCTGAGGGAATCAGTGTAAATAACAAATATTAATGAGCAGTCAGAACAGACATATTCTAAGGCTAGTTTAATTGCATATAATTCTGCTGGGAAGATACTGAATTCAGGTGGAAGGGATGCTGAAATAGTAATATTTAGGAACACTGCTGCTGCTTCAAAGTTTCAGTGTTGGATTTAGAGCCATGTGTATATATTGGAGAAAAATCAATATATCTGTGAGTGTGAATTTTATGAAGTTGTTTCACATTTAATGCTTGTAGAATATTTTTCCCCAATGGCAGATTTAAGGTCACAGGTCGGCAGAGGAGGAGAAGTCCATGGTGGTTGAGCGCACGTTACTATCCGTTGTACAGAATGAATGGAAACATTCGAAACCTGCATCAGTTCAAGAAGACGGAGACCAGCTGGTTTTATTATGCTAGGTTTATTTCTGTAGAGGTTTTCTAATGGTGGATTGAATGGGTATGACCGAATTGGATGCGAGGCACAACTTTGTATTTTGACAGCATACTTCAGTAGCAGTTTTTTCCTACGTAAAGTAAGCGGGGGCTCATGAGCGTCAATGTAGAGGCTATGTGCTGGCGATGTTATGAAAGCCCCAAGAGCAATCCTCAAGGAACTGTGCTGAACTGGATCAAGCCAGCGCAAAGCATTTGCTCTGGCACAATCATAGACAGGAGCACCATACTCGAGACGGGATCTCATTAATGCCTTGTATAACCGAAGCAGTGAGGTACGATCTGCATCCCACGTTTGGGCGGATAAAGTTCTGAGTATATTTAACTTATTTTAATACGGTCTAAGAAATTTAATTTGTTTTCAAGGATTAATCCTAGAAATCTGAAGTTAGTAGTGACTGGGATGGAGACATTGGAAATTTGAAGTTCAGGATCCAGATGTAGTTTGCGTTGTCTACAAAAATGAATAGCTACTGTTTTCTGCTGTGAGAGTCGATAGCCGTTAAAGCTGACCCATTGTTGTATTTTATTAAGTGGTATCTGAAGCTGTCGTTCAATAGATCTCATGTTTTGGAAATGGCAGGACATAGAAAGGTCATCCGCATAAATGTACGACTCAACTGTGTTTGGAAGCTGTTTAGGGATGGAATCGATTCTAAGAGCAAAAATAGTGGCACTGATCCGTGTGGAACACCTTCTTCCTGAATGAAAGTTGCAGAGAGGGCATGTTGGTATCTTTCTTGAAACTACCTAATGTGTAGAAAGTTCTGAACAAATATGGGAAGGTTGCCCCGACGACCGAGAGAATGAAGATCATTAAGTATGATATACCGCCATATGGTGTCAAAAGCCTTCTCTATATTTATCGAAATCATTACTAGATGTTCGTCTTTAACGAAGGCATTGCAAATGGCAAATTCAGCCTTGATCATAAGATCCAAGCATGACTTCTTTTGTTGAAAGCCATGTTGACTTTGGCTCATTGGAGACTCAATGATCCAGACAAGTCTACTGTAGACAATTTTTTCAATGATTTTGCTGAGGCAGTTTGCCAGAGATATTGGTCTATAGCTATGGGGTTGGATGGATCTTTTCCAGGCTTCACAAATGCCAAAACAATAGAGTAATGCCAAAAAGCTGGATAAACATTTTATTAAAAAAATGCGGTTGTAAAAGAGCAGAAGGAGGCGCAAAGCTTTGTCATCAAGATGTTGCAGCATGACATAATAGATCCCATCTGGTCTGGGATCTATTATATGGTAGAATGAGGGCAGTTTGGAAGTTAATATAATGCTGTTCTCTACTGTTTTTTAATTCGCTGAAAAGATGTAGTATAAGCTGATGTTGCTGAGATTTCAGCATAAGTATTGGCCAAAACATTATCTATATCCGAGGGAATAGATAAATCTCGCCCATTCCAGGAGAGGAGTGGTCGGAAACTTACCAGAAAGCTGTCTAATTTTTTTACAAATTATTTTGCTGTCAGTGTTTCTGTTAATTGTTGATGCAAAACGGTCCAGGATTCTTTTTTGGTTTGTCTTTGTATGAAACGTGCTTTTTCCCTTAATTTCTTATAATTTATGAGATTGGCTGTGGTTGGATATTGCCGAAACAAATTCCAGGATTTTTTGCTTTTTTTGCATTCCTCATTCCACCAATAATTATAATGCTTTCGTCCCGGGGGATTTGATAATGTTATTGTATCCTTGGCCACATTTAGTAGATGCGACGTGGTGTAATCTGTCACATCATCAATAGGCTGGAGACGGATTTTTTTCTCATCGAAAGAGATTGATGACTGAAATTTTGCCCAGTTTGCTCTTGAAAATTTCCATTTCCTGCAGGGTTCAATTATGAAGTATCTGAAAGAAGTATCTGAAAAGAATGACTTAATCGCAAAGGTAAAAACTCTGTGATCACTAAAGCAAATGTCGGAGTTAACACACCAATCAGAAATAGTGGAAGTATTAGCATATGAAGTCACAGTTATGTCAATGTTACTCTCTCCAGAAGTAGAGCTAAGAGTAAATGACATATCTGGCTGGTTGAGAGTAACAAGATGATGATGAGAGAGAGAGAGAGAGAGAGAGAGAGAGAGAGAGAGAGAGAGAGAGAGAGAGAGAGAGAGAGAGAGAGAGAGAGAGAGAGAATTCTTCAATATGTCTGCTTTTAGAGTCAGAAGAAGAGAGAAAACCGGTGTAAAGGCTTCTCATTGACATCTGGCATGATGAACCGGTGTGCAGAGCCAATAGTAGAAATAACATTATGAAAATATTAAAGATAACAGCGATACCATAAGTACGTCGACAGTATAAAAATATGAAAACAAATAAGAGACTAAAAATATATACTCGAAATATGAATACAGACTGGTAAGGCTATTGATTTTGACAAAATTCAGATTATAATTTATTATAACAAACGAACAGCGCGGCTCAGCATGGTCAGGCCTATGATAAGCATGGACAGACAGTAGCCAGGAACTTTACCTTGATGATAATATGGTTCTTCAAGGATCAATATGCAAAACTGGTGAGCATCCAGATATTGCCAAATTTCATCTGCAACTAGATGAGACCTAGGTGCATTACATTGAAGGGTAAGTCAGAAGTGATAGAGCTGTCTGCAGTAGAAGAATGATTATAAAATGTATTACTCATAGTTGGTTCTTAAGCATATCAGTTCTTTAACTCCTATAAACACTGGGAATTGTGGATCATGGCCAGAGTGTGTGGAATACTTCTTCCTAGATTTATAGTTTGCGTATACTGGTGGTTCATATTTACCTTGGCGTTCGCTAAACATATAGCCCCGCTTGGAGCTTGCAGGAGACTCCATGCAACACGTGGTGGGGGTTGCGTGACCGAAGCTTAGGCAAGTGTAACTTCAGTAACCACCACAAAAGATCTAAATTTGTGGATAGTGAAACTAATGAATGAATATCGTTCTGTCGTATCGGAACAATTTCAGCCTTCGGATTACTATGGATTCTTTCAAGACAACAACGCAACTATCCGTCGTGCAAAAAATGTATCTGAATGGTTCGAGGAACATATACAAGATTTCGAACATCTAATCTGGCAGCCTGATTCTCCAGAACTGAATGCAATTATGAATGTCTGGATAATGTTGGAAAGGGCAACTCAGCTTTACAGTTCTCTACCAACCACAATACATCAGATGACAAATATCTTGATGGAAGAATGGCCAAATCTTATGCTAGACACCTCAGCCTCTTAATGTAATCCATCCATATTGCCAATAGACTCCTTCCACTCGTATTCTTTGAATGTCTTTGTAGCAGCCAATAACCATATAAACAGCTGCATTTCTCTAGAAAAATTTTTACAGATTACGAGTAATTCTCTTAGTTGCCTTATCTGATGTGCACCTTATCTGATGTGCACTATTCAATGTACAGAGTTACATCAAGTACATTGTGTACAGAGTTAGATCAAGTACATTGTGTACAGAGTTAGATCAAGTACATTGTGTACAGAGTTACAGGGTATTCATCTTGCAATGCTAGCCAAATACTTTGTCTGGCACGCTGATTACTTGAATTGATTAGTTTTCGGTGGTTATGGCGCTTCTACGTTGACTACTTAGGTCATAGTCAAACAGTTCATACGGTTTATCGTATGTGCCAAGTTATATACTATGAGCACTGAAAAATCCGGAAAGCTCAAGAGGAAAGTCCTGTCTCCTCCCTGCAGAGATCGGCTAACTAAAGCGCCGATTGTAGATGAATTCAAGAATTTCTCTAGTTTCCGACGGAATTTGAACCGATCAAATATAGTTGAGGATTGATATGCAGGATTGATATAGCTGTCTTGGGTTTTAGGTCCATCAGCAACTTAAGCCATATTGCATACCATGCAATATATCTGTAAATTGTGCATATTTGTTTTAGTCAATTTGCTGTTTTCTAGACGAAAAACCCAAGTTTCTGGAAGAGCACGCTATCCTCGCCTTTGACCGACTAATTCAAATATGTTGTGAAATATACCCATGACTTCTTCATGTCATTCACGAGATTCGAATTCAAGTCTCTTCCAACCAGTGTGGGGAGGACAGTGATTGCAATTAAAGTGATTAAAGTAATTATTCCAAATTCCAGTAAGTATAATTGTCACTGTGTGTGTGTGTGTGTGTGTGTGTGTGTGTGTGTGTGTGTGTGTGTGTGTGTGTGTGTGTGTGTGTGTGTCCGATCGACGAGGCGACAAAGTAAAAAGGAAGAAGCAAAAAAAAAAGCATTTATTTCTTATGGACTCGTTCCGACATCGAACAATTAATGCACAAAACACTGTTGCCATTATTGGCTGTTTAGTGGAGGACTATCGATTCCACGCCGTGGATGCAAAAATGTAATGTGAGTACATTTGTGGAAATTGCATTATCCTAACCGCATTGTGCAGCCATGTACAGCAAGCCACTTGTATAATAGATTCTCGTTCTCACCTCGGATATCGCAGCAAGTTGTTTAACGTATGCCATATTAGGTTTGATTATTTTCCTTTCTTTGCGCCGAGATAATCTTATTACAACCATCTCGGCAGCCGATTCTTCAGCGGGCCTTTAATTAAAACGAGTCGCTACAATAATATTATTCCATTTTCTTCTTTACGCTCAAATAATAAGAATGACTTTCTGATCTCTGCTTTATTATCTTTTGATTCGTTCTTTAGAATTCTAATGAAGTGCATTTGCATTGCAGTCTGAATTTCTCGATTTAATGAAAGATTTCTTTGTCTGACGAAGATCCGGTTGCGAAAAAATAAAAAGAATAACTGTCGCATCACTTCGTTTTTCCCTTTCTTTCAATTATTTCTCTTTCAATGCTTGCCGCCACGTTTAATCCCACAGTACATCCATTCTGCTGGCCCCCCTCTCCCTCTCTCTCTCTCATTCAGTTTCTTTCACTTTGTTTCCAAGTCTATCGTCCGATTTTCATTTTGTGAACATATGTTTATAATTCTGTAATTTCATGTTATTGTACATACTTCTCTACAAGAAATTTCCATTTACTTCCGTTTTTTTTACCGCAACAACAACAAAATACTATAATTTGAAATGTTTCTTCGGTGGGTCTATGCGCTGAAGTTCATTTTCCTGCAATATAGTATTAAAATGGCAAAACGATGTAAGAAAGCAAAGTTTATGTAGCATCTGCGGTCAAAAAAGTTTTTCGCTCTAGTTAATAAATTAAAAATATTATACATTTTTAACTAAAAGCAACTATCTTTTAGTCAAATCAGATACTGTAAAAAAGAAACCAGCTAATCAATATATGATTTTGTAAGACTAAGTAGTAACTTGTTCCAAAGACGATTAGTCTTTTACCAAAAGGAGGTTTTCTTACACTCACTCTACAATTATCTTTCCTTAATTTTATGTTCCCTTGTTTGCATCGCTTAAAAAAAAGAAAATATTTACTTCCTTCATTAAGTTCAATCAATCTTTTAGGGACAAAGACAACTCAATCGGATCTCCACGCAGATGTTTTGTTTTCAAACTTTTAACTCAGGAACTGCAATTTATGTTAAAGAATATCTTTGATTTTTATAGTGCGATCATTACTTCTTTATTTACTGGAAAAATTCCTGTCTATCTCATCGGGTTCTTCACCTTCGAAATGGTTGTGGCTGTCTTATAATATCATTACTATTGAGGTGATCCTGAACTACAAACTTTAAATTTCCCTACCACAAATCAGACTTAGAGGGAAGTGATCTTGCCTGGATTACCCTTGATCTTTCCCCTTTGTGTATGGTAGTAATGGCAAATGCTGCATGAAAGCAAGCTTATATAGCACCAGCCAAAAAAAAAAAAAAAAAAAAAATCTACACAGTTCACCCATCCCTACCTTCCAAGAATTTGTCTAGTTCTCCCTTGAATTCATTCAACCTATCCACTTCCACAACAATAGATGGACGCCTGTTCCAACAATCAACCACCGGCTAGCTGAATACAAACTTCCGCACATAAATCCAACCATCCGTCCTCAACTTGAATTTATCTCCCCCCCTCTTGTATGTAGTCTAAGCAAGTGGAAGAATGCTATTAACATATACCTTACTCAATCAGTTCAAGGCTTTAAACACCTCAATAAGATCTCCACGGAGTTGCGTAGTCTTCAGACGCTGTAATTTGCAGAACTGAAACCTTTCTAGGTCGTAACTTCATAATTCAGGTTGCCGTTTTTGTACCCGTTCCAGCAGTTCTACATCCTTCCTAAAGTGAGGCCTTCTCCAGACCACTATGCAGTACAGTGCTCATGATGCAGCCTAGCCATGCTCTTATAACTCTTATATATAAAGGGAAAATCACCTCCTCATCCCTGCTAGCAAAGTTTCTGTATATCAAAATGTACCTGCGTTCAAGTGCACTCTCATTAATTGTAAGGACAGTCGTTCAGATCGGCATGATCATCTTCCGCGGACGTTATCCACTTGGCCCAGAGATAGTGTATGGATACAATGCTGCAGTCGACAGAATTGTACCCATACACTTTCTGCAATAACTTAAGAATATTTCTAGTAGTTACTTCTAACACGAAGAATCCAATAATAACAGGCTCCTTCTGAATGACCTCACAGAAGAATTTTTGTGAGGTCATTCAGACCTCATGGTATTTTTATGGCCTATTTCTTTCTCGAACGAGGATTCCATTATTTTATCGACCGGAAATTCGAGTTTCACCAAAGAGGAAACAGACCATAGAATACAAGCAGTAGGGAAGCGAAAGTAGTTCGTTTGTATATTACGGATGTAAATCTTCGCTTGCTTTTTATCCCCTGAACGACAGTAAAAACAAACAAAAATCTCTGCACGATATTTGCTTATTTTTGCCAAAATTATTTTTGATAATACTGATAAACTGTATCAAAGTTTATTACTTTTTGATAAAGTTATTAGTCCTTGAGAAAAGTAAATTAAAAGTATATTATTTTGATAAACAGTAATATCTCTGCACGCTGCCATCCATTGTTTGCATGAAGTGATAACACGGGATGGGGTATCAGTTCTGGTTTGCTACAGCCACTGAACCAAACTTGCTTTTCTGCATCTTGAATAATACAAATGACCTATAAGTTGAATGCTATAACATTAATGTCACGCATCAATCAATGCGAATCTTGTGTGCGAATGCTATTCCAAGTGAAGATATTCAACAAATACCGTTTTATCACATCCTCTGATGTCCGATTATATGTAGTTTTGTTCTGAAACATTTCCAGGACAAACATATCTACGAGACCAAGTTGCAGGCACTAGCGAAGTGTGTCACGCGATAGTTGTCAAGGAAACCTACACGTTCCATGGCTCCACACATCTGGTAAGACATCAGGATCTAGCAGAAAGATGCCTCTTAGCGTTTTTAATTTTTTTTTTTTTTTTTATTATTTTGCAAACGGAAAAACAAAATAACTTCGTGTATGTTGATCTCACAGGAAACACGGAGTTTACTTCACTACCCCACGTAACGACCGGACGTAACGAAATGAGAAAACAAAGAGTTCAGTCACGCTATTTTAGCAATGTTTCAAATGATGTGGGTGGGGTGTAAATCATTCAAGAAAAGATTGCTGTAATCGCATTATTCGAAGTTCTTAGACGAACTTTGATTAATGCGATTTTCAAAATCGAGAGCCTTTTAAAATGAAGCACACAATGTCTGACTTTATATAAGTATAGGAAGATATAAGCGAAGAAAAAGTGTAGGAGCAATTGACCTAATCACAAGTGTCCAAACATTACGTCACAACGAGATGAACGAGGAGAACTTACAATTAATTTTAGTTCGTCTTGCTGTGTGCGTATTTCATATGAGACCTCCTGAGATCAAAGTTCCTAAGCGAAGATCGTTGACTACTTACTGTTTTCTTTTGTTTTTCTTATTGCGACGTACTTCGAAGTGAAATATTGAACAATAAATAACAGAAATATATTAAAGACTGATAGTATCGATTGCTATACAACTCATTATTCTCCAATTTTCGATATCTCCCTAAAATTCAAGTCGTTTTTAGTCTTCTCTTACATTATATCTCTTAAATCAGTAAAGTTTTTGATACAGTTCCTCATGAAAAGTAATTGCAAAAATTAAAGTAGATCGGGAAGACCCATTGGTGATTAGGGGACTATACATGCCAGGGGTTTTGCATTTTTTGGTGAAAAATGTGTATTCTTCAAAGTGGAATGGAGTAGTAAGTGGGATACATCAAAGAACCCTTGGAACTTTCTTTTTTCTTACCTTCCTAAATGGTAGTAATGAGGTAATACAGAGAAAGATGTCCATGTCTGCTGACGACTTCCACCAGTTGTGAGGATAGTTTATGAGCAGAACTTGGTTAAGCTGCTTCAATACGATTTAGACCGAATTTTTTTATGAAAATTCCAAACACAAAAGGTATTAGAACCTACAGTACTAAGTAATGTGCGTGGGTTGAAGGTTGAGAGAATACTTGTTCACGTTAGACTTGAATTTCCGTAGATTGCAATTTTTAGGAAATAATGTATGTGTTCATGGAGTTTGTGCCAGAAAACTAAAGTTGAAGGGATAGATTAGGAAGATGAAAAGTTGATTTTGTGTATTTTAGGTTGGACAGCAAAAAAGATACTGATTAGTTGCGGCAGGTGTTCGGACTGGTTTGGAAGAGAGAGCGCTAATTATAGAAGCCAATTCAGATGAACAGTGCCCGCGTAAGTATCTATAGAAAAGGTGCAGCAGAAACAGAACGCCTATGAGACAGTGTGGAGAGACTTTGTAAGAGATGGATCATTAATTAACTTAACTGTCTTCGTTTGAATGGAGTCTGGAAGCCTGAGTAAGGTAATGTGACACCGCCCAATATGAGAACAATATTCCATGGCAAGGCGGTTTGAGATTTTTATAGAATGGGGACTTGTTTAGAAGAAAAGTAACTCCGAGAGCGAAAGGGAAAACCAAGTTTTTTAGATGTAGAGGGAGTAATATTTATAATTTTTTTTTTTGGTTTTTTTTTTTAGGAGCATTAGCAACTAAGGCCATATTGCTCCGGGATATGCGGTGGTCATTCCCTGAATGACCTTTCCGCATCCTCCGTATTTGGTGGTGACGGGCTCGAACCCCGGTCTAATCAAGAAGCGTGTGCTACGCACTGCTGCTCCTTCCCACCTGGCTACGGAGGCGCCCAATATTTATAAAGTGCTTATGCCAAGAGAGATTAGAAGTCAAGGTAATTCCTAATAGAGACATGTGATATTGTCTAGAAATCTGAGTATCATCCAAAATAAGGATAGGAGAGAAGAATCTTTTTTGAGAGATGTAAGGCAAGACCGATTTTTAGAAGGATTGGCATTTAATGTTATGCTTTGTCCGGTCAATGGACAAAGGCATTAACATACAAGAGGAAAAGCGTGGGAAAAAGTAGACGCAATATGGCCCAAGCAATGTAGGCCATATTGCGCCGTATATACTTTGTATATATATATATAATACCCATAGAAACTCCATCATTGACGGGTCTACAACTCAGGTGTTTTCCACCCGGCTTGGGGCAGATGCCAATTATACCAACTATGCTGCCCACGAGGGCTAGAGAATCAGCAAGCGTATAGCTAGCCGAACTCCAGAACTATACTGGGTTCACCAGCGTTACAAGAGGTTGCTCAGGGTTGGAGCTCCTATTCGTAGTTTATAAAAATGATATTGTCGAGGGTATCCGTGGGACGTTGTCAAAATTTTACTCTGATTATTTGAAGGTGGGAAGGACAGTTGACAATTTGAGTCAGTCCACGTTGCTTAAAAATGGCTTGATCAGTTCCAAAATGGAAACTAAAGTTTAATGCTCTAAATATACAGTTATACATCTGGGTAACTGAAATCCAGTTAAGTATAAGTTAGGAGTAGATTTTCTAAAAGTGGTTCAAGACGAAAATATCTTAGGAATTACGATCGACCTTACATGAAACTCTTTCCAAGCAGTGTAAACAGGGCAGCTAGGAAGGCAGGACAGGGCGATCTATCATGCATTCGGAGAGGGTTCAAAGAAGGGCGACCAGATTATTGACGGGAGCAAATTGAGGTATATATGAAGAACGGTTTAGAAGGTGTGGTCTGCAAAGTTTGACAACTAGACGTCTAATCGGAGATGTGATCTTGAGAACATTCAAGAACACTGTATAAGAACACTGTATAAGGTATATAAGGCGCTGGAGGGTTTGTGTAAAATGAATGAGGAAGAATTGTTTTCCCTCCTAGGTTAGCAAGAACCAAGGGGCAAAAATAAAGGACTGAGGGAATAACAGGAGACCGGATCTCATGACGGTCACCAATGGGAGCGGGTTGTCGAACACAGGATAAGGCTGCCTTTCAACTGGGCAGAGGCAGTGAGTTTGAAGTGGAATCCAATCGTTACTTTGTGGAAATGGGAATAGTGTGATATTTTGTTTTATTATTTATTTACTTGGCCTATACATAAAAAAATCCGCTCCGTTACTTCATTTTGGCCTGTTCAGAAATTCCCGAAACACAAAAAGAAAAAAAAAAAGGAAGGAGAGAATTTTTCAACAGTCGAGTTAATTTTATGAGAGAATAATTCCGAGAATATAAAATTACATCCGAGTTTAATTATGTGGTTGAATTGTACCTGGGTTTAGTACAGGGTCGAACAGTTATTTTTTTTTTAGTTTGGACATCCAAAATTGATTCCGAGAATATAAAATGGCATTAGAGTTTAATTGGTCCTTGAGGTTGTCACAGACATTCTCTCAGATATGCCAGACAAGCTGTACTTGCTACCTGGGAGTCTAAAACGCTGATGGAACTGATATTCGGGTGACACTCAAGTCAAGTGGACCCAATTTCGGCGACGTCCGGACGGTCTGTGACAACCAAATCCTCTGCTTGCACCTTCACGATGGTGGGACTGTTAGTAATCCTGGGTATAACCTCCATGCACAAGCACATGGTGGGTGACCACCCAGGTGTGAACCAACGTAAGCAGGGGTCGAGGTGTGGCGCCCACACCACACGGAGGAATGCCGCCCCTCTATGTTACCAGGCAGTACTAGGTGGTATATATATATATAATCTTTATTGTATACAAACGTGGTATATACAATAGACCCTTCACAGCAGCAATGCCAGGGGTTTTACATTGGATGGTGTACAATAATAGCCATGGGGAGACGGGGCCCACATCGAAGTTCGGGCTCATCCTCCAGAGCCAACAATAAAATAGAATCAGTGTCAGATTATTTACAGGATATTATGCATTTCACAATATTTACAATGAAATAAAAAGATATTCAGATTTACATTATGTTATATTAATATTTATATTCATAAAGATATTGACTTTATTTACAACATATTCATAAAGACATCGTCCTTTGAACATTATTTACAATATATTGGGCATTATTATGCTGCCCTTATCAATGTGCACTTTGCCTGGCCAAGGTCAGGCTCTTAAGGATCTCTCTTCGGTACCTCCGATCCTTCACAAACCTACAGAGGTCGCCGTCAATTGAAAGGATTGTGGGGAGCATCTCCCTTGGGAGAAAGCGGTCACTGAGTGATAGTCTGTTGTAGTGAGCTGTGAGCGTGGGAGCTGACCTCAGTCCGGGTAGAGGGATCCTCCAGCCACACATTTCCCAGATGCTTGGCTCCGAGACCATTCCGGTTGTCATCTTGACAGTGAGAACAAGGCGTTTTTCAAATACAAGATCTGGAAGTCGGGCAAAGTGAAGTGACGTCGCCATCGCAGTTGTCCTTTGCTGGGGTGGACGACGATGTTTTTGCGTGATCCAACGAAGGAGCCAGTATTCGGCGGAGTACACGCGCTTGATGTTGGTAGGGGCCGCGGACCCCCGGTGAAATACCACCACTTTGCTTATTGGAGGCTTGAAGTGGTGGAACCCATGTGTAGTCTCTAGAGCTAAGTTCCGGTCAACCCTTCCCTATCTCTTCCATCATGCAGTATGATTGATGACTTTTGAGGTTATGATGAACATTGTGGCGAGATCCAATATTCCTTACATTTCGAGGGTACAGCTCTAAAACGGTTTTCGAAGGCCGGCCGCTAGTTAGTACACCGGACCGAACCTATTGGTAACTCTCTAGGAGGCTTCCGGATCAGCTAGTGTATAATCTTGCTACCTCTACTCTGCCAGATAGTGACTGGAGGGAGTCCGAGTAGTGTGTATGCGGGGAGCATTGTCGAGGCCACGTTATGTCAAGGATCTGGGTATATTCTTCCCACATGTACGCCATATCCAAAAATTTCATTACTTCATACAGCATGTCCCACCCACTTTTTCTTACTATTGAATACAATACACCATGAATTGTCAAACTAATAGAACAAGCTTATCTGCGAAAAGATCTAAACCTCCCAAGGATTTCCTAATTCATTTCACAAATATACGTGGTCTCAATTCTAATCTCAACGATGTCCATTTCCACTTGCAGTCTGCCAAACCCCATGTACTTTTTCTGACAGAATCTCAGTTAGCGGTTGATTCAACTACTGTTCATCTCAGATGCCCAAATTATTCGCTGTATGATTCCTTTCGCCTCAAAGGTGGTACTTGTGCATATGTCCGTTCTGATATTCCCTGTCAGAGACTTGGCAATTTGGAATCTCCTCTCTTTGATCTTCTCTGGCTTAAAATCTCTCTACCTCATTGTGTCAAATTCATCTGTTGTCTCTACCGTTCTCCCAACTCCACTAATCACTTGGAGCTCTTTGACTTCCTCTCGTTGCAACTTGACTTTCTCCAGTCCAACTTTCCTAACAGTGAGGTAATTTTCCTTGGTGATTTTAATGTTCACAACTCCAGCTGGCTTCCGTTTTCTAGTCACACCGACCCAGCAGGTCGAGATGCTGAGGCTTTTGCAATTACTAATGACCTAGCACAGATTGTTCATTTACCTACAAGAATACCGGACAATCCTAATCATACAGCCAATACGCTTGATCTTTTTCTCACAAACAACCCTTCTAAGTACACGGTCGAAGTGAGAGGTCCTTTAGGCACTTCAGATCACAACTTGGTGATTGTCTCTTCTCCAATGGAACCTTTATCTCATGGCTATTCCCAACCTCGTGTTGTTTGGCATTACAAGAATGCAAAATGGGATGACCTGCGAGACTTCTTTTCTTCTTTTCCTTGGTCGGATTACTGTTTCAAAACTCCTGATGTCAACGTTTGCTCAGATCGTGTCAGTGAAATTATTCTTGCAGGAATGGAATCCTTTATCCCACACTCCACTTTAAAATCTCGTCCTTTATCTAAACCTTGGTTTTCCAATAAATGTGCTAAGGCTGTTCAAGAGAAGAATGTTGCATATCGTAATTGGCTTGTTTCTAATTCTTCAGTTTCATTTTCTGCCTACACCAAAGCTCGCAACAATTGTAAAGCAGTTATTAATCAGTCCAAACTAGAGTTTGAACAGGCTAAGAGTAGAAAACTTGCTTCTTGCCCTAATGGTAGCCGAGCATTCTGGTCTCTTGCCAAAGCTATTGGCCGCAACTTTTGCTCATCTCTGCTTCCACCTCTGTCCAAACCAGATGGTTCTGTTGTCACTTCAGCCAAGGATAAAGCTGACCTGCTAGCATCCCATTTTTCTTCCAGCTCATGTATTAATGAACCTGGTAAAACACCTCCCACCATTCCCAACACGGTCCATTCAATGCCTCCTGTGGTCTTCCGTCAAAAGGATATCAGAAGGAGTTTGATGAATCTTGATGCTAAGAAAGCTCCAGGTCCTGATGGTATTTCTCCACTTGTTCTCAAAATCTGTGCTCCTGAACTTACTCCTATTCTTTGCCGCCTTTTTTCACTTTCTTATTCCAAAGGTGTTTTTCCTTCTGCTTGGAAATTTGCTCATATCCAGCCAGTTCCTAAAAAGGGTGACAAATCCCTCCCATCCAATTATCGTCCCATTGCAATTACTTCTACTCTTTCTAAAGTAATGGAGAAATCAATTAACCGCCAACTCTTAAACTACCTAGAAACCTTCCGTCTGATCAACGATCGCCAGTATGGATTCCGTCGGTGTCGATCCACTGGTGATATTCTGGCTTATGTTACCCATTTATGGACTATTTCAATGGAAAGGTTCGGTGAAACACAAGCAGTTGCTCTTGACATCTCAAAGGCTTTCGATCGTGTTTGGCATAAAGGTCTTCTAAACAAGCTTCCATCTTATGGTTTGCCAACTGTTTTTAGTAATTGGTTATCCAGTTTTCTCTCTGATCGCTCACTGAGGGTGATGGTAGATGGCTCTCTGTCTTCTAACTTCTCCACTAATGCCGGTGTCCCCCAAGGTTCAGTTCTTTCCCCCACTCTTTTCCTCTTGTATATCAATGACCTTCTTCCATTGACTGGAAATCCTATCCATAGTTTTGCCGATGATAGCACATTGCATTCAACTTTCCATTTTGAGAAACCTTGCCCTGCTCAATCAGCTTCAACTTCTCGAAAATCTGCTACCAATTCCTTAAATGCCGATCTTCAGGTAATTCTCCAGTGGGGCAAAGACAACTTAGTTGATTTCAACCCTTCTAAAACTCAGTCTTGTCTTATATCTCGCAAAAAGGATTCTTCTGCTCCTATGCTTATCTTTAGTGACACTCCAATTTCTAGGCAAAAGGATATATCTCTTTTGGGGATTACCCTGACTTCTAATCTCTCTTGGCACAAGCACATTACAAATATTGCTTCCTCTGCATCTAAAAAACTTGGTTTTCTCTTTCGCTCTCGGCGTTACTTTTCTTCCAAACAGCTGCTCACTCTGTATAAATCGCAAATCCGCCCTGCCATGGAATATTGTTCCCACATTTGGGGTGGTGCCCCCAAAACCTCTCTCAGGCTTCTTGATTCCATTCAGAAGAGGGCAGTTAGGTTAGTTAATGATTCATCTTTAACAGAGTCTCTCCACTCGCTTTCTCATAGACGTACTGTTTCTGCTGCATGCCTCTTCTACAGATATTTCCATGGGCACTGTTCTTCTGAATTGGCTTCTATAATTCCCGCTCTCTCTTTCAAAACAGTCCGAACACGTGCCGCCACCAGCCAACATCCATTTACTGTCCAACTTCAAACCCACAGAACCAACTTTTCATCTTCCTCATTTATTCATTCAACTGCCGTTTTCTGGAACAACCTTCCTTCATACGTATTTCCTGAAAATTACAATCTACAGAAGTTCAAGTCCAATGTCAACAAATATCTTCTTTCGTCTTCTCAACCTCCAACCCAAGCACGGTACTAAGTACTATAGGTTCTAATACCTCTCGTGTTTGGGGTTCACATAAAAAAAAAAAAAAAAAATTCAGCAACTCTTTCTATCTCTTACGTTTTTCTTCCTTTTATCTATCTTATGTTTTATTCGAGATTATTTCTTAAACTGCGTTGGGTCGTTTGCGACGGCCGTAATGAAAGCTAATCGAGGCGGCGGAGCCGACACTTCAACCTGTTCCGGTACTCTTCGAATATGAATATTAACTTTTGAAATCAAGTTTTAATTAACACGCGATCTCAAGGAGGATATGTGGGTTAATTTCGAAGCACCGGCCACTGCGTTTAGCCACAGAAAGTTCACTTATAAAGTCACATGATCTCTCATTCATAGCCTGTTCATGACACACCGCGGCTTTAAACACACACTCAGAAAACCGTCACCAAAAAAAAAGTAGGTCGTGATTCGGGCCATGTTCGTCCTTCAGATAACCTTCCTGCATCCCCCGCGTGACAATACCATCAGTGTGTAAATGAATTCATAAAAGGAGGAGAAGCGAAAAATTAATTACTCGCAGGAGCTACTTGGGACGCTGCATATGACGCAAATGTTCATTAAGGTATTTAAATTTAGAGCGCTGAAGGGAAAAAGATTTATATTTTAGACACCCTCCGGAAGAGACTACGTTCGTGATGGCCATAAAGGGAAATAATGGACTTACATTGATTCCGGAATTACCATAAGAAACGAGAAGATAAAATAAAAACGTTCTTGAGAAGGAAAAACAAGGTTCGGTGTTTACGGAAACCAGAAACTGAATTTTCTTCATTTAATTTTTTTTTTCTGCGCAGGGGAATGAACTCCAGCTATTTTTATCGGGGAGATTGAATAATTAGACCTTTGACATCTTGTGATTCATTCATTCTTCATAACCTGCAGAGGTGAGCGATTACACTACGCAAGCGTGCAGTATGATCGCAAAGAGGATGCTCTACAATTAATGAGGAGGCTTATCCTGGTCCAAATTATAGCTTAATTTCTGAATTAAATAGATGAATTAGAAATATAGTTGAATTAGTTTAAATAATATACAGTAAAATTGTTTAAAAAAATCTCACTTTACTGCTACAATTAAATCTAATTTTATCACATGAAAAGTGGCTTGTTTAATTATATTAAATAATTTAATTATATTTATTTTATTTAATTATTTGCTATATCCTATATTTAATAATAAATTAATACTAAATAAAATATCAGGGCTTTTTTTTAGGATTTTGTAATCATAACGAGTTGCCCTTGAGTTGATTAGGAACAAAAGACATTTCTCCAATGTGAAATAAAGTTGTGGACAAAAAAAAAAAAAATTGCATCATCTAACAAAATTGAAATTGTGCAAACAAATCGCAAATATAATCACAAATAATTTCTTCACATATTATTATTGTAAAAGGCCCTGCGGGTGAAATCGAGACTCCGGCTTCCTTTTTTTGATCAGGACATTTTTTTTTTTTTCATACCGAAGTTAAAAATAAGTAAATTGTACTTGCTTTGTTTTCTCATAGCGAGGAATAAACATCTTAAATTAACATATAAAAATTTAAGTTATTCCCAAAGGTTAATTGCTGAGAAGACAGAGAGTCGTAATCAATGTACATTGCTCTTCGTGGACTAATGTTATTAGTGGTGTCCAAAAAGGTTCGGTGTTGGGCCCATTGTTGTTTTGTATTTATCAATGATATTGACGAAGGTATATCAAGCTTAATGTCAAAGTTTGCAGATGATACAAAGGTTGGCATGATTGTTAATGACAGTATGTTACAGCAAGAGGATCTAGAAAAGTTGGGCAGATGGGCTGAGAAGTGGCAACGGAAGTTTAACATTGACAAATGCAAAGTACTGCATATGAGTAGCAGTAACTCCAGAGAAATATGCCAACTGGGCGGTGTTACACAGGATAGTGGAGAATGAAAGAGACCCGGGGTAATTGTGCAGTCAGATATGAAGTTTCCGAGCAGTGCACACAGGCTGCCAAAGAAGATCACGGGGATCTTCTTGTCAATGATATACAGGAATTTTTCGAGCAGGGATAAGGAGTTGATTATCCCCTTGTATAAGGCAATGGTCAGGCCACACCTTGAGTACTGCATGCAGGTCTGAAAGCCTCATTTTAGGAAGGATGTAGAGTTGCTAGAACAAGTACAGAGAAGGGCAACAAGACTGGTGAGGGGAACAAAGGGGTGCTCTTACGAACGAAGGAAGGCTTAAGTTCTGCAAATTGCAGCTTCTAGAGATCAGGCTCCTGCAAGGCGATCTGATTGAGATGCATAAGGTCTTGAATGGGGCTGATGGGATTCTTCCTCGTGCTGAGATTACGAACCTGATGAGGTAGATTCAAACCGAGGAAGGACAGTTGTAGAACAGATGTGCAGAAATTTGCCTTTAGCCAGCGGATAGTTGATTGCTGGAACAAATTTCCATCTGTTGTTGTGGGAGTTGATAGCTTAAATAAATTCAAGGCAGAACTATACACACATTTGGAACGAATGGATCAGTGAAATAGGAAGTTTTTTTTTTTTTTTTGGCTGATGCTGTATAAGCTTGCTATCTGGCATCATATGCTTCTACTAATGCTAATGCTTCCAAAAATATAATTCTATAATTTTTTTCATGGGCAGCCAAATTAAAACAGGATAATGTGTCAACAAAAGGTTGCAGTGATAGAGGGAAAAAAGCCACCAAGCCCAATCAAGATCGTTAGTTGCATCGGCTTTCTTTTTAAAAAAGAAAGTAAAAACTCCAACTCAGCTCAGAAGTAAATGCGAAGACTGTTAAAAACTTAAGAAATAGAATACGAACTGGGCACTACGTAACAAATGGTAGAACACTAATTCATAGGTATAATATAAAAAGTATATTTCTACGCCACATCATATAAAAGCACATTCGAATTGGAAGAAGAGGCCTCTGGGATATCTGAGGCATCAGGGAACAAGGATGAAGCAGGAGAACACAGTGACTGTCGATATTTAATCAGATTTTAATCAGTTAGCCCCGATTTCAACGTTTACGTCCAATTATGAGCATAGGAAATCCATATAATAGAGTTTCATAAGGGAATAATAGTTGGATGTCGTGTGAAAATGAGAAATGGAAGTCCAAGGGTGACACTGAGTCCAAAAAGTTAGGTATGCTAATGTGAACAATGCTCTGTACTTCAGGCTTGTTTCATGTGATTAATATACGTGAAGAACTAATAACTAATTATTTTTTACCAATTAATTACTAATTAATTAACTGATATTATATATGAAAGTAATTGTTTCTTATCACTACTTATACCTCGCAACATAATATTCACTCAATTTTGTAATACTTTATTTATTTCCTCTTGAATTTTTGTAAAAATAGAAATGCAACAGTATTGCATTGTCTTTTGTGATTTAATAAAATAAACAAACAGCAACAAACGTAGTGGCCATCATCTTTGTAATAACGTTGAAGGATAACACGCATTTCACATTTCTTAATGAATAATATTATAAACGCTGCGCTCTAAAGTTTCATATGCAAGAACCAAGGACATTTGGAGTCCAGATCTGCCATATTACCCATTCACTCCAACAATCATCTGACCAGAACAAACAATATTTAGTGCTTCAGCTTCAATGTACGGTATATGAACAGCCTGTTATATGCATAAAAATGAAATAATAATTTCAGGATTTTAATTTGTGCGAGTGTAATGATATCTGGTACAGCTCAACAAATCTTTCTAAAAGAGCCCAAACAAAAAATTTCATGAAAATTCGTCCACTGGGAGTCGCATTATTACGTGCGGATGGACGGACATCGCGAATAGATGCTATACACATATATGAGAACGACCAGGTAGATGAAACATGCTAATTGAAAGCAGTAGAAGCGCTTTGTGACGCGGGTTTCTGCTATGAGACTCTAGAATAACCCGGTTTAGAGCTGGAGGTGACCATAGGTCTTGTGTTCCCAAGGCCAGTATATGACCAGTTTATGTATGGCAAGGCCAGTGTATGTATGACACGGAAATTATAAGTAAAATAACCCTACACGTCAGACCATATTGGATAAATTATCTGCTCTTAAAAATCTTCAATAAATTTTTCGTATCATTAGCAGATTCAAACCAGAACCTCATTAGTACAAGGTGGAGAAAAACTAGTTGGATGGTTTTATCTTTGTCCATATGAAGGGCTTTAATTTAACAGCACTATATAATATAATATTATATTATATTATATTATATTATATTATATTATCCTGTGATAAAATGTCGCATAATAAATACTTAAGTTTGATTTTAATATTTTCCATATTTAACCTGTATAAAGTTTTGGCTTGAAGCCAGAGTACTTCAGTAGTTAATAATAAAGTATGAAATATAGCTCGAAATATATTTGCAGATTGTGCCAATAAAAACATTCTCCTTCACAATTGCCTTTTAATAAACAGTTTTAAAATTTGCTCAAACTTTGTTTTTATTATACACAGCTTCTGTTGTATGAAATCGAATGTTGGTATCTTGTAAGCTGACTTTATCTTCATATTTTCTAGGCAATAATAAGATGATAATAATAGAACAGTGTGCTTTATATCTTTATAATAAAACAAGAAATAAGATAAAAATCATGAAATCAGGCGGCAAGTGCTCCCACCGACAAACACGTTATATAAGTCAAGTTAACATAATGTTGCATAATAATAAAAAGCAGTTGTACGAAACAGCTACCAAATCTCTCATGACTAGTTTGTGAAAGAAATAAATAAAATCTGAGAGAGTGAATGTATTTTTATCCTTTTGGACAGACCGTTTCTTTGAGAGGTACGAGCCCCGTTAAGGAATGGCTATGGGTGCTCTTTGAGCTCCATAAATTCAGAAGAAGCTTTTCTAAACAAAACATTATATATTTATGTGAAATGGGACTTGACTGGGTGTCATAACCAGGCCTCTGCTTCGATGGCCCACTTCACGAAAGTGCACAAAAAACATTACTTCGATCGGATGATATCACCTCATAAAAAGAAGAAGCGATTTTTTGTTGTTGATCAATCATTTTCAATATACTCAGTAAGGTAATAACTGTCCTTTGCACTTTTCAAATTTCTGCAGTATTCTTCGAATAAATCGCATATGTTCAATCCTGCACGAACGAGCCTGCCTCATGCACAATTTTAACCGTCAATTTTGATTTCCTGCAATTCCTTCTTTCTGTTCTCCAGAATCTCGTCCAAGTTGATTCATCATCAAACTTCCCCCCAAGGAAGGCGGGAGGGTAAGTGGGGGAGAAAGAAGGGTTAAGGGAGGCAAAGAAATTCGAAATCACATGCGTCGATTGTGCATTGAAATTCCAAGAGAAAAGCAGTTTTAGAAGGAAAGTTATTATTTAAAATAAATTTTCGTAAAACGTTTCTTATTGATCGATTATCTTTCAATGGCGAATAAAACTGGCATTCCTTCGGGGTGAAAGCTGGTAACAGGTCAACCTTAGGGCATTTCCACTGTTTCCTCTTTTCAACAGATTATATTCATTTCTTAAAATGAGAAATAAAGGGGCACTAAAATCACTGTCATTAAATCCAAAATGAATTACAGCAAATCTTAAATTACTTGAGCTCTTGTGTGTTCCTTTATCGTAAAGTCATCCAAATCAAGATGATATCTATAGTGAAATCATGTGATGTGTGTGTGCGCTAAAAGCCTACTGTTGTGGGCATCGTAGTTTTCGCATCTGTATTTGAACCAATCACATCACTACGGCCCACGTTTCATTTTTCACCCCACGTGGTAATTCGTTGTTCTTTTGCCACACGGACCACGAACATGGACGCACGTACCAAAACAAACGAGAAAAAGCTCTTCCAGCCCAAGTTCAGTGTTAATTGATACAATTTTTCCAATTATCCACCAAACTGAACTGTTTTGCGGGAAGAAGATGAACAGTCCCGTTTCTCCGGTGCGTGCGACTTCATCATTCCTCCCTCCCCTTTCTTTCTTCAGTCCATATCGGGCCAAGTGGAGTAAGTCGGGTAATGAGTATTCCCTGGTGGCGCGCCTGTTACGTTGAGTACCTCTTAGCAGCACGTGCGCGAGGGGTGTGCTGGGAAATCATGCCTACATTGTTCCTTGTCGTTCAGCAGTCGGTGGCCGAGGCTCCTAACGAAGTGTTGTGAGGGTCGGCGCTGCAGCTCGAAGCTCGTACTCTTATTTAATTACCACTCCGACATGCTGTGGATATGGCCTCTGGGGGGAGGGGGTTGAGACAAAAATAAGCACCGCGGCTTTGCCACTACAGAGAGATAGAAGAGAGGAAGTGTTTATCCCACTCCAAACATCTGGCAAACCCCTCAGGTACTGGGAGTCTGTTATCAGCCTCTAGCTTCTTTCCACGTAAACTTATTTCTTTCTTGACGAGTTCGGCACGCCCTCTTACGGCTAGGTGCTGTCATTACTGTTATTACCACCGTTATTCTGTAGCGCCTTCATGGGAACGAATCAATCCAATCAGTCTCTCTCTCTCTCTACCTTGTGTGTGTGTGTTTGTCTGTCTGTTGGGACGTAATTACGGTACATAATTGCCAATGTTTGTCAATATCTGTAGCATCTCAATATTTTGGGAGAGTAAACTTGAAAAAGAACAGAAAAAAGAAGCGCTTACATTGTGTGCAGTGAAAATAATGTAAGTAATGGAAAATAATAAAAGTTCATCTTTATTACAGAGCATTAAAATAATGGTAAAAATAAATGAAAGAAAACATGTATAAATTATTTAAAAATAACCATAAATACTGCATTCAAATAAACTTTACTTAGACATTTAACACAGGTGGTAGATGACTTTCATCAACCGGTGAAATACCACCACTTTGCTTATTGGAGGCTTGAAGTGGTGAAACCCATGTTTAGTCTCTAGAGCAAAGTTTCCGGTATCCCCCCCCCCATACTTCAACCCATGCACGGTACTAAGTACTATAGGTTTTGATACCTTTCGTGTTTGGGGTTTTCATAAAAAAAAAAAAAAAAAAAAAAATGTACATGAAGTGCATAGCACGGTTTCCTAACGCTGATCAAACTAAGTTTGCAACTCAGATGCCATTCCTTTTTTGATAGTAAAAATTCAACTATGCATCTTTGATTATTCATTGATTCATAGCGGCGCAACCTAGAAAGGGTGGCTGCCACTCTGAAAAGAAACTTTAAAGGTCACTATTTCCATCTTTATATATCTTTGAAGCCCACAAGCACGTGTGCAGTAAATTAAAATTTTATTATGGAGTTAATAATCAGATCTACCATGAAAATATCAATGACTGAAATGTACCATTAAAAATACTTGATTTTTTAACTTTAAAATAAAATAAGATACTGAGAATACACTGAGGAACCATAAATTTCGCAAACAATATGTAGTTTCCGAAATTTCTCCATGTGGGTTTAAATTATGGAAGCCATTTTAGACTGCTACTGTTAATAAACTAAACGCACGTTTATGTGAAAATGGACACCAACAGCATACTTTCATTGCAATTGAAATAAATTTATTCCTCTCAGGTGAGAGATTGCAGAAATTCAACAAGAAAAAAGGCACTTAAACCTTGAGGCAATCCTTCTTAAAACAAAAAAAAAAAAAAAATATGAAATACACTTACTCTAATGTTCTTCGCTCCGATTCCAGAAGATTATGTAAAACACCAGATGGCACTAATACACAGAAGTCATAGCATTTTCCGATGTCTGTAATTGCTCTGCTAGGGCAGGGATTTTAATGGATTCTCCACAGAGTCGATACTCAACTATCACAGACCTCCTCTCATAACATGCTTTTGTTTCAATGTTGGTATTGAAACATTAACGACACAGCATCACACGCATATAAACTGAAATGAAGGGAATTAAGTAAAAAATAAATGAACAAGAACAATTCCAAATTGGAAAGATGAGTAATTTAAATTAATTTCTAACATTCCCCTGAGAAACTCTGCCCGCTAATGTCCCGAAATAAGAGAAGTTAAATTGATACAAAAATTACATCGGATTTTTGTACATTAATTTTATTTCATTATTCAGTGTTAAGAAAGTCATTCTATACGTAGCATATGAGCTTATTCTACACAGACACCCTTTAGAAATTAAGATGCACGTAACTACACGTTTCTTCTCACTTCCTGGAGAATTCTTAACAAAATTATTTTGAAAACGCTTGAAAAAATTCAATTAAAATGTATATTTAATGTTACCCATAGAATTGTACGAAGCTGCCTTTAATTTATCTTTAAGTGACTTAAAGAGTGCAATAAATTGATCTTGCAAATTCGATTAACCAGCAAAATTCATTCGTGAAATGTTTACCAAACAGCTCAATTGGATTCCTGCGAAATTTTTCATCTTAGTTTAAACACATTACTCAAACAACTCCTTGTGAATCTAAAAGACAGTAAAATGAATTATAATCAAGAACTTCCGCCTGCTGAGCGTGTCTTTATTTCAGGGAAATTTTTCTAGAGAGAGAGAGAGAGAGAGAGAGAGAGAGAGAGAGAGAGAGAGAGAGAGATAGATGAAAGTCTGGAAGAAATCATCCTCTTAAAATTGAAACATATGATCACTTCCTCCTCTACCGCTCCCTCACCTTCATGCAAACGGAACATACCCTGTTATGTTTTATATTTAAGTAACTAAAGTGACGCTTTAATTACCTTTTTAATTGGCCCTGCGTTTCTTAAAGTCGCAGTGATAAGTGATTCTAAGTGGGACTTATGATCCGAGTCAGTTGACTTATTTGCATACATGAAGGACAGATGTTGTAGATTCTAATTACACCGATGTGCTTCGCTCACATCCCTCAGCCTCGCAACATCACTGTGTTATCTTAAAATGACACTAATTGCGAATCTACAGGGAAATGATCCGTTCAGAGCAGGAAAAGCAAGGACAGGATATTTATCAACTACTGAACGAACTAATGAGTAATGCCTATATTCCTTTGATGTTTTATTGCGTCTGTTTTTCTGGAGCGAATTTTTTTGTAACCGGCATAATCATAAACTATATTACTTAGCTACTTTATAAGTACAATTAATATTTTGTTTGAATTTGAACTACTCAACAAGAAATTTCAGCTCTTACAACCAAAGAAATTTTGGCCAAATCGTTAATACTGCTTCTTATTATATGGTCATGTTTCGTAGGTCACTGAATAATTTCTTAATTGGAGAATATTTCAATTATCCGATGAATATATTATCATAGACTGAAGGAAGCAGTTATTGTCTATTACATATGAATCTGTATTTTATTTATGTAATGCAGCATAGACTGAATTAACAAGAATTTATAGTTCGCTTAAACTAGAATTAACACCTTTCCAATTTGATAGTCTTACTGGAATTATCCAAATTTCTAGAGCCATCTTTTGGGTATATTTAAGGGCATTTTTGGACTCAGAGGAGATTCCTTTGGATTGGAAAACTGCCAATGTATCACCAATACCTAAAAGCTGTTCTAAGGGTGAATTTGGTAACTACAGACCGTTAGTCTGACTTCAGTGGAAGGAAAAATCTTAGATGCAATGATTAAGAGTGCAATTCAGAGATTCAATAATTAAGAGTGAAATTCAGGGACGTTTAAATAAATATGGCATTCTGAAGGACATAAAACATGCCTTTGTTCAGGATAAATCATACTTAACTAACTTAGTAGGCTATTTTGACAGAGTTATCCATGACCGATTTAAGGAACAATTTCGACATACTTTATATGGATTTTAGTAAAGCATTTTACTTGGTCCCTCATGGGAGGTTACTGTATAAGCTTGAACAGCTCGGTATTACTGGTAAGATTCTAAGATGAATTGCTGGGTGGCTGCAGGGCAGAAGGCAGAGGGTTGTGATTAATCGATATTCTTCAGAATGATAATTGTATTAATTTAACGTGAGCTTATTATTATTAATAACAACTTCAAATTGATGCAACGTCAGGAGTGGGGTCCCTCAAGGATCGGTTCTTGAACCACTGTTGTTTCTTATTTTCATAAATGACATCGACAGGACAGAAGGCGTATATCAAAATTTGCAGACAGATAACGTAAAGGTTGGCAGAGTCGTGAATGATCAGTGCCAAGCAGCGCTCCTTCAGGATGACTTGAACACTTAGGAAATAGCAATCCACAAATACATTATACACTTGGTGGGGCTAAATTATAAACAGTGGATGAGGAAAGGGATCTGAGCGTTACAATACGGGTAGATATGAAGCTTTCTGAACAGTGTAAACAGGCAGCCAGGAAAGCCCAAGTTAGCCTATCCATCATTTATCGAACGTTATCTTGTATGATAGGAAGGTCATAATTCCACTGTCAAGACCATATTACGGAATACTATGTTCAAATACGGGGACATTATCTGAAAAATAAGACAATGAGTTTTTTGAAAGAGTCCAAAGAAGGGCAACTCGAGTGGTAAGATAGACAGAAGGACGACCATATGAAGAAAGACTCGAATTATGTGGGCTGCAGAACTTGGCAACTACGTACCTCAGAAGTGACCTGATTGAAAGAAAGTAAAATTGCTGTTTTAAAAAATTCCAGAACTAAAGGATGGCCTTTAGTTCTGGAAATTCAAATTACAGTTTAAATTTAGATTGGACTGTAGGAAGTTTTCTTTTAGCCAGTGAGTCGTTTATTTCTAGAACAAGCTGCCCTCGCATGTAGTTGAGGCTGACAGTTTGAATGAATTCAAAGGTCAACTAGATAGTTATGTGTGAGGAGAGAAGCATATAATTTGTATTTTCTTATCTACTTTCTTGTTCTCTTAGTCATCACTGTGGAAACGCGAATATAAAAGCTGCAACCTTAATAGTGCCAGAGCAAAAAAACTACTCGGAATTAAAGACTAACTAACTCTTAAAAGTGAACATTGCATACTGCTTCGAAGTGATGTAAAGACCCTAAATCAGGCATGCTACAGAATCAGAATAACTTGCAACAATCCGTCTGCCTAACCTGCCACTACGGGAAGGAACCAATCATTCGTTGTCATATATGCAAAATAACGTTTTGTGCCCACTCGGTAAAAACAGACATCACACATCTGTCCAAACAATGTCGGAGAATATTCACATGTGACAAATGCCTTGTAAATGTCTCTGAAATATCTGAGCTTCCTCTCTCCCAGACTGAAACTAGCCATATCAACGAGACAATCACTGATCCAAGTCAATATTCTCAGTGAAATACTGGTTTGCCTGAACCTTCACTCATGACCGCCGCATGTGATAAAGCAGTGGGAAACGGAACACCACCTGATGGCACTGCCAACCACGTTATATGCAGCACGAATCAACCAAATTTTCCATCGGAAATAAATTAATGATAAAAATTGTGCCTCGAACGCTAACGCATTCTTCACCTCAAACCAGTCAATACTCACAACAGATACTTTCCAAGATGAAGATAATTCTCCAAGAATTAATGCCGAAACTAGTGTCGACGCCTCCTCTACAGCCAGAGAGTGCAGATTTCTTGATCCTCCTAATTTACCAATTGAGGTCCCAAATTGAGGATCTCAGAGATGAGGTCTACTCGCTGAGGAACCAAAATAAGCATATCACTCATATGCTCTCGGACCTCTGTTTTTTGGCGAGCCAAAATGGCAAGCTAACATCTCAGCCATCAATAATACTTAAACGGACAAAAAAACTACTCATCTAGTAAAACCTCCTAGCCTTATAGAGCCTGGCTCCCACACTCAAATCCATTCAAGACAATTAGTAGGCAGATCTGCAGACACTCCGACTGAGCACGTTAGCAGGGACCGGTCATGCACTCAGCAGAAAGACATACTCAGACCCTCCGCGCAATAGGGTGCAGCTGTGGTTGTGAACAACCACAGCTGCATCCTATTAAAGACGTATCCCAGCCAGAGAACTGACCAGGAAATAACAAAGACTCTCACAGGCCCAAAAACTAAACAGTAATTTAACTAACGACCGTCATGTTCTGCCCAACTCATATGAAAGTGAAAGTGAAAGTGTGTTTAGGGTCCAACGGCACCAGGGGTTTCCCCCATCTCCGCGTAGTTTACATTGTGGGTGAACCAGTTGACTGGAAAAGCCAGAGATTTAAAAGTGTGTGGGAATTGTATTTGTGTGGTGTCGTGTACCGTTGTTCATCTGGTCATTTAGCCGCTGGACCCCTATTGAGGCCCAACGTTGCCCCACTTTCGCCCCGTGGAGGCAGACCAGGAACTCACTTGACTTAAGTTACTCTGGCAGGTCCTGCCGCTTAATTTCCTGAGATTTCGGCGGCTAGGACCTAAAAAAAAAAAAATAAATAAATAAATAAATAAAAAAAATTAAATTAAAATAAAATAAAATAAAATAAATAATAATAATAATAATAAAAAAATAAATAAAATTATTAAAAAAATAAAAAATAAATAAATAAAACAAAATAATTAAAAAAATAAAATAAAATAAAAAAATAATAATAAATAAAAAAAATAAAAATTGAAGATATATAAGTGTGTATATACATATGCTGGTATGCTTACCAACAGCTCTTCTAGCGATACCTACGTTCCATCTGGAAATATGCAAACTTCTGGAGATATACAGCCAACCCCGCCTCAAGTTCCTCAAGATGCCTTCGAGCTACAAATATTGATCGCCCTACCTATCATGCTGTTATTCCTAACTAGACCTCCTTATCCCGCCAAGTAACAGCTTCGAAATCTCGTCTTACACTGGCCAAGAAATATATCTCTGTAATTCCCACCAGAGCGAAGATTTTCGCCTCCAGATTTGGACCTAGAACATCTCCTGAAGCTATTAGGAGAATGTTTATTGAGGAACATAACCTCTCAGTTCAGGATAAACGGCTTAAAAGTCGGCAAACAAGATGTTCCTTCTTCCTCATAATGTGTTCACCCGCTGTCTACCAAAACGTTGTAGATCCTGCCTCCTGGCCCGAAGGAATATAAATCAGACCCTTTTCTGTGGAAAAGAGACCCCCATCAACAGTCTCAACTAATCCACCCTCCTCGATAGCAATCAGTGCTTCAAGGAGATAAGTATGAATGCTACACACTCCAGGTATTTTCTCAAAATGTGCGCAACATAAGTCGCAATTATACGGGTAGATCTGAGCAATTAGTAGTGACCTACATCAGCATCATCAAACTGATACCATCAAGAATTGACAAACTTGAAAGCCTACCTTCAATAAAAATACTAGAGGTATGTGCCTTAAAAGGTCCCCAGGAATTATACAGTCAGAGTCTTGTACCAGAATGTCAAAGGCCTTCGCAACAAACTGGATACCGTTGACCAAATTCTCCTCGCCAGTGATATCGATATCCTCTGTGTCACCGACATCTGGCTTGATAAAGACCAAGATTTTTTTTTTTATATCCTGTGCTCCAGCTCGCTATAAATCTGCATTTACTTCTAGAGTTGGCCAAAGAGGAGGCGGTGTTGCCGTTCTCTTTAAGAGATCACAGGCTTCACTTGTTCATCAAGTTTCTAGCCAAACACCAGCATATGAAGCTATTACTGTAATTCTCAGCTACCATAGTGTCCTCATAGACGTAATTGCTATATATATATATATATATACCCTCCTAGCACCTTCGTATGAAGCCATCCACGAAATATCACATTGGATCATCAACCAGCTTCATCCTTCAGCCTTGCACTTTGTCTGTGTAGACTTTAATCTTCCTTCCCAGCCAGTTAACCTTCAGTAAATGCTCCTATCAAACTTATCTTGTACAGTGCTACAAATGATCAACGATCTCCCGACCAGAGGTACATTTTTGTATAACAACTAACTAAATTCCATCCTTGCATCTTTTCCTTGCACACCTTATTACCTACCAGAGACTTATTTCGATTCGCACCACAAACCAATTGTTCTTTTTTTACACCTACCTGCTCCAAACTTCAATGTTGTCATTTCGACTAATACCAAAGTAAACGGAGCAATATGGCCTTAGTTGCTAATGCTCCTAAAAATCAAATAACAAACAAACCAAAGTAATATTTCCAAGCTTTTGAGTATTCCTAAATGTGCTGAGGCTTCTTCTGTCATCCCGTGGACAGAGGCAGCCTCAAGGCTTAAGACAATTGAGATCTTTGCAGCATCAAAGAGAATTTCCATCATGCCTCGATCCAGAGTATGATGGACTCCCCATCTTAATATGAGCTTCAAATTAAAACAGTATCTGCACAAAATGTGTAAGCAGTCGTAAAGGGCCCAAGACATGATAGCTTATTCTAGAGCGCGCGCAACGTTTAACAAACAGAAATCTCAAGCAATTAAGCATTATATGGATATAAGCCTTCGTAGAGGAAAATGTCCCTACTCTGAGCGGTCTTCTGATTACCCGTAAATCTTGAACCTGACCAGTGGTTTGACTTCATATCTAGATTTGCCTCGAACACGGAACAATGTCCTGATCTTCATACACCAACAACTGGAATCAGTATCAGTCTGCAGTATAAATCTCCAGCGAACAGCTTATTGCTTTATGTATGCTTTATGTCAAATTCGGGGCACAAAAGAGCTCTCTTATCCTATTTGTGTATAATTCCCATAAATTTCGTGTGTGTTCTGGTCGTAATTCCCATAAATTTCGTGTGTGTTCTGGTGCTCTGTTTTGCAGGACGAAAACCCGAGTGTGTGGGGTCGGGGGCTTTCTACTTTCGCTTTACACAATGGAAAAAAAAAGCAACCATCTGAAAATTAAAATTTTATTTTACTCTTAAACTCTTTCGATTATAAAATCACTGTGTTTAACTGAATTCTTTAATTTTTCTAATTTTATACCATTATTCAAATTGTCCTAATATTTTAATCTCTGCTTTTTCGACCTCTTTCTTAACTTTAGAAAATTTAAGCAGCATAAATTGAATCTCAGTTTTGTCTTGGTATTACGTTTTACCGTTTGTACTGATTAGTAGGCTTTTTGAGAACAATTCAGATTTAATGTGAAATTCGATCCAGTATTAAGCTTAAGGAAGAAATCAGTAGTTTAACTCCAATAATCCTTTATACCATAACACAACCCAGAGTCTGTTTTTGGAGTGATATTATTCCTTTATATAAAAATAAACATAATGATTTATAATATTAAATGATTTTAGCGAGGGGAATTATTCAAAGTTATTGCAAAGACACTTTCCCCCAAAACATTGTCGAAGTTATTCTTAGAACAGCCTCTTAATTCTGGAGAATACCAAGACGAATAAATTTTAAACGATCAGAAAGTAAAGGCATTTTAAGAAAGCATTGCAATAGCTGAAAGTTGTCGAGAAATAATTTCGCATTTCAGGAAAAATCGGAATAACTGATCACCTTGATGTGCAGATAAATGTCACATCCGATGACGGCTAGGTGAATGCAATATCTTCTACTCTTTGACTTGCGTCTGTCAGTTCTCCATTCAAGTCTCTCTCTCTTCAGACATTTCATGTCTACCTTAGAATTGATAGTGCTCTAAAATTGCGGCTCGTCATTGGAGATGGTATCGGACTATTTCATTTGATTTACGA
This sequence comes from Mastigoproctus giganteus, assembly GCF_048544385.1. Lineage (NCBI taxonomy): Eukaryota > Metazoa > Arthropoda > Arachnida > Uropygi > Thelyphonidae > Mastigoproctus > Mastigoproctus giganteus. The sequence goes on from NC_143583.1 coordinate 9,492,195, forward strand.
GGAAAATTATGAGATTTACGATCAAATAAAACACGATCACCATTGTGATGAGCAGAACTTGAAGGGAGGCAACAAATTGTGCACTTTATTAAGCCATCAACGTCCAAATAGGCACATCCCAACGATTTCGCATTGGGGAAGCGGCTATTGGTAAGAGACCAGGAAATAAAGAGATTTTAAGACCTTATGTTGTGTGCTGCTTTACACCCAAATGATCTGAAAAAAAGATTTGTTATATTAAGTCTGCAAAGTAAATAAAAAAGGTTTTTAGCAAAATTAAAACGTGTTCAAAACTTTCCTTAATATACTTGAAATGAAAGAAGCAGTTCGGCGAGCATAAGATACAGGTGGGATCGAGACCAGAGGAATTGAAGAATTCTGAGTTTAATTTATATCCTCAATTTTCTTTCCACCTTGATCTGGTGATGGGTGACTTTCGCTGCTGGCAGCATCGAAATGTCAAAACTCAGAACCGGTAATCGACTGAATGATAAAGTGCAAAAGATTTCATCATTTTTCTTCGGTGTGTTTCTGACAGAAGAAAGAACGGTCAGCGTTGTCCTCTGATTTAAAACAACACTGCCATAATCGATAACAAAAATACATCGTCCATCACTAACGGAAGTATTTAGCCAATGAAGGGCTTGCTTGATAGTCGTAATTCATCGTAATGTGACAGCAAAGATTGACGAGCACCCAATAGGGGAGCATCCAGAAAAGGCGGGGGGGGTGCTGCTAAAAGTTCTGCTAAGTGGAAAATTTACGGAATGGGCTGAGACTGTCAAGGCGAAACTTAAATCCAATGAATATTGTAAAAGCAAAGAAAATGGGCTTCGAAGAAACACACGGGAAATTTCAGGGTTTAAGCGCTGACGTGGAAAGCGTACTGCCGTTTATCTGAGAAGTATGATATTAAGTGAGCACGAATGCTCTAGTCTGACCCCCTCCCCTATTTCCATGGATGCATGCATATATATACCGCTGTTATTATTAAAGTTCGCCTATTCGGACACATCTTCAGAGAAACTAATTGATATAAAGAGGAGTTATTTTGTCCGTGCACTACGAAAATAAGTGAGATGGGAACTATGAAACAAATATAATTCCTGAAGTCATTACCAGAAAAAGGAAGGTATTTTTTTAAAAATTTTCCTAATATATCTTGTATCATATTCTATAAATACAAATCAGTGTCAATAGGTTTAAACACACAAAACTCCCTCTCTTCGGCTGTTCAACAGTAAGCATGAATCAAGTATGCTTTAACACGAGATGAAGGAAAGACCTGCACTGCTTTGCACATGGTTCACTCACCAGAAGATTAATCGCAGTTCCTCTTGAGTCGCCTGAGCTAAACCCCTTTGACTTTGGAGATTTCTAAAGAAGTGCTCGAAGTTGCAAGAAACCCACAACACCTATACTAGCAGCATTTTAACCACAGAGTATACCAGGTGTGGCTATTAAAAAAGGAGACTGCGCACAGCCCACTATACACCAAGCAACCCCTGTAAAACAAAGGCACAACGGTTCACCTTGAAACGTTCCCTAGTTGTCTGCCACGTTACGTTTCAATGAGCTAATTCGTTTTGCAGTGAGACAGGTTTTAATTAACTTGTGTTTTTGCAGTTGCATGAAAATGACAAACAAAATAATTAACAACGAGTCAACCTCAAATTTTTAACAAAGCTAAAGCAAACACCAGATGAAAGTTATAAGTTTTTACATCACGTTTATGGGGAACATACTATATCAAAAGCTCGCGTGTGTGAAAGGATACAAGACTTTAGAACAGGGGTGGGCAACTTTTTTCGTCAGCGGGCCGAATGAAATTTTCGTATCATGATGCGGGCCGAATGAAATTTTCGCATCATGATGCGGGTCGGCATAGATTGAACGATTTAATAAAAAAAATTAGAACCTAAAAAATGTTATATTACTTGAATTACCAAATTATTAATGTATTTTAAAAAAAAAATATCTGAATGTCCAATTATCATTGAAAATGCTGCATTCGGCATCAATTTTTCTTTTTTTTTTTTAATTGGCTCATTTTATGGGCTATAAATTATATTAAATTAAAAATTGTAATAATTAGAAAAGGCATAAAACAAAATATCTCGCACCAATATTATTTTTTTCAATAAGAAGTCAAACCCAAAGGCACTTCATTCGATCGATGCTACAATAATAATAGGAAATAACTCTTTGACGCTGCGTAGAATCACTTGGTTACCGTTGTACTGGCCGCGATTCCCGATTGAACCGAATTAAGCCGAACGTTTACGGCGAGTGTAGTCAGGTATGGATTTTCTATATTTATGCATTTACCGAGGGGGCCGGATTCAACATCGTCGCGGGCCAGATGTGGCCCGCGGGCCGGCTGTTTCTCACCCCTGCTTTAGAAGGAGGAGAACATATGGAAGACGATGAATAATCGGCATCCATGAAAACTGATGAAAATGTGAACCAGATAAGGACATTGATCAGAAGTATTTAAGCATTAAAATGGTTGCATCAAAACTTAGTATGGACAAAGAAACAATTAGACAAATTTTAATCGAAAATTTAGGAATGAGAAAAGTACATGTCAAGATGGTGGCAAAAAATTTTGAATGGAGATCAAAGAATGAGAAAACTCCAAGTTTGTGAAGATTTATTTTAATAAAAATAAATCTTTATTACAAAAAAAATTTACGATGATCCAGACTTTCTGAGTAATGTAAATTACTTGCGATGAAAGTTTGCTGTTCCAGTACGACCCAGAAACTAAAAGAAAGTCGATGCAATCGAAGGCAAAACAAACCACAAAAGGCAAGATTGACAAAATCAAACATGAAAACCATGCTTTTTGTTTCCTGCAATGTTAAACGAATTATTAAGGCTGAATACGTCCCACCAAACCAGACTGTCAATAAAGCATACTACATTGAGGTTCTGACAAGGCTGCGCGAAAAACTTTGAAGGAAGAGACCTGAATTGTGAAAGGACGGTTAGAGAGACAATGGTCTCCATAAAGACAATGGTCCAGCACACATCTCGCTCTCTCTTCGCTAGTTTCTGACCCAAAAAAATAAATCACTGTGTGCATGAGCAATGCACCCTACTCGGCAGAACTAGCCTCATGTTATATTTTTCTCTTCCCTAAACTGGAAAGTGTACTTAAGAAGGGAACCCATTTTCATGTTCATCTTCCATTGAAGACTTTCAGAAAAAAACATAGCGAAGTGTTAAAATGGCTTAAAGAAATGTGCTTGGAAGAAACGCGTAAAACAGTGTGTGCAAGCACTAGGCAAATTATTTAGAAGGGGTTAACTTGCAAGTTACATAACATTTCATTATATGTATTTTCTTGCCACACCTGCTATGAGACCAAGAATCACTCATTTTTAGAGTCCGTCGGTCTCATTAAGCCAGCTTCGGATTTACGGCAACAATTCATCATATCAGATTTTGGTTTTCAATACTTGGTGGATGCACACATCATTTCCATACAGTTGCTCTACATGCACCAATAATTTGAGCTCTTTGGTATTCAAACAGGTCAGTCATTTTTATATACTTTTTCATATTGCCTCTAAATAAACATTGGCTTTTATCGTCATGCAGTACTATCTGCAAGAATAAAAAATATCATCACTGTATGTTCATAAATGCATCATACAGTCAATGCAAAAATTACTACTTGTTATTGGATGTTTCTATTATTTTGTCCACTCTTCCGCTTTAGAAACATAGTCCAGTGGTGTGAACACGTGAGCAAGATAATCCAACATTCTAGACTCCTGTCAATCTCAATCTCACTCAATACACTACAATCTCAACATCCTACATTCACACTTACATTTATCAATGCAAGTGTGAAATGTTTCATGCTTCACTAACCTGCTCGCAAATTCTGTAACCTTTCAACACATTGAAAGGTTCCAGAACGTCCATATTGTGCATACAAAATATGGACGTTCCCCACCAATCTACTTTCTCAGTAGATGCAGCAGAATGGAGTTGTAATGGTGGCTACTCTGTAAGGCAGATAAACTGTACAGTGCAGCAATGAAACAGAACAATGATGCCAATACAACTTTTTTACTGTGACTCACAAATATTTTAGGACTGTAAAAAGGCCTAAAACTTTTAAAGTATAAAAGAAATTCTGAATATTATTGTATTTTATATTGTATAATTGCATATAATACAAAATACTGATTTTATATTGTATAAAATCTTTGCATACAATAAGATAAAATAAACTGCAGTCTGCGCATCATTGTATTTGAATAAATTTTACCCAGTCACTATCAAAAACACCAGGCCTTTAGTCTTAAGGCTGGTTGTGGATATTTTGGCGCAAAGACAACTTTACTAATATTGAACCAGTTCATATAATCTTTATCGTGTATTATGTCTTACTTCAAATATTATACAGTATCATAATTTTAAAGTACGATCATAACTGTCTTTAAAGCTGTGCAATTTACCTTACGATCATAACTCTATAAATATGAGTAATTATCCTCATGATCAAAATAGTCTAAATCTGTGTGATTAACCACGATTAGGATCACGCCATTTTACAGTATGATCAGTTATTTTGCCTTGTGATTCACGGCTGTTAAACTTATGTGTTTATAACTAGTATTAGTCATATAATGCAAGGAAGCCATAGGCTGAGCCGGGCAAAAAAAGTAGATAAGGAAATAAAAATTATGCACTTCCCTCCTCATGCAGGTAACTATTCAGTTTACCTTTTAATTTCTTCAAACTCTCAATGTCAACTATCTGCGAAGGCAAATTCTAGCAATCAACATTTTCGCTAGCTGGAATCTAGTCTTCTCTGTAATTTGAATTTATGACCCTAGTTCTGGAATTATTTATAACAGTGAAAATTCGCCTTCATTTATTTTACTACCCTCTCTCAGAACCTTATAAACCTCAACCAGGTCCCGTGTAAAGTGCGTGGTTGCCAAGCAAGCTCTGTAGTCCACACACTAGAAGTCTTTTCTCATACAGTCATCCTTTTGCCGATCCCACAATTCGAGTTGCCCCCTCTTGGGACCCTTTCAAGTAGCTCAACGTCTTTTTTGAGATGAAGTCTTTATACTTGAACAAAGTATTCCGAATGTGGTCTTAAAATTGTCCTGTATGATGGAACTGTGACTTTTTATCTCTACAAGATATTGTTTGATAATGTTAATAAAGAATCTTATGATTATTATAAATCGATAGGACACCATGGACTTGCCTGGCCGCCAGTTTACACTGTTCAGAAAACTTCATATCTGCCGGAATCATAACTCCTAGATCCCTTCTACTATTTATTATTTCGACCTCACCAAGTGAATGTTATTTTTGGATTGCTCTTTCCCACGTGTAAGACCTGGTATTTTGCTGTTTTAAAAGATAGCTTCCACTTTTCTGACCATTCTCGAACCTTCTTTAAGGCATCCTGAAGGAGCACTACTTGGCACTGATCATTAAAGACACTCCTAATCTTTATGTCGCCTGCAAATATTTACATCACGCCCACTATCCCTTCGTCGATGTCATTAATGAAAATCAGAAACAACAGTGGTTCAAGAACCGATTCTTGGGGGGGGGGGATGGACCCGCTTTTGACGTTACACCAATTTAAAGCACATCCATTAATCACAGTCCTCTGCCTTCTGTCTCGCAACTACTCTGCAATCAATCTTATAATCTTTCCAGTAATGCCAACATATTCCAGCTTTTACAATATCATCTTACGATGGACTGAATCAAATTCCTTGCCAAAATCCAAATAAACTATGTCAAAATTATTCTCTACATCCAGCTCTCGAGCAACTGTTTATTTATTTATTTCTTTTTTGTTAGTTGTTGGCGCATTGGCTTCTGTGGCCATAATGCACTTCCCACAGTTTTGCATTTTATTCTGATCCATGCCCGAGGCGGGATTCAAACCCGCCACCTATGGTTGCCAGGCAGGCACTTTACCCAGCTGACTATCCCGGTCGGCTGAGCAACTGTGTCAAATTAGTTTATCAGGTTACTTAAACGTGATTTTTCCTTAACAAAACCATAATGCGTGCCTCCTTCAGAATGCCATTTCTATCTAAATGTTCCTGTATTGCAATTTTGAACATCGCATCTGAGACTTTCCCTACCATTGAACTCAGATAACCGGTATGTAGTTACCAATCTCACTCTTGGAACCACGTTTATGTATTGGTGAACGTTAGCACTTCTCAAATCCAAAGAAATGTCTCTGACGTCCACAGATCTTATCTTAATTAAAGTCCCTCAAAATTCCTCTCGATATGGCATGATTATCCTGTTCTGGCATCGTCCAGTCCCCAAGGCTAGTCTATTATTTGGCACCGCTTTTAAAGCTCAAGTCTGACCAATATTCAGAGTTTTAAATGCAGAATTCATGAAGTTGAAGAAGCGCATATATATTTATTGTGGTTTCTCGCATATATTCTGGCTTGTTATTGCGAATTTAATGAGTATCTTTTGTTACGTGAAACGCCTTAAGGACAATTGTGATCCTTAGAAGTCGTGTAAAACACTTATTGTTTCCGAAGTCGCTACAAATTCAAATGAGTTCTGAGAAACTCCAACCTGTTACCTCCTAGCTATCACCGCGCAAATGGCAAAAGAAAGCGAAACTGGGTAAACACGCGAGGCAAGATGCCACCACCTTGGAGAATACGGGAGGTGATTCAGCATCGCAGTTTGCAGATTTAGTCAGCGAATACGCGAAGGCACTGAAAAAAAGTAGTTTTTCTGCTTACCAAAAGACCTACGGCGACAAATACCTGATGTTACACTCTACAACACTACGCAGTATACTGCGAATGTGAACTTTTTTCCTCCCCGAGTGTTGACACCATTTCGTTAGGAAATATCCTCGCGAACGTTTGCCACTTTCCCTGAAGGGAGGGGGAAAAGCGAACTGTTAGCAATACTTGTTTTTCACTTTGATAACGATTTTCCATCCTTCCTGTATCATCTGTCGTATGACGAACTACGATGCCAGATGTTTCCATAGCAATCTCGCGAGACATCACAGTCTATAACACAGACTGCTCTCACAGATATAAAGCGCAGGAATGGGACACGCTGTGGGAATGAATTTTAAGCGTAATTCGAATGACGACTCTGAGAGTTGAATGCAACTTGACTCTCACTCTCTTTCATTTCGACCGTTGTTTCGGATTTTCTGAAAACAGATCTGGCTGCAGGACATAAAAACAGTAATCGGGAAGACCCTTATCTACAGCTCAAACGCATTTCGTAGATATTGGGTGGAAACTCACAAAATGTTACGACTTTTAGTAAACACAGTGCAGTTGTAGAAATTGTTTCTGTCACCTCTTCTTTGATAGGACATTTAATTTTGTTATGTGGTGATGTTTTCTTCTCTCTTTAGTTCACTTTATTGATAAAAACTACTAAACTGCACATTTTGCAGGCCCTACATAAGGTGCAGTTTAAACATTAATGCATTTTGTAATATTCGTATAAATAAAACTGTGTCAATAAATAAAAGTTAATTGAAAACAATACACTCTTCTACCATATCTGAGTCCCTCACGGTAGCACACAGCTGGTAGAATTGCAGTCTTCCCATACCAGGTGGAAAAGACTTGAGTTCGAATTCGATCGATGGCGTGAGGAACTTTTTATGCACCTTTTTCACAACATGGATGAGTTAGTCAGTCTCAGCCGAGAGGTAGCATGGTTTTCCTCCGTAGGCACATTGACCTTACGAAAGACAATGTGCCTCCGTAGGCACATTGACCTTAAATCTGTAGTTTTAGCAGAATACCAAAACGCTATCAAAATCTCCTGTATTAAGATGATAATATTTCAATAAACAACGTATATAACCTCCCACATGGTAAAAAATATTATTTTAATTATATTTAGGAAATTTCAAACATTATTAGAATATTTTCCGTAATCCTCCATTTTATCATTCAGTGTACTATGAATCGCTGTGTGATTACTTTCACCTGAGGCCTCTGTGCACTATAAGAGTTACTGCTGACATCACCCTTCTAGCCAGAGTAATCACTGGAACTTATGGAGCATCTGATATCCTTAGTAAACTCAACTTCAATGCTCCTTGTAGACAAGTCAGGTATCTTACGCTGTTTCGCCTTGAACGCTGCTACCACTGACTTTATGAAGTTCAGTCCACTGAACAGAATCAGCAAATGACTCTGATTTACTTTTTTGACAACTCATAGTCACTGATGAACTCCATCCACAAGTTTGCCTCTTCTCTTCAACTGTAAAGTGACTAGCTCTCATCTAATTATTGTAGTTTATTATTATTATGTTTTATTATTTTCTTACTCTCTAATTTATTTATTATTTGTTTTACGATAACTTAACTTAATTTTGTACCTCTTTTCTATACATGCTTTTAATGTTTGAATTATATATCAATGTTTATCTTACTGTTGGATCTCTTACTATTTTTATCAAATGTGTTCATTGTTCTGCTCTCAGATACACCGTTATTAATAAAATACAAATAAAATATGTTTTGTTTTGGTTTATAAAATCCAAAAATATATATAAAAATAAATAAAATCCTAAAAATACGCCAGGATGTTGGGAAACATTTAGAGCTGGCATTTCATTTTGGAGATAATTTAAGGACATTCAAAGTTTCTGTAAAATCGAGTTTTTTTTGTAAGCAAACACTCTTACAAACTTTTGTAACCAAACAAAGGAGAGAGAGAGAAATCATATGGGAAATACAGTAAAGAGAGAAAATAAAAATATAAAAGTAAATAAAAACTTAATAAAACACAACAAAAGAGAGATAGAATAAAAACAAACGCTGGTAATGATTGAACAAGAGAGATTTTCTTAATTTAGACTTCTAACGTCGACATGTTCGTTCATCCGTAAACTCGCTTATCCAAACTCAGATCTATCGCCACTTGTTCGGATAAGTAACTTGATTGTACCTTAATCTGAGATCTTTGTATGTGTTGCATCGATGATAGTAAACATAAAAGACTCGAAAGAAAATATATTTCAAGGGCCACGCGCCACGAAGACGTCATTAACAACCGCAAAAGAGCTCTTCAGTCAGCGTCGAGACACATACGTCGAGTGGGTGTTGCTGTTAAGAGAGCAGCGATAGCCGTGTTCCCTGGAAGCGAATCGCCAGTGTCCTTAACAATTCCACAGAATCTAATCATAATAAAAACTTCTTTCCATCCAGAGAATTGCGCAACAATCTAGTTAACGTCCAATGGTTCTGGTGCACTTACCTAAGATTTAAGGGAACCCACTAAACTGGCTAAATGGGACTTCTTCGGCCAGTAATTTCCCCATTTGCAGCTGTGAATGTCGTTCCACTCATGTAATGGATATCAAGGCTGGAATCATTTTTTACTCGAACGTCCTGCGAGTCGAATAAAGCTCACCACACTTCCCAACACGAAGACCCGAACACATCGAGGTTTGTCCGCTGTGCGAACTCTCCTCTCAAGCAGCCCTAATGACCAGCGCTCCCTGCTGTTATTAGTAGCTGTTTTAAAGAATAGCACTAAGAAAGAAGATTATTTGTTTCTTGAGTTTGTTCCTGTACTCCTTAGCCCAATGTAGGTCTTTCCTTTTCGCCTTTTCATTGTGCGTTTTCTTCATTTCTTAAGTACTTCGAGTACAGCGCTAATTGCAGTAAGGGGCGTCACACACAGTTCATTTGTTGTTCTCCGGTCCGTTCTATTTGATATATTTAATTTTTGAAAAAAAAATTCATTCGTGTTGGAGCGAATTTCAAGAAATGAATGTGAAGATAAAGAAAAACCTAGGAAAGTGCGAATATTCTGGCGCGTTAGGCAACTAAAATACGAGTGTTACTGAATTAAAACAAGTTTCACGCTTTTAGCAAGAAAGAGAACATCGAACTTGCATTTTATAACCTTCTTCAATTCGTGTACTCTTTGTTACAGTTGCATGTTTAATTTTTATTATGAAAATTCAAATAGATAGTGAGGCCAAAACGCGCTTTGCATACTTGGTGTTATTCGAAACAAAGGCGGTCTGATTCGATAATGAATAAAGTTTCGTATTTTTTTTGGCCAGTGTGCGTATAATATTATTATGTTTTATCTATTAGAAACAGGTTGGTACTGGCTGTTAATAATCCCATTTGTCTGGAAGACAGGATTCCAAGATAATCCAGAAATTGCCAGTTCATCTTCTAACGGCTGCTTTTGACTATACTTGCAATTAATTTATTAATTCATACTTAATCGACCCACCTAATGTCCACCTTCATTCACTACATTAGTATTCTGTGCTCACGCATTAATAAAAATAAGAACATTGCATCAAGATCAGAATAAAAGTTAAAGATGGAAAGTAGGGTTAAAGGTGGAAATCCGTCATTATTGAAAAAGTCAATAATTTCGGATTACTGTATTTTCAAGAAGCGTTTATTTAATCATTCTTGGAAGTATTTTAGCTTTCAAATTTGTCCCTAGAGAGCCAGATTTTCTGCGCACAGAAAAGTAACCCCACTCGAGAACAACGTTACAAATGGATGCAACGCTATTTACACTGAAGCATCGTGCTTGCCAGCTTACTGTCATGTGACTTGGACTAAGCACATAGATACCTAGTAGCATACGCAGAAATAAATAATCATAACGCCAATAAATTTTGGCACCACATTTTCGATTTAATGCTGATACCGTGCTTTAAATTTAAGCCTAAACGTAGACTTAGAGATCGGAGGTATGGATTCAAAAATTTATTTAGAAAGATTTTCATACTTAAAACCGATAGTTGAGTTCAGAGCGAAGCCAGTAGCTCCTGGATACAAATGAGCAGAGAAAAATCCGGATTACTTTTCTCCATTTCGATTCGATCCTCTACTAGGAAAATTCTAGATGCGAGCTTAAAGCTGTCCGATACTCACCAGGGGATGTTTACCTGACATGACAGGTCCTAATAGAGACATGCCGGGAGGGCCAAGTCCCGTCTGACATTCGCATGTCGCCACATTACTTTACATTCGTTCGATCTGTGTGGTCATCGTTCAAACCTTACTCCACTGCGAAGATCTCGCTCCTTGCTTTACTGACAGGTTTGTGACAACTCGCGCGCTTGCCAGAAAGAATCGAGAAAAAAAAAGAAAAAAAAAAACGCGACGGGCATCGCTTTCATTTCCCAAATGTATTTGTTTTTGCATCGCAATACGCGAGCCATTAGACAGAACAGATCACCGCGCACACGTTAATATCCGACAGAAGACATCCACCGCAGACACCAGGGGACGCTGAAGTAGAGTGGTGACAAACGAAAATGTCAACGTAATCACGCGAGGTGGATGAAGCGCTCTTCCAGGCTATCCGTTTCGCCGACTAGGTGGAACACGGTGGATATGTCGTGTCCCCGCTGATCCCCTTTGAAGGAGTGGGAGTTGCGCGAGAGCCAGGGCAGTGGACTATGCCGTAAGCTGACATTGGAAAGGGATTGGCAATACTCCAGTCGCTCCTTTAAATAAGAATTTGTCAAGGTTGTCACGTGAGGGATTTTGAGGATAAAACATACAAAATTCCACAGGTCCTCTTTCTCCCCACGGGAAATTTCACTGGGACCAGATTGAATCCCTTTCATGCAAATATCACATTAGACGTCGGTTCGGGGAACAGCGAATGGAACTGAGATTCAGCTTGGAAATCGGATGGGAACCCTAGTTTTATTGGCCGTATGTAGAAATTCTACATACGGGCAATAGTCACAGTACCCTGGACTACAGAAAGTGTCTTAAAAGGGTAATGATAGACTAAACGCATAAAACGCGATCCTGTTTCATTTATAAAACAACTCTAAGATTAAAAAAAGCCCAACAAAAATGTGTAGGGATTTATATTGTGCTATTTTCTAAAATATTAACAAAGTGCCTTACTTACTCTACGTATCACAGTGCTTTGTCTATTCTAAAACTTTTGTTTTTAATTATTCTTATCATAATTTGTTCTATATATATTTTTTTTCAAATACATCCATTGGTTGTAAATAACGTTTGCGCTGGAACTTCACCTGGCATGATTCTTCTACACTCTTCCAAGCATCAGGCATAACTTTCAACAGGCGAAAATTTCACAAAGGAACTTGAAATCAGTGACTTATAAGTAGTAGCTCAACCCGCAAAACAGTTTTAGTAGGAGCCTTTCAGATACTTTATTAACTATTTTCCACTCATATTAAGATTCTTCTAATCTGCCTTTTCAATGACTTCAGCTTTCCTATCCTGTAGCTCTTCATGCTATCCCACTTGGCAGCCAATAACCATTCAACAAAAGTTTAATCACGTCCCATAGCTTTTGCAAAGTCAGTATACACAGATAAAAGCATGCGATGAGCTCGAAGCACATCTTGGATCGTTAAATCTTGTATTTAGCTTCCGCTGTTCTTACAAACAATGAGGATGGATGAGCCGGGAGCGGATTCATCACCTCCTTTAACGTAGAATAAAAAGGTCTTCAACGCATTATGTCACTGGAGTGTCTACTTTTTCTTTCCATCACGTGATAACTAAGCATGCCAGAAGAAGAGTGGCTCGTCTAGGTGCACTAGAATATGTTTTTTCCTTCTTTTTTCTTTTAACTTTTTTTGGGTCTTGAGCCACTAAGCGAGCACATCTCTCCTTACATCCTTAATACAATAAAGAGCAACTCTGCTAAGGTGCATTCCTCGCATATGCTAAACTCCAACAAGTGAAAGAGCTTGAGGAGAATTTATGCCGAAAGAAATTCTTAGTGTGAAAAATTAAAAAGACAGAGATCGATCTTGATATTCCTTTGTTTAGCGTGATGGAAGAACAGCAAATGGTGTTAAATTTTAAAGACTATTGATTATCTGTTGGCGTTGTGAGAGAGAAAAGGAAGCAGTGTACACTTCCAGTGGCAACCAACGCTTTATCAAGCTCTTTAGACGGAGAACTATGATTATGTGTCGCACAGGGCAGTCCGGGATTTTATTGATTCACCACTAAACGTAGCTATTTCGGTGCATGGTTTACTTCTAAGAAACATTTTAAACACCCTTAGCTATTACCCGTACTTAACAACCGAGTTGGACAACCCAGTTTGGACTATGTAAGTGCAACCAGTAAAGCGGATCCTTTGTGAGTTATGCCTCGCCTTCCTTTCTCCAAGTATAAATTACAATTCTGATCCATCAACGAGAATTTAGTTTGTCAAACCGCACGATAATGGAATTGAACGATCCTTTTTTTATTGTCTTTCATGAATACTTAATGCCCTGCGGAGCGTACAGTCTTATACTAAAGCGATCATTTCTAATTCTCTCACGTGCCACGCCTCTTGCCAATGGGAAGATCAAAGATATTCGCTGACTAAGATCAGTCCGATCGAAATAAATACATGGTTAAGCCCACAGTTAACGCGAGGAAGCCTAATATAGAACAAACCATCTTGGCAGCACATCCACAATGATCAATAACACTCAAAATGCATTGGTATTATCAAAGGTAATTGCACATCAGTACATATTTATCATTCATGAACACATTCATTTAAACCAAACCTAGACCAAAAGCATATACTATAAGAAACAGATATGGTATTGGAAAACGAAAATTCAATTATGGACTATCCCCAGTCTAGTGGGTGGGTGTATATCTGAAGAGACACCGATATTTAGTCGCATTCATACATGATTTTTTTAGCCCATGTAATCTGTTTTTCCTTGTAAACATACAATGAGGGGCTAATTTATTAGATACACCTAAATCCAGAGCCAGATAAGATGATTATGAGTATCTCGAAAACTGCAACCACTGCTGGGATTTTTATGCAGAGCGTGTATCGGGTGCATCGAGATTCACATTGGTTGTAATCACTATCCTCTCCCCAAACTAGGTGAAAAAGGCCTAGATTCGAATCCCTTAATGATGCTAGGAACTTTTGTGGGTATTTTTCACCCCGTGGATGGGTTCGTCGGTCTCAGGTAGGGGAAGTCAATGTTCTCCTTCCCAGGAAACTTCGGTGCTTCATTCAGATAAACAGCCAAATCTTACACAATTTATGTACAGGAGCAAATGAGACTTCTCGGGTGGCCCTAATATGATATACATATATATATATATATATATATATATATATATATATTTTTTTTTTTTTTTTATCGAACAGCGATCCTATGGTCGAAACCAGTTCGATGATCCGACACACTAATGGAGTTTTGACAAAACGACCTTTGCATGGTTCTAGAAAGGTTACAGTCGTTCAAATTACTACACAGTACAAAAGCGGTAACTAAAGAAGCAATTCAGAATGCAGAACTCGTTCTAAAATGCCTCTTTTTTTTCTCTGTGACCTTATCACGGATGGGTTATTCCAGCCAAGAACGGAACTGGGTTCCACTCCTGTCCACAAACACCAAGAAGGTGCTGTAACAGTTGGCTTTGAAAAAATGCTGCCTGGACTGAGGAATTTGCTATTTCACGCTGATATGGCAAAAAACTGAGTCCATGGTCTCATCCTTTCAGTTGTCAACAATGCAGGGTGGCGGTGACAATGTAATAGTGTGTGGAATATTTTAGTTGCCGCATTCATTATTCAATTTATTGCTTTTTTACAATCATCCTCTGTACAGCAAACGAGCTAAAGTTGTGCAAAAAGTGTAGTTATATAGGTACTTTGTATAGTTACAATAATATATACAATTAACAGTATTGATATTTAATAATATTTAAAATTGTTCTTTGATATTTACATAAATGTAAGGAAGCTAAAATATAAACAGAACTGGACACTTGAGAGTTCAGACAGGAAAGATCTAGAAATGTGGTAAGTTGAAGAGGGGTTACGAAGTGCAGTTACACAAAGTGAACATCACTGTTTCCTGGATTTAGTGGGATTACACTGTTGGTTCTTCATTGCTCCTGTATGACCTACGGGCTACCCTGAACCTGTGTGACAGCAAACAACAACTGCATATCACAGGCAGGTTTATTCCGACTTAGATGCTTAGCCTGGTCTAACAACTGGACTTTGATTTCTTGAAATTCTCTAAAGAGCCAAGGTATCGAAAAAGGAGCTCATCCATGAATTCTAATCCATTTTTAGTTTTCACCCACTGTACCGATGCTCTTTTGTTGACGATAACCTGCCACCTCACTAGTAAAGAAACTACAAACTTGAGCGAATGTTACATGCTGCGTATATCGCCCTCGTGGGTATCACAGTTTGTAGGATCGCAGTCCTCCCCACACCGGGTGGGAAAGACCTGAGTTCGCATCCCATCGACGACGATGGGAAATTTAATGGCCTTCTTTTTTACAACTTGACTGGCAGGGTTAGCGTGGTTTTTTTTTCTCTCGGAAACTCGCGTTTTTGGCCCAGCAACCAAAGAGCCGACCTCAAAACACACGCAATTTACAGATAATATGCAAAAGATGCAATATAGCCAAAGCAGCTCTTGCGCCATAAACAACAATATGCAAAGCGCAATATGGCCTTAGTCGCCGATACTCCTAAAACCCTTCTACAAACACTCCTGTAACCTGCGACTGGGAGGGGGGAGGGTGTCTAACCTGTTTTTAATGGGTAAAACAAGATAGTGGAAGACCCGCCTCCCTGCCGCATGGGGGCGAAGCCCCATGCGGCAGGGAGGTTGATGAGTTTAAATATGTATTACGTGACAGCATGAGGCCAAGTGGTCTTAAAATAATGGTTTTTTTGTTGTTTTTTTTTAATTGAATGTAGGTCCTTAACGGGGCGAGCCACTGGTTCTGGAAATAGTAAGGCGGAGATTGCGAAAAATGTAAAATGAAAATGTAAAATTCCCTCCTACCACCTTCCTTTATGACCTTCACAACTCCTAAAGAAATGCTGAATAGCGATAATACCACCTATTTAATGTCGCGAGGCTTCCAAAAATAAGACCTCTGCAGATTTGCCAGAGTAAACCATATTATTTAGCTTCGAAATATAATTACTTCTTAAGACTACATCATTAAATCAATCATTTTCTCCCTTTGTTTTTTTTTTTCTTCTTTCATATCTGCAATAAACACTATACTAGGATATCATTATTACTCTTATGCCTAACTTTTGTACCACAGCATTTCCTCATTTAATTCCATAATTAAGAAGTTTATTATTATTATTTCTCGTGCATTTTTTTCGCTTCAGAAAAGTAGAAATCTGAAGCAAAAAAAAAAAAAAAACAAGAACAAGTCTGATTAAAGCAAACCCTAATGTCTGACTTTTTCCCCCTCCGGAACATTGTCTATCGAACATTCGGTCGGTCGGAAGCCATCCCCAGAAAACTCGATCTTTTGGAGTGCCCTATAAGCGATAGCATCGGGAGTCGTTTAATTGGGTACTAACACTCAGTCTATAGAGCTAAACCCGAGCTCCCCGAACGAGCGCAACACCGGAGGCTTGTGTTCGATTTCCAGTAAGGCACAAGCAGATCCTTTCCCATCAGCTCGGCGATGTCACGGACAGGCCGATAACTACTTCTCGGGCTGCAGGTGACTCCAGAAGCAGGTGTGAGGTTGATCAACATCGATTATATCCTTACCAGTTGCTCGTTCTACATTGCCCTTCCAATCGCTACTCAAAGAAAGTTTTGTAGAAGAGAAAGAAAAGAAGCAGAAAGTAGAAATGAGCCAACTTTGGGGTTGTATAATTATTGGAAGGCAGCGAGAAGTGTTTGGATCAGACAGCTCGCAGTCAAAGAAAGAAAGTTAACTGACAGGGCGAAAGTTTTTCCTAACTCTTGCGACCTCAGAAACTACCAGAATAAGTCACACGGAAAAAGCAAACCTTCAGGCGCCTTAGGACATCCGAGGAAAGACAAATACGTTTAGTGAATGATGTCATGCAAAAAATATCAAATTCTTACAACTGGAGAGAACTATTGGTAGAAGAAACAATTAATATCTTTCGAATCTCTTTTAATTTGCGCAAGCCGGTGTTATTAATAATTGGTAATGTTTCATAAAACATTCCTTTATTTAAACACCATCATCGGTATCATGATCTTTAAGATTATTTATTTAGTGTCGCCTCATGTACTTGAATATCTAGCCATAAATTGGAAAATGACCAACTAATTAACTAAACAAACTCTCTGGAATAGATGGTTTGTTTAGAAAAAAGAAAGTAAAATTATTCCTTACATATGATTAATTTTGTTCCTAATTAACATCCTCAGTTTCTACTCTTTTAGTTTTCACCCATGGATTGTAGCCGTAGAGGGTGTCGTGTACGGCGTGTTTCTTGGATATACAATAAAGAGTTCTTATTCTTAAACCAGTTCTTGTCCTTTTACGCTTACAAGTAACAAAGATGGTATAGAAACCTATAAAAATAGGAGTTGCAAAATAAAACCATAAACGCAATGCATGTCAGCAATCATGAAATAGCTCTCGGGTAGCTGAGTTGGTAGAATCGTCGTCCTCCCCACACCGAGTGGAAAATACCTCAGTTCCTGTCTCGGCGATGCCCAGAGGAATATTTTTGGATCATTTTCAGAACGTGGCCAAGTTAGTCGGTCTCAGGCGAGGTTGGCATAGTTTTTTTTCTCAAGGAATTTTGGGTTTTTCGTCCAGAGAACACTCGCAATTTACAGACAGTGTATACGGAGTAACATGGCCTCAGTCGCTGATGCTCCTGAAACCGTACTACCACCACAACAATCCTGAAATAGAAAAGTGTGAATTATTAAAAATACTGCGTACTCTAAAATACGAATCCTCACCCTTCAGTTCATTCTATATCTGAAGATTTGTTTGCTATGATAGAAAATATCTGTCAATATATTCTCAGAAATGTGCAGAGGCAGAAAGCGTTGTCAGCTGTCATTACACAGCTATATCTTAGAACTGTGTAATGACAGCTGACATTACACAGCTCTAAGATATAGTACACTGGCCGATGAACTGATAGTTTCGCAATATGCTATATTTTATCATTGAATTGAATTAAATTGTGGTAATGTATTAAAAATAAAGGACATATATTTAGAAATTTTCATGTAGAATATTTCAGAAATGATGGCATAATGGCTTCATGCTATTATCAGTACCATAATGTCGTAGAAATATCCTCATCACATTACTTTTTAAAGGGAATTCGATACAGAAGCACTTGTTTGTTGATACCGATGCGCGTACTAGTTGACTTCCTTATATTTTTTTGAATAGCACAATAAAATGCACTGCTGTCCATTAATATCCGGACATCTTCATGTCGACAAATAACTTCTAATTACAGGAAAATGTCCGCTGAAACCTTTAGCCTTTATTACAGCTTCTAGTCTCCGAGGTACACTTTCTACCGGCTTTTTATAAGAAAACTATAAAAAATATCCTTCAAACTTTTCCTCCAGTCAGCCTTCAAAGCAGCGACCTGATCAGCGCTGTTTTTTTTTTTTTTTTTGTGTAGTCTCTCCTCACATGCACCCACCGATATAATTTATCCCAGAGGTTCTCTATAGGATTGAGGGCAGGGCTTTCGGCTGCCCACTCCAAATTTTCGATGCTTGTCCTCAAAGAAATCCGTCATAACGCCGGCAGTATTGTATGAAGCGTTTTCCTATTGATACAGGAATGGGCCTTCTCCGACGATGGTAACGCATTATTGTCTAGAACGTCTAAATAGAACTCAGCATTTGTCCAAAGCAACCAATAGACCGAGGTTAAAGCTTGAGAAACATCCTCAGACCATAACGCTGCCTACACCAAACTTCATTGTCGGGACGATATAGTCCAGCAGATAGCTTTCTCCAGGCAATCTTCAGATTGAGAGACCACGTATCGTGACTAGTCACACCAAGACACAACTTTCCATTGGTAGACAGTGTCTGTCATTAGTCGGGATGATTAGAGGCTTTTGGCCTGCTGCATGACCGTTCTAATCACTGTACTGATGCCGACATTTGTTCTAATCACTGTACTGATGCCGACATTTGTTCTAATCATCTCAGTGAGGGCCTGTGCGTACTGGGTCAACGGTGTTTACGAACGTTGAGAGCGGACAATTCTTTCATGGTAATCCTGTCATTTGCTCTGCTTCGGAAGTTTTCCGGGTCGTTTCAGAGACAGTCCGCTTCCATTTGTAGATCACATCACCATCATCGACCTAGGTATCTTGAGTGCAGTTAAAATGTGACGTACAGACCAACTGCTTATGTGACACCCGATTATCATTCCCTGGTGTAAGTGAGTTACTTCCGTTGATTGCGGCATCTTGCAAGCACAATGGGACTATTTTCTCCTCGAAGACCTACGAGCATATTTATAGACTTAATTTTGTACACCATCATACGAAAATTTGGAATGATGGTGTACCACAGAATAACGATGATACGAGGAGACGGCGAGAACCTTCTGACAGGTATAACGGACATTTATAGGAGTTGTACAAGAATAACCAAACAAGTCACATTACAGACGTCGATAGAAGATAATCGAAAATATGGTCACATGACATCAGATCGGCGTATGATTTAGCCTCCAACGGCTAAACACGCCTTACAGGGGTGAACCATGCTCGACATAAGAGCGTCTATAAAATTCTGTGGCAACAAATCCCAATCTTCCACCGGCGCATACATTAGTTCACCAAATGACACGTTAAGCCAACGTGCCACCTCGGCCTGCGATTACCCTGCTTCAATTCGTCCAATGACCCGCCATCTCAAAGAATCATCCAAACGACGATCACTTGCAATTCTGAGTATGAAGATATGACTTTCCCACTGAGCAAACCAAAAAAACGAGAATTAAGCGATGTGGTGGCAATCCGTGTTTTTATTGGCATGAACAATTTGCATAATGTGCGGCTCTGTAAGGTGTAGATCGATTTCTATTAGATACTCAGAATTTGCATGCCAGGATGCCTATTATATCAAATATTCGCCTTCGGCAACACTGTTAACAATAAAATATTAATGAAAAGCATTTTGTTCTGTTAATTTTGTCGAGCAGTGTATTTGTCTGACACATAATGCCGGGTAGGAGAAGAACAACTATCAACAGAGGAGTGTCTGGATCTTAATTGCAGGACAGTGTATATTGATCTGGATGCGATATCGCATGTGGTTTATATGATCCAGATCCAAGTTAGTTTTATTGTTTTTTTTTCTTTATTTCACGATTAAACAAAACGCTACAGACTCTAGCACAACATTAAATATATCTGTTTATATCTCGTATTGTGTTTCTTGAAAGGTGACCGACGGGTTTCAGAGCGTAAAATCCAGAATATCTCTCATAGGAATGTAATTTTAGAAGTGATAACTGAAGATGAAAATGCCTCCAAAAATTTTCTCAATCCTTTCAAAAAATTTCGATAATTGTCTCCTATAAGATCTTATCTGAATGAAACTCTTCTGAATCGATCAAATGTATTCCTTGAGCACCGTGATGCGTAGGTAAACTTATTATGCTTATTTCCGAGTTGGAAATATGCACACAATGGAGTCAAAAGTTTCTTGTTATTTTCTTACCATTTTTTTACTGACAACTGTTTTTGCAATATCACCATCATAAAAGATCACTTCGGTCACAAGAACTTTCTTAGGAAGTTCAATTGAGTAATAATATATTTCAGTATTTATTATTAGTTATTTTAAACCTTTAAATAATCTTAAATATTTAATTTAAAAAATTCGAATTTTAAAAATCAGAAATAATAATAATGATACGATACAATACAATATTTAACTCAATACAATAATAATACAAATTAATAATCATATAAAAATAATATATTTATAAATTATCAAGATCGCAAAGAAAATTACGAACAGAAGAGGGGAACCGCTACATCAAATCACTGATGCAATCGACAATCCTTCTTGACGGTGTCACAATTACACTCCAATCAACCAATTGCTTCTGACAGCTCTGCAGTTCATCGGATCGCATTGCGTGGCATGCTTTCCTGATAATACATCTCTTAAGCAACCAAACTATTTTGCCAGCAGTAAGCAGCAAAATTTATGATGAACACTTAGGAAAAGACACTCTCCTATGGTGGCTTTGTTTGCTAAAGGCTTAATGTGCTTATTAATCAGAGCACAGGCTCTTGGATCTCTTTGCCAACTACCCTAACCCACATACAGAGAGTAATTACATCAGATTCTTAATTGGGAACTTTAACGGACACATTACAGCTTCCTGGGTTAGTGCTGGTCATGATAAATTATCAGGATTAGCCGATAATTGGAATAGATTGCTTCTGTTTGGATACACAGCTAAGGAAAATACGTAATATTCATATGAACTGCCATAACTATCACAACAGAGTTATTGGGTTAACCACAAATTGCTCTTCTAGCAGCTAAGGTGAGTCGGGATTTGCTGGAAGCAAGACTACAAATTAAAATAATGGAATTACAGTTGAGAGATTATAATTTAAAATCCTTTTAATTTCACATAGGGGACCAAAGAATCCTGACAGTGAGCCGAAATGCGTCATTTGAACGCACAGTTTCGGGAGCCACAATGACACATAAAATGAGATTAGAGACATCAAGTTAATGATTGCAGAAACAATAAAACTGGAATCTGTGGGCCACTTCGTTCAAAATGTTCACGTCATGCCATCTGGGCGATTAGTGCTTAAGCACTCATAGGCTTCATTAGTTAACCCCACACAAATATTTTACGATCTCTTTGTACTCTACAGTATTATAAGAAACTGCTCAAGCATTTTAAACAGTTTAATCAAGCTCCTTCTACTGACGTTCTGCTTTAAAAATAATGCCATTTAATAATGGGACTTTATGATTTCTATCTGGCTGTCTCTATTTCTAGATAAAATGATGATATCTAATTTATTTTTCCTAGTGCTGCACAGGAATTAGTATTACTAGTGACAAATGATATAAGAAAGCAAGCTCATAAAGCATCAGTGAAAAAAAAAAAAAAATCCCACATCACCTTTCCATCCACTCTAATAATTTGTCCATTTTTTCATAAATTTATCCAAACTACCAATTTCCACAACAACAGTTGGAATTCGCATATACTGCCCATACGCAGTGCCTTGCATTTGTTATATTAAGTTGCCATTTCTCAATCCATCTATTTAACTGTTTCAGACCCTGTTTAGGTCTAGAACAGTTAGATAGATGAATTGGTGAATAAGCATTATTGTTGAATTCACCAGAATCGTCATAGCCGCCAATTGTCTTTCACCACATGGTGAAAAACAATTGTTGACATACAGCGAAATGCCATTCACCAAACTGCCATGCGCCGAACTGTCGTACAACGAAATAGCTTGCAACGAATTGGCGTAGCCCCATTTGGTATGAAGTCCTACCTGCTGAAATATATCTAAAAAGTCATAAATTGTAGCTTGTTGTTTGTTGCAGTAGTAGGGTTTTTTAGGCGCATCAGCTACTAAGGCCATATTGCTCCGGTATTATTGTCTGTATATTGAGTTGTTCTGAAGACGGTTATTTGTTTTGCTTGACGAAAAACCACGCTACCCTCGTCTGAGACAGACTAATTCATCCACGTTGTGTACAAGGCCCATACAAATTCCTCCCGTCATCGATGGAACTCGAACTCAAGTCTTTTCTACGTGGTGTGCGGCGATCCTACCAACTGTGCTACCCTCGAGGATTCGTTTTTTGTGTGTGCGTGTATAACTGAAAGTTTCAGAGGTATAGAGATCGTTATAGTACTTTAGTACCATATGACTAAGTGTCCGTTAATTGAACTAATAATTAATTAAACCGATTAACATTACTGCCACTTTGATTAAAGTACCGAAAACCATGTTTTGCCCCTGAACAAATTTGTAGAATCCCTTTGCTTTCTTTCATGTGGAAAGAATCATGTCTTTTAATGTTAATGATTCGACACATTTCGAGGGTGCATCTTTAAAACGGCTTTCGCAGGCCGGACGCTAAATAATCGATCGAAACGAACTTACTAACAACACTGTAGACAGCATCTGGATCTGCTAGTGTATAATTATGGCTACTTCCATCTATAATCTGATAAGCATCACTTACTTTTCTAGCACAATTCAATTATTGGTTGCCTCGTGCATTTCTCGTGTCAACTGATATCCTTTGTCACAAATTTCCTAATCTGGAATCTCCTCTTTTTGATCTTCTTTATCTCAAAAATTCTTTACGCCATTCTGTCATTTTGTTTTCTAGATGCTGAGACTACTACTTATGCTGATAATGCTTATTGCAACTGACTTTTATCCAAATCATGGCTGCCTGCATAAAAATTCGCAACAGGTTCAAAAACATTAGTAATAAATCCAAACTTGACTTTGGATTAACATGTAGAAGTTGCGATCAATAACTTTGTTCGCAACTTCCCGATAGTTCTGTTGCAACTTCATCAAAAGATAAGCCAATTTATTTTCACAGTTTTTCCTCTCGCTCCTGCACTGATGATCTGGCAAATCTCCTATATTAAATACATGCCATTCAATGCTTTCTTTTACTGCCACATTGCACCAGTTTTAAACTCTTTCAAAGTGAGGGAGAAATGCACAACTGTAAAAACTTACACTAAACCTTCAGTCTTATTAATGATCTTTAATCCTCCTGTTTCGCCTTCAATTAACCTATTAACCCATATTGCATTGTTAAATCCTAACTTCCGTTTAACTGTGAATGCTTTATTATCAAAGTTCATTTATTTATTTCATCTGCGGACAGATCTTTTGAAAAATTGGAGAAATTCGAACAGCTCTTCTTGAAATTCTGCATTTGCTTTTGATCGAGTTTGGTATAAAATTATTCTCAGCAAGCTTCCATCCTGTGGTCTGCATTCAGAATTTTGTAATTGCTTTGCAGTTTACTCCATGACGATTCATTGTGTGTTCACGCTCAAAAGGTCTGCCATCTAACTTCTTCATTCCACAGGGGATCAGTTTCTGCTTTGCTAAAAATATTTCAGTTGTATATTGTTCTGGATTAGCATCTGTGTTCCCATTTCTTCCTTTCAAGCAGTCTGCTCGCGCCCTAGTCGATAGAACATTTGGTCGGATCGCCATCCTTCCCACACCTGGTGGAAAATACTTGAGTGGAGTCCCATCGACAGCGTGAGGAATTTTTATGGATCTTTTTCACAACCTGACTAAGTTAGCTGTTCAAGCGAGGGTAGTATGGTTTCTTACTCCAGGAAACTCGGGTTTTTCGTCCAGAAAACAGAAAATCGACCTCAGAACACGCGCAATTTACATACAGACAATATACATAGAGCAATATGGCCTTAGCCGCTCATGCTCCTAAAATCCTAGTACAACACCAACAGTGAACGCGTGCACTGAAAAATTATCGGTTCCAATACGTTTCACTGTTGGGTTCACAACAAAACATCGCCAGTCATACGAAACTTTTAATTTCCAAGAGCAGGTACCTTTCTGAGATTGAATGGCCAGTCATGCAATACAAATCACATTATGCAAACCCTTGAGCCCTTTGGAGACAGAAATACAGACTTAAATACTAAATACCTGTAATTGGCCATGCAGTAAAAGGCCATCCGCTTCTGAGCAGAACACGTGAAATGAGGGGAGTTTTTATATCTGTGTTGGTCTACTCCATCTCCTCATTGACAAGAATGAAGAAGTGTTAGAAAGTTTGCTATGAGCCTTACGATAGTAAGAATCAACGTTGCGTGATGAACGGAGTAAAGATTGAAAACGTGTCATCCAGAAGTCTGCCGCCGCGTATCCAGTGCACGTGATCCCATGACACGCTATTTTCCGGCGACTTCTAATTCTGAGGAGTTTTGTTCATTTGGTACCCAGCAAGTGAAGGAAAGTTTGTGATAGAATCTATGTAAGAGGCTTCATTGGTCGCTTTTTCCAAGCTTTATTTGTCATGTCATTTGAAGCATCCTTCCAGTGGACTAAAATGAAAGCTTCAAGGCAGTACGTTGACTGAAGTATACAATCCTAGTCAAACAGAGTAAAATAACAAAAAAAAAAAAAAAAAAGAATTGAAGTCTCTATTTCAGTCTGCAGAAATATGACAAAATAAAAGTTTATTCACTGTTTACCAAACACGAGTATCTCAAGGCTTATCTGCCGTAAGAAAAAATTAGAAACAACGAAAGGAGTTCAAAGATCGATTCGGTTCAGTTGAGTTCAATTTATTTGGATTAGATTTATCGGATATATTTAATTAAGCATATTCAATGATTATTTTATAATAATTTATTATATTTACTAAACTACGTTCTATTATTCTGAATCATACGCTGTTATTGGATTCACTGTTGTGTATGATGTTATCAACAAAATATCGTAAAACATATTAAGCTTATGGCACACGGTTAGACGATTTGATGCGACATCGAATCTCAAGATCATTTATTTTCTGCTTTGACTATTCAGTTTTATGATGGCAGTCGGGGAAGTTAGAGTTACCTATTGTAACTTCGAAAACGACATGCTGTTTGTTTGTTTGTTTTAGGATTTTATGGCGCATTAGCATCTAAGGCTATTTCTCTCTTAAACCCATACCAACCAAAATTCAGCCTGCGATTGACGGAGTCCCGATCCCCTGCGTTGAAAAGCAAAGAGATCTGGGTGTAATCTTCGACAGAAAATTACGATTCCATCACCATATAGAAGAACTCTGTGCTAAATTCAACAAGAAACGGTGGGTTGCCAAGCAGCACTTGCTACACGTTCACAACAGTAACCTGATAAAAATGTACATCAGGATGATGATTTTTGGAAGTGTACTGTATGGAGTAGAGTTGTGGGGCTCAGCTGCAGACACCACAATTAAACCATTAAAAGCCGCTGAATACTGGCTCCTGAAGTGGGCAACCTGGAAGTGTCATCTCCCACCACAGCAGCGCACAACACCGATGGCCAACGCGCTGAATTTAACCAGGTTTTCAGCATTAATGCACGAGAGAAGACTCATCTTCACCGTAAAAATGATTGCCGGGAGAGTCTCAGCACCCAACGTTTGGGACACCGTGTGCTGGCGGATTCCCCAACCAGGTCTCCGCTCCACTCCCAAGCTTCTTGCTCTTCCTTCGAGACTACATTTGAAAGATCGGTTCCTCCCTTATCAGAAGCTCCACCTGGTTCAATCCCTGGATGCTGACTTATTTAAAATCATAGATGATAAAAAGTATAGACGGATCATCCTAGATCTGCACGTGGTCTCCAGAACTACCAACTGATCTCAGATCGTTATGGCGAGGCAAGAGACTCTCAGAAAACTGGACTTGAGGAAAAGTTTTTGTTATCACAATTTGTTATTTTTGTTATTTTGTATTAGTTTTCCTTTCAAGTCAATGTTATCTGCTATGAGTATTTTTTTTTTTTTTTTTTTTTTTTATAATTTGCTTATTTAATCTTTACAATTCCTTTATTATCTCTGCCGTTTGTTAACCCCTGGCATGATGCCGTGAAGGGTATTGTATGGTCGTGGTACCTGCGTGTACCGGTGAACTGTACAATAAAGATCTTATTTATTTATTTATTTATTTATTTATAATGCGCCGAAAACGACATGCAGAGCCTTAGCTTAACTTGAGCAATACCTTTCTTTTCATTAATCGGTGGCTTCTACTAGACAGTTGCGCCTCCGTAGCCAGGTATGAAGGAGCAGCAGTGCGTAGCACACGCTTCTTAATTAGACCGGGGTTCGAGCCCGTCACCACCAAATACGGAGGGTGAGAAAAGGTTAGGGAATGACCACCGCATATACCAGAGCAATATGGCCTTAGTTGCTAATGCTCCTAAAAACCAAATTACAAACAAACAAACTAGACAGAAAATTGACTCACATCAATAAATGAAGGTTAGAATATTCCAAAAATTGTTAAAATGCATGGTATTTATAAATACATATGATTTGGAATACGCTCTTGATAGCAAGAAGGTTGATAGGACTATATAGGTTATGTTATTATTATTATTAAAATCAATTTATTACAAAAAGAAACCTTGGGTCACCCCGGGACGGCACTGTGCTAGAAGCGTGTGAATATTTACAGACAAAGGTGCGAGGAGCACATTTACAATATAAAAGAGTACATGCGTGCTCCACCCGAGAACTTAGAAGATTTAGAAGATTAAACATACAATTGCATGGAGACAAAAACAAACTCTCTGTCATATTTAAATAGGCAAGTCAAAAAAAAAAAAAAAAAAAAAAAGAAAGAAAGAAAAAGAGCAGTCAGTCATGTCCAGCAGCAGGTGAACACCATAGATTCATTATCTGGTAGCAGTTCTTAAGGATTTCGTTCCTATAGAGCTTGTCTTCACAGAATCTATCAGGGTGTATCAAATTTATTGAAGATCCGAAGACAATTGGCTGGAAACATGTTCCTCAGGGAATCAATGCTTGAGCGAAGACGCAGAGGGACACGATGCTCCCACCTCTTGCCTTCTTCGGGCCAGAGAATAATGTGGATACCGATGGAGCATCAATTAGCCCCGTTATAAGCCGTGCAAGCGTGAGGACATTTCTTGTCATGATAAGATGTCTCCAGGGAGCGGTTTCCAGTTAGAGGGTGGCCCACCACCCTGTTCATCCATCTAAGCAACCAGTACTCCAAACTGATACTTGTTTAGGTATCAGGCAGATGACCATATTTCGGATACATATTTATCTTGACGGCTACCTGAATCAAAGTAAAGCTGGATTGATATATCTGAAATTTTAAATACTTCACTTCTACACATGATAATTTGACACCTGTCTGCAGGGTATTCTGGATAGAAGAAAACATAAATAACAATAGGAAGGTAATTGATTTAAAGCAAAGAGCTTTCGGCATTTTCTTCAGACCTGACTATGTTGCATATTTATTTGTGGCAATGTAACAGTACACGAGTTCCCCGTAAATGATTACATCTACCCATATATTTATTTTGTCTGTAAATTGTGCGTGTTCTCTGGTCGATTTGCCTGTTTGCTGGACGAAAAATCCAGTTTCTGGAGATAAAAACCTTGCTATCTACGGCTGAGACCGACTAACTCATCCACGGAGTGAAAAAAGCACATTAAAGTTCCTCGCATCATCGCGGATTCGAACTCGGGCCTTTTCCATCCGGTGTGGGAAGGACGGTGATGATAAGATGACACCACTCTGCTACCCGCGCAGACCAATTCTGTATATAGCCAGGAGAAAAGCTTGCTACCATTTTTTTTTATATTTGTTAATAAGTTTGTTACAAATGCATGAACCTCATATTGAAAAAAAGTCGCCATAAGTTGAAATCGCCTCGAACTTCAAATAAACAGCGCTTTTTATGGAGAAGTGCTGTTTATTTTAAGAATTGTGTATATATTTATTTGCAATGTGGACAATTGCCCAGATGGCTGTTTCTGTGTTCATTATCATCTCAGGACCATTACGAAATACACTCCGTGACACTGAAATTGCGGCTCCCTAAAGAAACAGGAATACAAAGAGGTTACTCAGACCTAGCCCAGTGGCCAGGACGAGAATGCAGTAACACGTGCTATTTGAGTGGGCCGTGGTTCAGGCCGTGATAGCTAAATATAATTAGCGATTGTGTTAATGGTTTATTGTGAACTCCTCTGATCTGATGGTCGTTCTGGAGTATAAAAAAGAACATTTTGGAGTTACGGAATGCATGATAAATCAGCAAACGCTAATATGCATGAGCACATTTAACGACACAGAATGATGCATCCAATGGGCAGATCAAATATGATTTAAATCCACCGATTTCGGGATACATTGCTCTGGCTTTCGGGATACATTGCTCAGACGTTCTGGCTGTGCTTCAAAGTTCTTCCTGCAGCTCCTGTTGCCAACATCTACGCACTACAGTATTGCCACGACAGTACGTACTGCTACACGACGAAGCGAGCATCCAGCCTCTTGAAGGACGATAATCCGTCCGTGTCGAACTCGCTGAATTGCTCAGATTGGTGTCGAACGTGACGTCCCGGCATTCCCTACAATGTCCTTGCACTCTAAAGTCAGCTTCTGCGAGACAGAAGTGTGTTAACTACGTCACACACGCGCTTCTTTCAACTCCACGATCTCCACCTTCGTTTTTATGTCACCTGAAGCTTCCGCCCGATTGGTCCCGTATTTTAATCATTTGTACATCTCGGCGCAACTCATCCGCCTGTTGATTTGCATGCACTTAGCGATCATTCCTTCCTTCTGAGTGCTGCAATTTCAATATCACAGTACGTATTTCTAAAATGTGGCAGAAGGTTTTTTTTTTTATTAGTATTATTATTAAAATCAGTTTATTTCCCAAGAAACCTTGAGTCACCCCGGCTCTGTGCCAGAAGGGTGTGAATATTTACAGACTAAGGTACGAGGAACACATGTACAATAAACAAGAGTATATGCGTGCTCGACCAGAGACATTTACAGGATTATATATACAAAATATACAGTAATATACAAAATATATGATTGGATGAAGACAAAAAGTCTTTGTCAAATACAAATAGGCAAGTTAAAAAAAAAAAAAAAAAAAGTCAGTCATGTCCAGGAGCACGTGAGTATCATAGATTCATTATCTTGTAGAGCAGTTCTTAAAGATTTCCTTCCTGTACAGCTTGTCTTCACAGAACCTATCAGGGTGGAGCCTAAATTTATTGAAGGTCCGAAGTCAATTGGCTGGAAACATATTCCTCAGGGAATCAATGCGTGACAACGTAAGACGCAGAGTGAGATAGGAATCGAGGTGCTCCCCTCTTGCTCTCCACGGGCCAGAGATTAATGTGGATACCGATGGGGCATCAATTCGCCCCGTTATAAGCCGTGCAAGCGTGAGGACATTTTTTGTCATGATGATATGTCTCCAGGGAGTGGTGTCCAGATTAGCTTGTAGGATCGATCTGGAGATAGTTAGGGGGTGGCCTACCACCCTGTTCATCCATCTAAGCAACCAGTACTCAAAACTGAGATACTTCTGAAGGTTATGAGGCAGGGGCAGATGACCAAATTTCTGAAGCATAAAGAGGAATCGGCGTAATACACCTCAGGATGTGCCGAACAAGCAGCGCTGGCTGATGCACACCAACGAGCTCCTGACGCACTGCCCAAAGAGCCGCGTACGTCTTCTGCCTCATCCTGAAAAAGTGAGGCTGCAAGGTGAGCCCAACATCCCAGGTGAGGCCAAGGTCAGTATGAGAGGTCACTTTTTGCACCGACCACCACTAACAAAGATTTTGATATCATTTTATGACTCTCTTCTTGATTATCGTCAGTTGAGCTGATTTAGAAGGGCTCAGGTGCAGCCCAATTGTGGCAAGATAATTTTCCAAGTTCAATATCTGCCTGGAAGCTTGTTGGTTGATATCATGAATCTAATGATTATGATCTGAGCTCACGTAGAACTTCAGGTCGTCGGCGTAAGAGACAAAATTAGGATTCTGAGTTACAAAAACTGCTGCAAACAGGATAGCTGACAGTACGCCTCCTTGCGGGATGCCTCTTGAGACGTCAATAGTTACCTGAAAGTCATTGAGGGTCACAGACAGGTGTCTAGGAAGTAAAATAGACTTCAAAATTTGAAGTAAGGTTTCTGCCAGGCCGAAGTAGTGTTTCAGAATGGTAAACAGAGCTGGGAGGTGTATTCTGTCATAAGCCGATTGAATGTCGAGGAATATGATATCAATCTGTTAAGGATGCATTGAATTCTGAAGAGGGTATGAAGAAGATTGGTAGTTGTCGATCTCCTGTGCAGAACGGTATGCAGGTACTCGGGCCTGTGCGCAAAGCAATGCTGGGCAATTTTTAGCCGAATTACTTTTTCAAAAATTTTGAGTAAAGAACAACTGATGGAGATTGGTCGCGGGTCTTTAGGAGATTTGGGTTTCTTGATCTTTGGAATGGGCTTAACATGGTAAGTTCTCCAAATTGAAGAAATTATTCCAGATTGCAGGATTTGTCTGAAAAGGTGAAGGAGAAGTTCAACTATATATGGACTGCAAATTTTGATAATAAAGAATGGGAACCCATCCGGATCCACAGTAGCTTTGTTCGGTAGTTCATTAATGACATCAAATAGTCTCTCTAGTTATTTCTATTTCAGTCAAGCGTGCTCTAGGTAACCAGTCCTCCTGCGAGAGAGCGAGGAACCAGAGTCAGGAAAATCTGCTTGCTGTAAGCTGAACTGTACCCATTCCTGGACAAGTTTTGATTAATGGCTAGACGATGATGATACGAAAGGATCCTTCTACCACTCTTCAACCTATCGGGAAGAGCTTGGTTAAGGACCTGCCTTTTCTTTTTCAAGAAGCATGCTCTTTCTTTCTTAAAGATGGAAAGGTCTCAGGGAAGTTGAGTTTTCTGCCATTTCCGGTAAGCCTTCTGCTTCTTGACGAAAGCCGTGTTAGTTTCCTTATTAAAGCCCCGATTCGACCTGTTACCAATCCTGGTGATGATTTTGGCTGCACCACGTCGTACAATTAACTTCAGTTTTTAGGACAGGAGCATAATGGCATCCTCCAACGGCTCAGGATAGAGGCACCCCCAGTCAAACCCAATCAAGCATTGGATAATGATCTCTGGCTTCAAATATTTAGTAGAGAAGGCTAACCTAGGCAATTCAGCGGGGTACTCGTCAGGGAACCCAAGGGAATTGCTCTGTAAGGATAGTTTACATGCAATTGGCGAGTGATCAGATTGGAATCGAAAGTTGCTAGATAGGAGTTTGATTTCGTGCAAGTTGTGGAAGGTTAGGTCCAGCGCTTGACACGCTCTAGTTGGTTGCATCGCCGCTAACCGTGTAAGGTTAAAGGCCCCGAAGATTGGCCTCAAGGCCCGCAAGGGCATCCCCATGCCTGGGCAGTGGCAAGTTAAAATCGCCTGCTACAACAGTTGGAATTTTAGGCACTAAGTTGGTTGCTAACCACGTGAGCAGCTCAGCTCTAGGGTCTTCATTGTGGTCTGGTGGAGGAATGTAAACAAGGCAGCATTGAATTTGGTGAAGAGGACTCCTCAGCGTCGTGCAGACTGCCTCAAAGTTATTTGACTGGTTCACTCGTGTCCATATTGCCTGGAATCGATCGCTGAACAGGATTTCAACACCTCCGCTCCGTCCGCTAATCCTGTGATTCCCTATGTGTTTGTAAAGGGTGTTAAAAGGGACAAGATAAGGCTGTATATCCGCCGTTAACCGTGTTTCTGTAAGGCAGATGACAACAAACTCATTAAGCAATAGAAGAGTCTGGAGACAATTAAGCTTGTGTTTTAGGCTGCGTACATTCTGCATAAACCAAAGAATCTCTCCTTCGTGTGAACCTGGTAGCATATCATCCTTTTGTAGTTATGGCTGTTTATCTCGACTGGATCCGCTGTAGGCGATCGATCTGCTCCTCTCTTGAAACGGCTTTATGAGGGTGCCTACCGGCCAGCAGCTATAATCCAAGACGATATGCTTTGCATTCGCAGGGCAGGAGATGATAAAGGAAGAATAGGTCGGATGCCTAGTTTTGATAGCTTTTGCGTCTAAGTTGATCCCATGCTCTTGGGCAAAAAGTGCCCTGATACTTTCCGCTTTTGTTGCTGGTCCCAGTCTGGAAACAAAAATTCTCTCTCGGGATCTGGGCAGCTGAAATATTATATATCTCCTCAAGTCTCCTCGACAGAGGGACTGAGGTAGGTTCAGTAGGAACTGACCTATTAGGCTCCTGGGATGGAATGCTGTTACCCTGTGTTTTCACAGTCAAAAGACTTTGGGCGAGGGGCATTTGTGGGTTATGCCTGGGAAATTGCGCATGAGAGTTAAATTAATCAGAGAGACAGGAAGTACCTGTTTATTTGAAATGCAAGTGCATAACCTAGAAAATTCTTGATGACTTGCTTCGCAATATATTCGTATATTTTGTAGCAAACTTAGTTTGCTGTAAAATACACCATTTAAGAATTGATTTTTCTTCAAACAGCTGTCTCTAAACTTCTGTAATTTTAAATACTAATACTAATATCACATCGAAAGTTAGTCAAATGGGCTGAGAAATTTAAAATGAATTTTATCATTACTAAATGCAAGGTACTGCATACGACTAGCAGTAATGCCAGATTAATGCACTGTGTGGTACCGCACTCAGAGTAATAGAGAATGAAAAAAAAAATCTGGGGGTAATTGTGCAGTCAGATATGAAGTTCCCTGAGAAGTGCAGACAGGCTGCCAGGACAATCCATGGGGTTTTGTCAACGGCATACAGGATTTTTGCTAGTAGGAATAAAGAGGCGATTATTCCTTGTAAAAGGAAATGGTTAGGTTGGGTACTCATATTAAGAAAGGCTTCAGTTCTGAAAATTTAAGCGTCTGGAGACTAGACATTTGCGATAAGTCTCGCTGAGATGTTTAACTTTGAATGTATTGAGTCAGCTTGTATTGAGTAGCTCCATTGGCATTGAGCTATGTATTGCCCAATGCCAATGGAATCCTTCCTGTTTCTCAGACTACCTACATGAGGGGGCATAAATTCAAACTGAAGAAGGACGGTTGGAGGAGAGATGTGCAGATGTTTACTTTCAGCCAGCGGGTAGTTGATCGTTGAAACAAATTTCCATCTGGTGTTGTAGAGGTAAGTAGTTTGAATAAATTCAAGGAATAAGCAAGAACAAGACAAACTGTTAGAGGGCAGAGATATGTGACATGAGAAGCGCTTTTTTTGGCTGATGATGTATAAGCTTGCTTTCTTGCATCATTTACCACTACCAATACTAACACAATAGTGTTCAGTGTTCAAATCTTCCATTACGCCGCTGACAAAACTGCTCGCAGTAACAGCACATAGCTACTAGGCAACACGTCACAACTTGCAACTATATCAGGGTATTATTGGGCACAGACTCTCCTGCCATCTACGGGCAGTTCGCCAAAACTTGAGTGGTTGTACAGCGCCACTGTATTGATAATAATTAATAATAATTAATAATTTACACATCTTGTGTAAATTATTAATTATATAAATATCTGAAGTGTATGATTCATCCAATATTTTAAAACTGCATCTAATCCTTATGGTTAATAAAATAAAATGATATATCCGATTATACAATGTGCATACCCCTAAACAGGAGAGATCAGAATAGTTTACATTAGTGAGGTTATTGCAATCGCATTCCTATGCTGAAAACTCCTAAAACACAAAGAAAAATCAATTCCATGTCTATTGAGAGCTCAACTGCTGCTATCAGTTACACCCGATCAAACATTTCAGCCTTGTTAATTTGATTCGAATCTGATGAAAGCGGCATGTCAAGTTTAAATGACAGTTACCGTGGTAGCCATTATTATTAAATTATTGCAATCACACTCATAATCCCACGTCAGTAGTTTAAATTTGATAAAACTTGAAAAGAGAAGTCCCTCAAATGGATTCCGAAATCAGCATTAAAAAGCGACCTTTTTTCTCTTCATCGCGATGCTTTTTTGCTTTCTGCATCCTTCTAAACCTCTGATGGGTTTAAGTAGAACTTTCTTCCAACATAAAATAATTCCCCTACTTTTGCAAGGAGCACCTTTTTTCAAGCATCAGAGTGTTGATTAAATTAAGTAAGAAAACATTCTCGTCAGCATTTTTCTGCATTTTTTTCTCAGAAAGGCAATTCTGGAGACCATCCCGGCCATGCTAGGTTAATAAACTCCCGCGTCAACGGAATATCCTCTAAATCCTTAACCTAACCTTACACTCAATTTATTAAAGTAAGCGCCGACTGCAATCAATATTTAAAATGGGCAGCTTTCCTCCTTGAGATGAAGAGGATAAACCGGTCGACAAAATTATTAATTTCTGTGTTCCTAATTATCTAGCCATTAAACTATTGTAAAAGCAGACTGAAAAAAGGGAGACGCATTACTGCAAATAGTGCAACTTCACAATCGTAACCTTCACAAACATAAATCTTGCGAACAACTTGCAAAGGTCTTCATAATACATTGCTCTTAGACTTGATGCGCAATGCTAGGTCAATATCTCTTCTCTTAACATCCCCTTAAAACCTTAGATGAAGGTGTAAGGACGCTGCCAGAACTTATCTGCTTCTAACAGGCTGTGGATGTGCCGGATTCCCCATACTAGGCAGTGACGTATCTGGACCAGGCAGATGACCCCGAAACAAGCCCGCCGCAATTCTCCATATTGGAACTAACGCAGCACCAAATGAACAAACTTTGTGAAAAAAAATTGCTTATTTTCTCGCCTTTGTTTCGCTGAGTAAAACTAGCGGTGATGTCAGGGATTTCAGATTATATACACGGCCATGTGGCAGCGCGACACTGCGGAAAATTAGTTGTGTGCCCAACAGAAACCGGGTGATGTGAACTGTGTCATCTGGGCTGTTTTTCGCCTTTTTTACTTCCGCCAGAAATGACAATTCTCCATAACAACCCCAGGGAACAACAATGATCCATAAATCCAATAAAGTCGCTGGAAAGGGACAATAATACCAATTCAGGACTCTTATCTTCCCTCACTTCAATACTTTTACAAGCGGTTGATATCTGCAGTCGCCACAGCAAATGACTGTCAATGATAACAGGAAATTCGAAATGTCTTACTTTTTTTTAAAGTCGCTTCTTCATTGGTTTCACACATGCACGCGCACACACATACAAAGAAAGCAATAGGCAGAAATCTCAGGACATGGATTTATCCAACGTCCACCCGTCCTTGGAACAATACTCAATGTAAAAGTAGTTCTAATTTCCATTAAGCATGCCAGAAGGCAAATGAAGTGGTCCCTTAGTAGACCATGGAGATCACTATATCGATAATCCTCGATTGGCTTAATGCCAATCACAATTACCCACAACAACTTGATTCTTGTTTTAAACTTTGTAATAGACGTAAGTGGAGTGGTATTATAATAAGAATGGACAAGATTTTTTATTCCTGGCTGATGCAATTCAACCCTTGCTTCCGTATATCTTCAGGAATAATCCATATTTCACTTCTTATTTATGGAGATGATGTGAAACTATTCATTTTGATGACCTAACAAGATGCCGATAACCTTTAGTTATCCCTTTGATGGATTATGAAGTTTGTATATCGGATAAAGGGTGCGCCTATTAACTTGAGAAAGTAGACCAGTGAATCAACCATATTTTGATAACTGATGCCTGCTGGGCCCGGTTTTCGATGAGGCTTACAGGACCATAAATTCGGACGCAGCGATGCGATTTCTTCTCTTGGCAGTGGGCGGAGAACAACCACAGGAAAGGCTCTTTATAGATGGTTAGTTGGCGAATGAAAATAAAAGAAAAGCCACTCTCGAGGAAAGCCAGGAGAGGTAAAAGAGTTGGAGTCTGGTTCGCAGAGAGAGCGGAAGGGTTGTAAAAAATTGAGAGTGTGCAATAAGTTTCAAGAGATAAAAATGCATGCTCTTTAAATGTTGTGAGAATTAGAACAAAGAAAAAAAATCTGGCAACGTGAAACGCACAAAGAACAGCCGTGTCGGAGTAAAAAAAAAATCAACTATTTCTCACCCATAACTTTTTATCTGCGCGTGTCTGTTTCTTTTCGTAGTATTTATTATATTTATTTTCTTATAGATATTCCAGTTTCATCTTTTATCTTCCCACTTAGGTATTATTTTCTCTTTCAGTTTCCGCCTCTCGTTGTATTTTTGTGCAACCCCAAAGGGATCATTTCAGAGAGAAGGAACTTCAATTTTTATTCTTTATTTCTCAATGGCATATTTTTATGTGGAAAAAGAAGCTACGATTGTTCGATGCCGTTTAACCGCACGAGTTCCTGCTTCCGTTCTTAATTCCAAGGGCGAATGCCTTCCCAAATGCCAACCTCTCATCTGTGTGCCCGCCGCAGATGACGCTGTTCGCCCGAAAGGAGGGCCCTATCCATAGGGTCGTCGTCATCACATAAAACATGCTTCTTTGCGTGGCCTCGGCGAAGTCCCCCTGTTAACGATCAGTTTGCTCCGCATCCCCGAAAGACAACCCTCCTTTCTGTGCAAAAGGCAACCTTTTGACTTCACCGATAACTGGTGACAGTAAATTATACCGGAGAGTGCGAGTCCCTTCTTTCTCCCGGGTATCATTAGAAGAAAATGTGCCCTCTTGAAGACTTCTGGAGTGTCATAAAATAAATAGAACGCTGATTCCAGACACCATATTTCTCCAGGGCCAAGACAGATTGCAAAAGACGGGTAATTGGATAATAAATTCTTTTCGGAAGTCTACGGAAGATCTTTTGCTTGAATAATGGCGGAGTCTTTGTAATAACTTATTAATTAGCCACCATCGTCAACCTGGCAGAGTTTGGTAGCGTGGGGAGGGGGGGGGGACTTAAAAGATATAAATTGGAATTTTCAGCCAATTAACGACTCAAAAATTAGAAGAAAAACGTGTAAAATTAGCGGCCTTAACTTCCAACGTAATGCATAAATAAAAACTATTTTCTGAAAAATTAGTTTTTTTTTTTGTCTTAGGGTAGACCATCTTTAATAAATTTAACGACTTTCGAAGTAATGAGTACAAGAGGTGCCAACACATTTAGGTGATAAAAACTTAAGGAGATTAAAACAACTATAAAAAATTAAAAAATAAATAAAATAAGCATTGAAATCCGTCAATAAGTACAGCATGTTTAAAATTTTATCTAATCACACCATGCATTAATCAAATTATTGCAGACGATCCCGGAATTAATTCGCTCAAGGATTTGAATCTGAAAACCTTTTTCTTTATCTAACAAAGCAGCTGTTAAAATTCTGCATATCATTTTTCTTATTCACATTCAATTCTTCACCGTTCCTAAGTAGAATAACAATTCACTCTCACCATTACTATGCGCTCATTCTCTCTCTCTCTCTTTCTTTTCCCATACATGTTTTTATGAATCTTCAGGAAGCATTCCCCTCACGACAAAGAATAAGATGGGTTTATTAGCACTCTCACAGAAAAATTTAATTATTCATCTTCAGTGTGTTTTATGAGGCAAACTTTCAAGATGATTCCATCTCTTCTG
Source organism: Mastigoproctus giganteus (assembly GCF_048544385.1). Lineage (NCBI taxonomy): Eukaryota > Metazoa > Arthropoda > Arachnida > Uropygi > Thelyphonidae > Mastigoproctus > Mastigoproctus giganteus. The sequence goes on from NC_143583.1 coordinate 9,530,148, forward strand.
CTGCTTTTGTTTCCCTCACCGATTTGTTTAAAAATAAGTCCTAGAGACACGCTCAAAGATGCGATTGTTTTGCTATATAAATTACAAGAAACTTCTCTACTTTCTAAAGGCATCTTCGACGTGGAGTTTTCTCGAGAGTAAAGAAAACAAACAAGACGTCTTCTCACGTCACCGACTGGTTGGGACGACCACCCCCAAGGAGATCATTGCTTAGCAACCGTGAAGAAAGTGCTGTTACAGGCAGCATCTCCCCAGGGACATTCTTAGGAGTGTGTAATTACTTCAACCCACCGGGGTGCACAGCTGACAGCTGATTGCGTTCTTCACAAAAAACAAAGACCATTTCGAATCTGTCATTTAAATAATTTCACATACATAAGAAATATTTCTTATTGAGTTTCAAGACGTTTGTCCTTTTTTGTGCTCAAATTACTAGGTAGATTGTTTGCAGAAGTCATAAGGGAAATTATCACGCCACGCTGAATTCATTCGATGCACACCTACTTCAGAAGACTCTCAGGACGTTTTTGGATTCCAATAATGAAAGGGTTTTAGGCTTTATACAAACAGGAATCATTTCTTGTATTGTTCTCTTCGGTGACATTATCGCAAATTTCCAAGTCCTCAAGTTATTTTATTAAAGTTTTCCGTAACTTTTGCTAACCTAAACTTTCCGTTAACAGTTCCGCTCATTTTTTCCTTAGTTTGCTCAACATTTTTTTTTTTTTTTTTTGTCCTCATTCCCTAAAATTCCATTCCCCCAAACCTCCTTCTAGCATTCTCTATTCCTATCCTTCTTGTAAGTGATTGTAATGTTTTCTTTACAATCACGCTTTATTTCTAGAGTTTCCATCCATATTTCTTTTCAGTTCGTTCTTCTATTTTTCCAATTTCTCTCAACTTTGTTTGGTTTCTCATTTTTCCAAGGTTCCTTTTCTTTCACAGTTTCTCAATTTTCAGAAGTTTCATATGTATCTTGTTTAGCACAGACAGTTTTTAAAAGAAATCATGGTCTGCAAAGTTTGGCAATTAGACATCTAAGGAGCGAACTGATTGATGTGTATAAGGAGCTGAGAATGAGGAAGGTTTCCCCTCGTAGGTGAGATAGGAAACAGAGGGCACAAATATAAAATATCAGGAATAACAGAAGACTGGATCTTAAATCATATACACGTACACATATATAAATTAAGAATATGTTAACAGAGTGATAAGTCGTGCGGGATGAGAATAATAGTAAAACAATACAATACAACTGATATAATGAAGAAACTAGCGTTAAGAATAAGGATGTTTCAGAAAGAGGGATACGTCACAAACAATTTCGAATAATTAATTAGCAGTGAATCCGGCAATTTTATCAACCAGTTATAAACAAATTTAGACCGGTGTTCCTATGTACGCCGAAAGTGAATATGGTGACATGTTACAGAAAAGATACCAACTGCAGCAACATGATCAGAACAGGAAACGAATAAAAATAAATAGGAACGATCATTAAGTCTCATCTCTTCAGAAGGCCACAAGACACCATTAATCACAGAATCACCTGCGTTTCGAAGGTAAACAAATCAAGGCATCAGATAAACAGTCTATTAGTCCGTCGATTCAATAGATAGAGTAGTGGCCCTTACGCAGTGAGAAATAAAACAATAGCAGCCGAGAGCCCTCAAAACGCAAAGCAAAACTCTCCACAGAAAATAAAGTTAAACAAAAAATATATAGAAGGTGCTACTAAAGTGAAACGAGAAATATATTTTTTAAATCGTTTATGCAGAAAAGTCCGTTTGCTTGCCTATTTTTGTCTTACTAACACTAATTATCTGCTCCTCATGAGCTGCAAATCCATTGATTGCATTTAATCATTGCATATGATTAAATGCAAATGACTGCATTTAATCATATCTTTAAATCAGACAAAGTGAGTGTATTCTCATTTTGCATCCTTTCATGCTGAGTGGATTCAAACTAGTTAAAATTTTAACCTGGCAGCTAGCTGAGTGGTTACGATCACTAAAACGGCGTACGATCGAGTCTCGTCTAAACGAGAGGAATTTATGTGCCAGAAATTCGGGTTTTTTTTTTTTTTTTTCGTAAAGCACAAACGAGTACAGAATGCACTGATACCAGAGTCATTGGCATAAAATCAAACAACAGCTTGTATTTTTAAGTCTTATTTCATCATGCGCTTCACTCTGTATCTACCAGTTGTTGATACTCAGCTTTTCTGAAATTGCCATCAAAGTTCTGTGATTGTCTCCAATCACACTTTTTCTTTAGATATTTCGAATCTCTGAGTTTTAAAAGTTCAAAGTGAAGTTGATGAACAGTGACCGTTTGGATTCCATATATTAGAAATGACTAACCTCTGGTATTCCGATGGCATGAAAGGATTTGTGTGGTTTCTCTTTCCGTAATGAAGATTATACAACATGTATTTATCCAACAAAGTATTTTATTTTTACATTACTTCTGGTCGCGAGTCTCTCTTTCGGTATCGTTGAACCAGTGTCAAAAGATGTATAATTTCTAATAATTTTAAAGTTGATTTTTATTTTATTTATTTTTTTTTTTTAACGAGCAACATGTGGATATCCCACTGTACTGTCACGGAAGGTCATAGTGAAACAAAAAATATGGTTTAAAGAGATGAAACCGGTAACGTAAATTAATACGTATAATTTCCATTTCTATTTTGGAATTTTTACTTGAAGGTGGGGAGAAGAACGGATAATTGGCCTTTAAACTATTTCCCAATACTAGCTGCTCACATAACCTTACCCCCGCGAACTTTGCTGTTTCCAGACATCAAACTGCACATAAAGGGGACATCGCTTTTTATGCAGAGCTGCTTTAGTCACAGATTTTTCAGTGGTGAATACCCGTACATTTTCCTAAAGGAAGGCCTTCGCCAATTTTTTAACAAATGAACAAAACGGCAGAAGTAATTGAGTCGATGTAGTGGCATCATAATTTGTATTTACCATCTCTACCCTTTAAAAAACAAATAGAGAGAACTGTTCAGTGCAAAATCAAACTAGATCGAAGTTCTTTTTTATGAAACAAAACCCACTTAGAATACTAACCGACCTAAAAATAAAAATGTACATGCAATACTTTGATAAACACTTGGACAATAAAATATTTTAACTGAAAGCGTAAAAGTAATCTGAAATCTAGTTTTAGAATCATATGAGGTAGACCAGATGAATTTGTTTACTCCCTTGAACTGCACTCGGCTAACTACAGCTCTATCAATGAATCGTTAAAAATTCTATTCTTCAAGTGTCCGATCGAACTCAAATCCAGACTTCTCCAAAGAGTCACAAGTGGATAAGCCACTATGCTGTCTTGGAGATCCATAATAACTCAAATAAAGCCATTTTGAAAGAAATAAAACTCAGTATCCTTCAATTACAATGAAAATGAACCAAAACTGGATTAAAAAATCTTACTTAGAGGGCGGGGAAATAACATATCAGGGGTTTATTAGTCAAATATCCGTACAGCTGAAACCTAAATCCAAAAGTAACTTGAATAACCTACGAAAAACACAGGATGGTAGCAAAAAGTCTTTACTTAGAAGCACCAAGAAAAACACCTGAGATATATTTGAAGTGGAAAACCACTCCAAATATACATCTTGAACACTGCTTCATTCTTAAGTTTAAGAGTCTGAATAGAATAATGCCAGAAACGAAAATTATTATTATTATTATTATTATCAGTTTATTTCTCTTAGGAGAACACCCGGTTACAGCCACAGGCTAGAGGGTGAACATACATATACAACTATGTTACAGTTATAAATTACACGAAATACATAATATCTGATTTATAATTATCTGGAATATAGAATATTTGAGTTATTAATTACTGGCAAAGGCTTTTACTACCGTAAACTGGTAAGAACATACCGTGACAATTGAAGCATACCTTCTGCTTAAACACATACAAGTGGGCGTTTCACCGTATTTACATAGACACAAATATTTACAGCCAAACGTACAGCATTTGAAACAACAGGAATGACCGCGATACAGTAGAATAAAAAATTTGAAAGTTCAAATTTCCAGCAGTCGTCTTCTGTGGGGATTAGAGTAGTGTAGGTAGGACAATCCTGACATCTATTTCTTGATGAGGTCGGGTTTCCTAAAGCCCAGTGGCTTGTGTCTGGCCGAACAAGGTGCTGAAACTGTATCCTCACATCTGTATTTGCAAGTAAGAGTTTCTGAGAACTTCCTTTCTGTAGGATTTGCAATTGCAGAGCTTTTCAGGATTGATATTGAGGTTGTTGAACAGCTGGATGGTGTTTGCTGGAAAGAATCTTCCGAGGCTATCTAACTGCGTAAATGCCGATTTCAGTTGTGGTTTCTTATCTGCAACTCTTCTTGGTTTTTCGCCGGGTATTTTTATCCACTCTCGGGCTTTCGATGCGTCCAGTCGTCCCGTTAAAAGCTGAGCGAGGGTCATTATGTTCCTTGACGTGATTATTTGTCTCCAGGGTGTGACCTCTAAATTGGAGTATAGTATAGCTCTTGAGATGGTAAAAGGCTTAGCTGAAATTCTGTTCAGCCATCTCAAGAGCCAGTATTCGAGTCCTAGAAAGGCTTTGATACTGCATTCGGCAGCTGAAGACCAGATTTGTGCCGCGTATAGGGGAATAGGAGTAACACATCTGTTGATGTATTGCTTCATCAGACCGGGGTCTCTAATACCGGTGAGCTCCTGCCTGGTTGCCCAAAGCGCCGCGTATATTTTGTTACGGATGTATGCGAAGTGCGGGCGGAAGGTCAGGCCTTCGTCCCACTTGAGACCAAGATCAATGTTTAACTGTGCCTTTTGGACGAGGATGCCGTTCACAAATATTGCCATTTTGTTTGGCTTTATTTTATTTGTGAAAGTCATTTGTGTCGTCTTTTTTTCGTTCAACTGCAGTCCGATACAATCGAGATACTCTTGAAGTTCTTTTATTTTAGTATTAGCCACTTGGTTGTGGTATTCAGCTGATTTCTGATCTCCTGAGGTAATAAAAAATTTATATCATCGGCGTATGTGATGAAGTGCTTCTTGTTCTGGGCTAAGAAGGGTTCGAGGGCTATGGCAAAAAGTGTGGCAGACAATACTCCTCCTTGCGGGACACCTTTATCAACCTCATACGTTGCGCACATGTTTTCGTTTGTCACCGCAATTTGTCTGCGCCAAAGAGTGCTCTTTAATAAATGGAGGGCATTTCCTGTAATGTGAAAGTAGTCCCGCAGAATGACTATTAGAGTTGGGATGGATATGTTATCATACGCGGATGCCACATCTAAATAGACTACGTCCACCTGCTGCTTACTGTTTAGTGCTTGCTGGGTCCTTACCAGTGTCTCCATGAGGTTGGTGATGGTCGATCTCTGCGGAAGTACTGAGTGCAGGTATTCTGGCCTGTGCTTAAAGCAATGCTCGATGATGGTGTGCAGGATTGTTTTTTCAAAGATTTTTTGCAATGAGCATCCGATAGCGATTGGTCTGAAGTCTTTTACAGATTTTGGGTTTTTTATTTTGGGGGTAGGTTTTACAAAATAGCTTTTCCACAGCTTCGGGAAGTTCTCCTCCATCAAAATTCTCTGGAATATGTGTAGTAGAACATCGATGATGTAACAGCTACAGATTTTGATCATAAATAGTGGGAAATTATCTGGCCCAATCGTTGCTTTATTTGGGAGGCTGTTGATTGCACTTTTTAAGTTGTCTCTGCTAATACTGATTTCCTTTAGATGTCCATTGTTAGTGACAATCCGATTACTATTGATAGATTCCTTAAACCCCTTGATTACATCTTGTATCCTGTTATTGTTTGCTTCGCTGTGAATTTGGTTTTCCTTGAGCCCTTAATTACATCTTGTATCCTGTTATTGTTTGCTTCGCTGTCAATTTGGTTTTCCTTGAGGGGTGTTCCAAAGTGGCTTCGGTCCATTCCTTAAAGGATGCCTCAGTCATTTTATGCGCGAGGTTTTTTTTGCTGACAATTCTTTTGCCTTTTTTTAGTTTTGCTTTAGCCATATCCATGTGTGCCCGTTTCTTCTCCTTCATGAACCGTGCTCTTTCATGTTTGTACCGGGTGTGGTCCTCTGGAGGAGCACACCCGGTACAAAATGGAATACTGTACTAGAAACACTAAATTCGTAAAAAATATATTTCAGAAAACTGAAATTTATTCGCTTTGCTGTTTGCATTACATCGAATAAAAATCTAAAAAACGAATTTCGCTCGCGCAATTAGTGGACATATATTCTTTAAGATTAAGAAAAGAAATTGTCTCAATTCAAACAAAAGTTATTAGCGTAACTGTCTTAAATATTGCCGATGCGACCCCTACGTCTTAAAAACCCCTGTTCGTGATTCAAAGTATTTAGTCTTTAATGTAACTGCCTTGAGTAATATTCTCTGACAGCCATTGCGATGTTTGCTTTCACGATAGTAAATACGAAGAGAAGATCACAATACCCGGAGGGAATGTTTTAGATTTCTGGAAAAGCTTTTCAACCAAATGGCTTTCCACTTAATGTTCAAAGTTCTTTATGCGCATTCTGCAATCATACAAGCAATCAGAATGTTATTACATTAATAGACCTGTCATTTTCCATGGAGAGAGAGCAGTCGAAACCTTCGATATTTTGCCTCTAAAAAGCTAACACATTCAAATTGCTTTTATTTATCCCCAAATGGGATTCTCGTTCTTTGAATAATTTTGCAAATATGCTTAACAATCCACAGAACGATGACTTTCTTTGGAATATTATTTCAATTACGTAAAAGTTTTAAAGCAAATATGATTTTGCGTTTCTCTGGAATCTATTTTCAGTTATGGATTTCGTGCAACGGAAAGGTAATCAAATATCAGACAGAAACAATAACAAGGTTTGATTTCCCATAAAATTGCTCCAATTTCGCTGCTTCTTTTATGTTTATTTGTCATTTTGTGTGGAGGGAAGCGCTAACGTTGCACATTCTCTTCTCACAATGACGGCAATTTATCTCAAGTAGCGCGGTTCAAAGCCCAGACTGGGATTCTCTTAAAAATGCCATTCATGAAGATACGTGGAGATGTCTAGAACAAACTTTCTCAAGAAATCATGAAGATCACCGATCAGCTGAACTCTGATAATAAGAGTTCACCAAATATTAATACAATTCGACACTAAATATGTTCTAAGAAATTATGTCAGAGTATTAACATGAGGAATATTCGAAAAAAAAAAAAAAATAGGTTTTAAAACACAGTAAAACTTCTGGGGTATATCGCAGCTTTAATCATGTTTTTTTTTTTTTTTATTTCCAGTAAAGTCAGGGATTAATTGGGAAGGTTTGTTACAGGAGGCAGTCAATTTAAATGATGAATGGAAGTTCCACATTAATCTTCCAGAATGTGAAATAATGGTGATTGGAAGGGTGGAGCATGAGGTGTGTCGGATGGATGAATGCGAATCGAGGTGAAAACTTTCTGGAAATATTTGCTAAGATAATTAATGACTTTTTCCTTTGCATGAAAGACCGGAAGATGGTCCCTAACAAGAGGTGTGGTCAGATGTAAACTTAAACCATCAAGCCGAAGATGAACTGTAAAATATTACTGAATTAGGTCCATAAAGGGGAAGGGAGCGGGATTCAATAAATTCTGTCATATACTATGTAAGAATGCAAATAAGGTTTCACCAAGGGATACTGCATCCATAACAATTCTTTTATATTGTATCGTACTATGAGGAGAGAAGAAAAAATAATTCTGTTCCTTTTTATATGTGCACAGAAATTCCACGGGGGTTTTCGTGTTTTCCATGTAGCAATTGTATCTGTAGTATTTCTACGTAGCAGATACGACAGTTGATGGAAAGCGCGACAATTGACCACGACAATTGAAATACGACAATTGACCATGTGAAAGCGCTCTTCACATGGTCGAAGTACGATAAACCAGAATTTTATTCTTTTGAGAGCGAATGGTATCGTTTGGTTTTAATATTAATTGGGATGAAAACTATGCTTCACGTATCGAAAGACACTCTAGAATGCACAGAATCACGATACTGTTTCTCATAATCATTAAATATACAGAATCCAACATCTTTCAATAGTGTACATGAAATAATGCCATTGCGTCAAGATACATTTTATCCGATGTATCATAATTATACTGGGCGGAACACTGGCTCAGCCATATGAATCTCAATTGTAAGGGCAATCCGATGAGCCGTGCTAACTACAGCCCCCCCCCCATCTGTCCTAAGAGACTCTCGACAGTTGGTGTTGTTTGCACAAACTCGAGATCTCAGTCGTAAAGACGAAGCAAATGCTATTCAAGGGGCGGCTTGATGTTCATAGACCACCAGTTCTAAAATTGTATGGTCAGTCCATAAAACTTGTAAATTGTTATAAATATCTTGGGATCATGCTGGACGATAGATTAAACTTTGTTCAGCATGCGAAGTACCTGGTTCAAAAGGTTCGTGTTGTAACATCAAAATTAGTTAAGATAGTTAAATCTTCTTTTGGTCTGAAGCCTAGTGTTCTGAGAAGATATTATAATTGTTTGTTTCTTCCGATAATTTTTTATGCAGCTGGGGCCTGGGGCCATAAATGTCTTTCGGCTATGGTTTCCAGATACCTGCTTCAAGCCCAGCGATTCTTTTTGTTAGTTATTTCTCGTTCTTGCAGGACAATTTCTACCTCAGCTCTTATTGTGCTCAATGGTAAACTTCCAGTATATTATGAAGTGATTTTAAATTATCTGTTGTTCTATTGGAGGCATGGGCTGGAGGCTGAGGTGTTTGGTTTTTCTGTTAGTTTGCAGCTTTCTAAGAAGGATGAGATCACTCGTTTACGAGCTCTTTTTAAGGCTGAGTGGCAGAATCAGTGGGCCGCTGATTCAAAAGGTAGAACTACTTTTCTTTTTCTTCCCTCTGTAGATTTGGTTGATGATTCCCATCGTTCTTGGTTTTCTCCTGGTATGTTTGCAACATTTTTGCTATCTGGTCATGGTAGCCTTAACTCCAGGCTTTGTGCTCTTCGTCTTGTTGGGTCACCTAATTGTTTTTGTGGTGTTGAGGAAACTGTACCTCATATTGTTTTGGATTGTCCTTTGTATTTGGACTTGAGGTTGCCTCTCCAGTTGGTCACTGGAGTTTATTCACTTAATGATTTCCCTTTGTTGATTTCTTGTCCGGAGAATTTTGGGGCTTTCTCTTCCTTCGCTGATAAAGTGTTTAGGCGAAGGAAGACTTTGTTAACCTAATAACCTGATTATGTTTAGTGTTTTAATTGGCAATCTAAGTGTGTCTCTTGGAGTGCTGGTGTCACTGTTGTTAATTTTGTATATAGGCTATTTGTAATTAATGCTTCTTGTCTTGTTTTTTAGATGATGTTTAAATTGTGTAGCTTGTAATGTATTTTTGGCTCATGATGAGTTAAAGCAGTTAAGTTCACTGCTGTATATACCATTAAGTCGTACCATTGTCAGTTATTTACAAAATTTATTGCTTAGGTTATGTAGAGTACTTTGGGCTACTGATGTCTGGGCAGTTAAGTTTACTGCCGTACGTCCCATTATGTTGTACAGTTGTTAGTTATGTAAATAACTAATTGTTCTGTTTATTTTAATTTCTCCTTCCAGGTCTCTGGACCTGTGATAAAGTAATTGCTTATTTTTGCACATAATTGTTTTTAGATTGCAGTGTTGCTACTAAGTAGTTGGCATTGTCTTCTATGATTGTTGTGTTAATTCTTATGATTAATGTTGGCTTTGTTCTGCCTATTTTGGTTAACTTAATCCTGTTTTTGTAAATTACGTTATTGTTTGTTATTCCGCTAGTATGGAGGACTCTTTCCCTCCACAATTTTCTATATTTTTCCTGCTATCTTTTTTCCTACTAACTTCCTTTCCACTATTTCCTTGATGTTTAGCGTCTTTTAGATAGTAGTCCCTGGCTACCTCCTCGTGGTTAGGGACGGGAGTCCGGGGGTAGAAGGAAATTGCTTCTGCCCCTGGACTGCTAAATGCCAGGAGCCAGCACTCAACACACAACATAACATACACAATACTACATTTAAAGTACAAACATTTCGTTAGACGTTCTCTTCCTTATTCAACTCTTTTTTTTTTTTTTTTTTTTTTTTTATCTATTGCTGGCTCAGCAAAATTTGCTGTTAGATTACACAGCGGAGTAATAGGGGAAACCCTGGATCCCGCTTTTTAAACCCGAATACTTGAATACTTGTCCTAAGAGACTTTCATAACAGAAATCATGTAAAATTAGGGTCATGCTTATCGTTGTTCATGATTGCGAGGGTGTCACTTCCACAAAGTAGGACTACTAGTGATAGCCATTATAGCACCTGCTCGCATAAGGCACAGCATTTCAAGTCTGGATCGAGGAAGCTGGAGAGCGTTCCTCGCATCCAAAATATCCCCGATTACCGTCCAGTTTTAAAGCCTGATACTAAAGGAAACATCGAGGTCAAAGAATGATCCACGATCTTATCGACCTGTTGTCCTCCTAATGCTGGCGAGACGGATTACTGATTATACTGAAAACATCTTACATTGGTCTAGCAGACAATATGGATTTACTCCAGGTCGTGGAACAGAAATGCGCTTCGGGAATTGCGGAATTATATATTAGGCTCGAACAGTAAGTATGTCCTTGGAATCTTTATTGACATTAAGGGAACTTTTGCCTCCATTCAATGGAGTCAAAAGTTCCCTTAAAGTCATTAAAGAACGGCGTTCTTATAATGTTGCGATTTGCAGGCTGTTCAACTAAGATCTTTAGGGTGCTAAAAGACTACTTCACGCTGTTAAGTCGTCGGTTGGTTAATGATCGACTCCATTTTATATAAATAAATAAATAAATATGATCTTTATTGTAAGGTTCCTACGTACACGCAGGTAGTAGTAGTAGTAGTGGCATGTGATGCAAGAAAGCAAGTGTATGAGCTTATGTAGCATCAGCCAAAAAAAAAAAAAAAAAAAGAAAAAAATTACACCATTCCCTCCAAATGCCTGTCCAGTTCCTCCTTAAATTTATTCAAACTATCAACTTCCACAACGACAGATGGAAGTTTGTTCCAGCAATTAACCACCCGCTGGCTAAAGGCAAATTTCCGCACAACTAATCTACATCTGTCTTTTCTTAATTTGAATTTAGCCCCCTTAGGTTCGTAATCTGAACAAGTGGAAGGATCCCATTAGAATTCAGCGTGCTCAACCCATTCAAGGTACCCTACCTTTACAAACCCTTCACGGCACTAAGCCAGGGGTTAGCAAGCGGCAGAGATATCATCTCGCCGGAAATGTAATAAATACATAATAGGATAAATAAATAGCATACAGCAAATTGAATTTAGTTAAAAATAAAATATAATAACAATAATACATCAGATTAAAATAATAAAATAAATTAAAATAACACATGACAGTTTCTTGAATTCCAGTTTCCCTGAAATTCTTGCCGAGCCGGAGCGATCTCACATCGGTTGATGGTTGTGGAACACACGTGCAGATCCAGGATGCGCCGTCTGTACTTTTTGTCATCGACGATTTTGCACAAGTCGACATCCAAGGACTGAGCTAAATGGAGCTTCTGATAAGGGAGGAACCGATCTTTAAAATGTAACCTCGACGGAAGAGCAAGAAGCTTGGGAATGGAGCGGAGTGCTTGTGTACACTGTGAAGAGGTTACCAGGGAATGCCCATAAGGATCGGTTTTTGGACCGCTAATGTGGAACCTAGTTTTGGACGATTTGCTGCGCAGGGACTTTGAGTATATAGAGATGGTGGAGTATGCTGACGATCCTGTGCTGCTTACCCGAGGGAAATTCAGGGACGCAACATGTTTTGTTTGAACTTAAGTGGTGTAGCTTAGATAACCTGTCTGTATTAGGAACCAAAACAAGGAAAATGGCCATCAGGGGTTATTTTTCGGGTAGAAGACCACAAGTTGTGAGAATAAATGGGTCGAGCCTAAAATTGACAAGTCAATTAAAATATCTAAGCATTATGCTTGACGGATCTTTGATTTTCAACTCACAACACGGCAGAAAAGGTAAGGATTACTCGAATCATTAGGGTTGGCTGGGGAATAAAAGGTAAGGTGCTGAACTTGCTATATGAATGTGTATTTATCCCCATGGTAATCTGCGGTGCACCAAATTGGTCTGAGGGTAGAAAAGTATTTATTAAAACGCTCAGTTCCATTCAGAGTAATGCTCCTTAGGACGTGCATGGCATGCAGAATTGTGCATAGCGTCAGAGTCAGACGCCATATGTACACTGTGAAGAAATACAATACTACTGTAAATGCCAGAAAAGTGTTGTCTATTGACAGAACTGTGTCGACTCCAGCTTTGCAGGTTGTGACCAGAAAATTTCTATTGATCTGCATTTGGTGCATTGTGTGTTGGCTTACTCCATCTGCCGTGGCATTTCCTGTTCTTTTATGAATATAGAGAATGAAATTTTTGGTAGATCCCAGGTAGGAAAAGGCAAGAATCTGGGCCGCTCTGTTAAATGTCTGGCAGGAGCGTTGGAGGGTTTGTGATAAAGGACGGATTACGCTCTTTTTTTTTTTTCTCTCAGACATAAGAAATGCAGTCTTGATAAAGTTTAAATAGTTTGCACCAAACTTACAAACTATATTCTTATTGACTGGTCATGGTTCGATTAAAGCAAAGTTGCACGATTTAGGAATCAGTGAAAGATCTAGTTGCTATTGTGGCAAAAGGGAATCATGGGAACATATTATGTACAACTGTGAGGGGGTACAGTGATCTGAGAACTGAATTGGTATCTCGGGTAAGTAATCTCAATCTTATGGCAGACGGCTACGAGATGATTCTAGTTGATAAACTGGAGAACTTCTTAGCTTCCAGGCCTCTGTAACTGCTATGTTTGTTAAGTCTAAGACTCTTCTGCAACTGAAAGCCATGGATTGGTAATGCGGTATGATGTAGTACCGGATTACCTAAAGTTCTGTGGAATCGTTCTGAAAGGCTTTGCTTCGGTGGAGGCATGAGGCTGCTATATCCACTGCAATTCCCGCTCACCTGCTGGTATTTCTGTTCTCTACAGCTCCTTGTGTTTTGGCTTTCCAAAAAGACTCTGAACAAATGTAGCTCATTACGATGAAGTTTGGATTTTGTCTAAAATTTAATTATAAGTATATTAATTTTTAATGCAATTTGATTATTCTCAGTTTTTGCATATATATTTGTTTTGGTCGTGGCAGTTTTTCTTTCCCTGTATTTGGGCAAACAGGAGAGGGAGTATATTAGAGTACTGCTAAATTATGTGTTGCCGTAGAGCGACATCGGGGTTGCCGTAAAACGGCTGGGACCGCTTTAATTAATAAATAAAAAATAAAAAAAAAACACCCTGTGACTGCGATCTTTTTTTTGAAAATGAAAGAATCTCTTTCATTTTCAGAAAGCGACTCCCCACTACGGGGAATATTTCTTTGCAAACTATATCATTTTCTTCTACATGTTAAGCACATGCCAACCAAGTAGTGTAATTATCAAAGATATTTAAAGAAACCTGGTAGAGAAACCTTCTATACTACCATTCTATCGTTAATAACATCAGATTTTGCTCTTCCTTCAATGTTGATGAAGATTTGTCCTTTTTTCTCCTCCATTGCAATACGTTTGGAAACAACTCGTTGATGGCAGAGGCTAACGGAGGCTCATATAGCTTGTGCAGAGTACAAGCAGTAGATAACAAACGGGATATAGCAGTTCACAACCGAACCAAGTTCCACTCCAAACAGACAAAAAAATACGGTAACAATGTGTTCCGGAAGGCCAACACTCTGGAAGATTGGAAAAACGTTGCCCGGTCTAACGAATCCAAGTTTCTTCTGCTTCATCATGACAGGACCAGGTTATGGCACAAAACGAATGAGTCCATGGACTCATCACGTAAGGCGTCACCATTGTGGAGTGCTCATGTGTTGACAAAGTGGAATCATTTTTATGGTGATCGTTGGACTCGTGATAGCATTAGGGAAACATTTGGATGCCACAGGTTACCTGGAAAAATTGTTTCTGACCAAGTGCATCGCTTCATGGCTGCAGTACATTCACCTTCGAAAGGGATCTTCCAGCAGGGTAATGCTCCATCTCACAATGCCAGGTTTGTATAAAACTGGTTCCAGGCACAAGAGAATGAGTTCAGCCTACTGCGGTAGTCTTCTTCGTCACCATATCTTATTCGAATTGAGCACCTGTGGGATAAGCGGAATGAAATGTTCAGAGTAGAGATCTGCAACCATCTAACTTGTAATCTAGGCTGTTCTAAGCACTAAAGAGCGACCTACTGGGTATTAGTCAGATGTACCTAATAAAATACCAATCAATGTATATTACGTGGCTTTAAAATGCGTATCTTGGCTTTAAAAGGCTGTTTCAGGCCAAGAGTCCAGTGGGAGCACCCGGACATGTGGTAGTAACACACACACACGTTGGTGAATACCACACCCAATATCCAGAGAGTTACTACAATGCATTTCACAAATTTCTCTGTAATGAGAAGTTTAAAACTCTGGAAAAACCGTCACTACTGCAAATAAAACTGGTAGCATATGTAGTCATGGTGACCACAGAAACAGCGAGAGTAGATTGCCTTCTGAACGTAAAAAAAAAAAAAAAAAAAAAAAAATTAGAACCTGTGCTGACTCACCATTCCGGTCACTTTGCACTTATTCTAACAATCATAACTCTATTTCTATTTTACTGTGACTTACTAAGGATAAAAGATAAAACAGATACTAGTAAAATGAGAAAAATTAAGCCTTCTACAGGTATGCAAAGACAACCCAACATGCACAGAAAACAGTCAATAAGTGTTAAGAAGCTGTCAGAGATTACCAGAGAGAGAGAGAGAGAGAGAGAGAGAGAGAGAGAGAAGGTCAAGGGATTTCAGGATCTGGAAAGCTAAATCGATTTACTGATTTAATTTATCGGCTGTATGGTGTCTAGTTAGCGGGAAAGGATTTACTTCACGAGATACCTGCCTATGGCCACGTGATGGACGGTGAGCTTTCATCAGACCCATCCATCACTGGCTGACGCATATAGATGTGTCCGGCAAGGCTGGAAATAAACCAGTAAATAAACGGTTGTTCAAAAAAAAAAAAAAATGGATTCCAAGATGGTTATCAATAAATTATGTAGTATCCCCCACACCCACATAGCATTGGGGGAGTAGAGCAGCTGGTAACTGTGCAAAAGTTGGTTAGCCCATAAGCGCTGCATCTAATAATTTCCCAGAAGATATTTCTCGTGAATCTTTTCTTGTATTCTCTAGCTATAGTAAGGTTTAATGCTGAACACACTAAGAAAATTAGGCCAGAATATTTGAATATCTAAAAAAAAAAAAAGAATTTTCCATAAATTACTGGACAGAAATCGCCCAAGATATATAGGTCGAGTCGATTACAATATTAATAATATTGGATTAATATTAATGCGATATTAATTGTATTAATAAAACACATATGAAAACAATTCAAAAGTTTATTGGTTGTCATAAATGTTTAGTATCGATGCTCGCAGAAAAAAAGAGACTTGATTGGTAAAAGTTGAATTAATCTTTTTGAAGGTTATCTTTTAATTCACCGACCACTTTAGGTCAATATTACTGCCAACTGTTACAAAACAGGTTACAATATAACCTGATTTGTAACATTGCTTTATGTTTCAAAAATCTATGAATTACTTGGAAAAAACTATGTAAATATTTTGTACTGCAGAGAAAGTATTCTTAAAGAGAACAGCCATGGCTGCACACATTTCAGAGATTAGCATTATTAGCATTTGTTAGCATTAGTAGAGGCATTTGATGCAAGAAATCAAGCTTATGCAGCATCAGCCAAAAAAAAAAAAAAAAAAAACCACTTCCACTTCACCCCTCTGTTCGTTCAAAATACTTGTCCAGCTGAGCCTTAAACTTATTTAGGCTATCAACCTCCACCACAAGGGATGGAAGTCTGTTCCACCAACCAACCACCCGCTGGCTAAAGGCAAATTTCCGCACGTCTATCCTACATCTGTCTTTCCTCAATTTGAATTTATGCCCTCTCAGGTGATTTTCCTGGGCTAGAGGAAGAATCCCATCAGCATTGAGCATGCTTAAACCATTCAAGGCTTTATACACCTCTATCAGATCACCTCGCTGGTGCCTAGTCTCCAGACACTGTAATTTGCAAAACTTAAGCCTTTCTTCGTAAGAGCACCCCTTTGTTCCATTCACTAATCTTGTTGCCCTTCTCTGTACTCGTTCCAGCAGCTCTACATCCTTCTTGAAATGAGGCCTCCAGACCTGTATACAGTACTCTAGGTGTGGCCGGACCATCGCCTTATACAATGGAATAATCACCTCCTTATCCCTGCTGGAAAAATTCCTGTATATCATTGACAATACTCCATGAGCTACTCTTGCAGCCCGTCTGCACTGCTCAGAGAACTTCATATCTGCCTGAACAACCACCCTCAAGTCCCTTTCATTCTCTACCACTGTCAGTGTAGTACCACAGAGTTGATACATTGCTCTGGGATTGCTGTTTCCCATGTGTAGTACTTTACATTTGTCAATGTTAAACTTCATTTGCCACCTCTCAGCCCATCTGCTCAACCTTTCCAGATCCTGTTGCAGCAGCATAGTGTCAGTAGTGTCCTTGACAACCCTGGCAACCTTTGTATCGTCTGCAAACTTGGACATTAAGCCCGATATACCATCATCAATATCATTTATAAATACAGAAAACAATAATGGACCCAACACTGAGCCCTGAGGGACTCCACTAATAACATCAGTCCACGATGAGCAGTGTCCATTGATTACCACTCTGTCTTCTCCCCCTCAACCACCCCTTTATCCATAGCAGCAATCTGCCTCCAATGTCACACTGCTCCAATTTGTGTAGCAGTCTTCCATGTGCAACAGTATCAAAAGCCTTTCTAAGATCCAAGTATATAATATCAAAGTTATTCCCTGCATCCAGTTCTTTTGTGACTGCATCATAGTATCCAATCAAGTTGGTCAGGCAAGACCTCCCCTTAACAAAACCATGCTGTGTCTGAGCTATAACTGAAGTCTTGTCTAAATGATCCTGCAGTGCTTCTTTAACCAGTGCCTCCATTAATTTTCCTGGAACAGAAGTTAAGCTCACAGGTCTATAATTACTTGTGTCAGCCTTTGATCCTCCTTTGTGAATTGGGGTCACATTTGCACATCTCCAGTCTATGGGTACCTCCCCTGAGTCCAGGGAAGCTCTCATAATTATGGCTAAGGGTTTGCTTACTTCCGTTGCTGCCTCCTTTAATATAACTGGATAGATCCCATCCACCCCGGGTGCCTTTCTTGTGTTTATCTTCAACAGTTTCTCCTCCACTTTACTCCCAGTTATTTCAAGATTCTGTAGCTTACTGCTAGAGTTGAATACATCTCTGGCATTCCCCTCGCTGAATAACTCCTCATGTGTGAATGTCGATGCAAAATATTCATTTAGTTTGTTAGCTACCTGAGCAGGATCATCAACACTTGACCCATCAATATCAAGTGGACCAATCTGATTCATCCCCTTCCTTCTAGAGTTTACATAAGTAAAGAACTCTTTGCTGTTTTTCTTTGCATCCCTTGCCAAGGATTTCTCGTAATCTGCCTTCGCCTGCCTAACCTCCTTTGTAACTTGGTTGCATATCAACTTGTATCTATCATAGGCTTCTGTGTCATGTGTTAATTTGTATGTATCCCATGCATTTTTCTTCTCTGCCATATGCCTCATTAGTTCATCTGACATCCATTTTGGCCTAAACCTTGAACAATATTTCTTAGTTGGTATGTAAAGCCTAGTAGCTTCCAAGATAAGTTCTTTGAATGCTTCCCATTTTGAATTTGCTGTTGGTAACATCATCAGTTGGTCCCACTGTATAGAATTTAAATACTGTCTCAGTCCATCGTAGTCGCCTTTACGGAAGCAATAACCCTTCCCTTTACCCCTAATGGTAGTTACCTCTTTGAGTAAATCCCACTTCAGCACACTGTGATCACTGCCACCTAGTGGTTCATTTATCTGCAGATTCTTAATGCATGAAGAATCACTGCTGATAATCAAATCAAGAGTATTACTCCCTCTAGTTGCCTCCCGAACATGCTGATGTAGAAAACAATCATCCAATAAATCCACAAAAGTCCTGCTAGTGTGTGAGTAACCAGCCCCCAAATTCCAGTCAATATCTGGGAAATTAAAATCTCCCATTATAAGACACTCTGATTTACTGGCCCACTCTATTTCCCTGTATAGTTCCTTATTATACTCATCAGAGTCATTAGGCCTATAGCACACTCCTACTCTCAATTTTGATCTCCCAATGTTTATGTCACACCAAACTGACTCCGCACTGCACTGTCCAGCGATGTCGACTGGCTTCACTTCCTTGGTTTTTATGTGTTTCTTAACTAATAGCATAACCCCTCCTCCCTTCCTATCTTGTCTATCCTTTCTGTAGACGTTGTACTCCCCAAATTGCAGTTCTGCATCCCTTATATCTGTGTGACACCACGTCTCTGATATGCCAACAATATCTGCCTTCGATGTTTTGAGCAATACCTCAAATTCATCAAATTTATTTACTAAACTCCTAGCATTGGTGTACACGCAAGTATACCTGCACCTGTTTCTATTCTTAGCTACCCTAACACAACCCATGTGTTTACTTGTACCGCAATGACTCCCGGCAGTCTCTGAAATATCCTGCATCTTGTTTTTCAGGCTTCTGCTCATTCTAATAGAAGCAGTGCAAGAATCTCTTTCACCTCTGCCAGTGGCTACTGTCAACCTATTGGTCTTTGTCTCCCCCCCAGCTAGCAGTTTTCCGACCCACCTAACACTGCCTCGATAGCATCAGCAAATATTTTTGCACCCTTTCTATTTAAGTGTATCCCATCCCTGTAGAAGCAATCTCTCCTGTTAACAAGTACAGTCCAGGCTGAAAAAAATTCTACCCCTTGAGCCTTGCACAATCTTTCCAGGGCCGAATTGATCGACAAGGCTCTCATCATATACTCCCTCCTATCGTGTCTGGACAGAATTGCAGACACTTTCAAATTCAATCCTAATTCTCGGCTTTTGTTCAACAGTGACCTGTACTTGTTAAGTAATTCTGCCGGTCTCCTACTCTTAATATTATTAGTGCCAACGTGTACAACTATATCACCTTTTGTGCCCTTAAAAGATGATATTCGCCCTACAACGTCATCAACCTTTGCCCCTGGCAGACATACCCTGGTCCTGTTCCACCTATCTTTTTTACAAAGCATGTTCCCCGTTTCCCTGACAATAGAGTCACCAACAACTACTAGTTCCTTCGGGACCAGCGCATTCTGCCTTAGGGGTTGTCTCTGTGTCACGCGATGCCCAAGTGCAAGCTCTGGCGTTGATGTGGGCAGCTGAGAGCTTGATGGGCCCCTCAATTTAGTTTCTTCGAGGGCATCCACCCTGTCCTTCAAGCTCTCATATAGGCCCACAAGAACGCCGAGTTGTTGCCTGATATCGATACACTCCTTGCATCGCGCACACACAAAGACATCCCCCTTGGCAGTATCATGTCCCGTACCCGATTGCTCTGCAAACATCAAGCAAACAGTGCATTTTATAAGGCTGTGAGTCAGAGGACAACTGCCCCTCTCAGTTCTGCTCTGAGCCACAGCACTTCCATTAGCTTGAGCCTTTTGCTTTGCTGCTCTGGTCTGAGTCATGATTCTATTAATTTATTAATTAATTATGTTATGTTATTAATTATATTACGTTTGTAATCTAAGTCGTTATATGTATTTATTTAAACGTACAATTTAACTGCTAACGAAGTTCAACTAACGCTATCTAGTACGGTATATAACCTACGGTATATCTAGTACGGTATCACAATGGCGGGAAAGTTACTAACGGTAACGGTAGTTACGAACACGTGGAAACCCTTACCGATACTTTTACAAGGCCGAGTAAAGAATAAATACACCAAATTAATCAAAAAATCACAAAATAATGTTATAATACTAAATTTAAATCAAAAGTTTTAGAAAAACAATAATTTCAAATCAATAAATAAGAAAAATCCACTTAGCGGCTTTGAACACGACCGTCACTAGTTGCCTCGTCAGCAGACTTTGACTTACTCCATCATAACTCTAATTTTTCAGATGAAATAATCCATTGCGATAAAATAAAAACTAAAAATGAAATGGATAATGAAGAATGTCAGGTCCTGCTACATGATTTTATCTCTACTTCCACTGAAGAGCAAATGCATCGCATTTCCATTCTTCGGAGCTATTTATGACAAAAAAATAATAATAAAAGCTGCGGAGCAACTTAGTTTTCGCAATACCCAAATTCATCTCACCATAATTGTCACTCCCAATAGACATCTCTCATTCTGCACACGGCGAAATATTCACTTTGGTTTTCTTTTTTTACCATATTTATAAAGCATTTGTGACATAACAAGGCCAGTTAGAGATGTCTGCCATTTGTCGTCTGCTTACTTGCCTTGATGGGAAGAGTCAGTAGCGCGAGAGGCCTGCAGCGCTTTCCATCACAAAAGCAGGCTTTCTGCCAGAGAAATGAGCAAGTGGCAATAATGGCATCGCAGAAACGTTTTTCATGGCCCTAAGTGGGGTATATGTGTCAGACTGTTGACTTGTGCGGCCGAAATGTGGGAAATTTCAGACAGTGCTCTACTCAACCTGAACCTCAACCTTGTGCAAGGATGCCTCGGAGATTATCGCGATAAATGGAGGCTCACTGCTGCTGAAGGAATAGTCAGAGAGAAAGAGATAATCGAAGAGCGCACAGTCGAGGGCAATTACCACGTAATATTTTTCTGCGTTGAAGCCTCTCCTCAATTGTCTCAATTGTCTATGAAAGGAGAGAAAATGTCTAGCATTTTCAAGAAGGCAACTGCAAATTTCTTATACAATATTTATAGAGGTCATTACAACAGCTCAACTGAATCATGAAATTTGTCATGATGCATGACCTCATTGGGATTACGTCATCAACTATGCATTGGTAATATCATAGTAACATTGATGGTGATGACGCTAACCTACAGTACCTCACCAAAAGTAATCAAGCATCCCTCGGTGTGAAAGAAGTACATACAAAGAAGGAAGGGGTTTCGGCCAATTACAGAAGCTACAAAAAGCAGAGAGAAAGCGAGAGTAGCGGCTAAGCGCTTGCAGTGTTTTGTGGCTTAATTGTCACATGGCATATCAGCGCTTTGCCACTGAGTGCAACCGTCATATGTTTGAACCTCGCAAAGTTAACGGTAACTGAAGCAATTAAAAAGATGGAAAGGCGAGAGCGTATTGAGTGTACACAAATGGTCAGGTAGGTCAAAACAAAAAAAAAAAAAAAAAAAACACTGACAGAATAGTAGTGTATTAGTAATGGCAAATGATGCAAGAAAGCAAGTTTATATAGCATCAGCCAAACGGAAAAAAAAAAAAACCTACACAATTCACTAGTTAGAGTAGCCGGATATACCTTCATCAATATCATCGAAAAATATTGAAAACAACAATGGGTCCAGACTGAACCCTGGGGATCTCCGGTAATAACATGATTCCAAGAAGAGCAATGCCCATTGATAACCACTCGCTATCTTCTTACATTTAACCATACCTTTATACATTGTAGTGACTTGCCCTTAAGGAATCGCCGATGACTGAGGAAAGTGGTGAAAGCGAACGAAGTGATGCCCTTATAAAACGTTATGCTGCACCTTTTGATACACCGGAGTGCCCAAAATGCTCCCACCGTTCTTAGGGAGGGGCGCGACATGAGTTTACATGCAGAGTAGCTACTCTGCTGCTCTCAGACCGTCATCATCATAAGACCGCAAACAAGTTCGCAGTGGTACCTGGCCACTGATTTTCGGACCATAGCAGTAGGAATAGGTCATATGCAGCGAGAGCTGCATTGCACAACCTCCACATCAGAGCGTTGGTGTCGATAATAACCGTAGGATGTTTATTTTAATGTACTGTTGTGCCCATAATGAAGTTAAAATAGCGGCCATTCTGCAGAGTTGCTTCTTGTGGTTCGGACTCGGCACTTTGGTGCCGAGTCCGAACCACAATTATATCAATGTCGAATTTGATACCAAATTATATCAATGTCGAATCGTATATCTTGAATAGTTCTATTGTGTTAACACTCTGGCAGTTCTGTGTAAATGGCCCATCAGTATTCCAGCACGAAAATGACATAACTTGCAGTGTAAAAACCAAGTTTGAAGAAAACGAAATTCTATTAGATTCGGGTGCGGACTCTGGACATGTCCAGTCTATCCACCTGAATCCAATAGTTCTATTGTGATCAGAGCATAACAAATAAGTTCCACTTTTACAGCTGAACTGGCAATTACTCTAAGGGAGGAACGAATACAATTCCCTGCAGACTGCTGTAAGATATTGGTCGAAGTGTTCCACGACGGATCGATGTTGTCATTTGATCCAAAGGTGTATCTGCATCTTATTAATTTGTTTCTCCAAAAGCAATGATGTATGAATACTTTGGGTAGAGTGGGGTAGTGTATATACAGTGGCTCTATGTTAAGAGTGGAGTAAACGAAAAGGAACACTCCCATCTCCATTTTACATAGTCCGAAAGTGGGCTACGTTTGACATCGCCCCACAATTTGGTTAGAGGGATGTGTATGAGATTCGTATTTTCCTTTATTTTCACTAATGCATCTGTACCTAACACGCTGTCTTCACGGATAGAACAGGGATTATAATCACTGTCCTCCCCAACATCGGATGGAAAGTGCCCGGGTTCTGATCCCATCAATGACGAGAGGAACTTTTATAGGTTTCTTTCACTCCGTAGCTCAGCTAGTCGTTCTCAGGCTAGAATAGTAAGGCCCAAGAAACTCGGGTATTTTGTCCTGGAAAAACCAACAAAGAACACCAACAATTTACAGACATAATACCCACAAGTAGATATAGTTCTCAGTCTTAAGATGACAGTTTTGTACCTAACGTACATTATATTACTTTTCACTAAATGCTTCATTTAAACTTTATTATTATTATTAAGATTAATTTTCTTTCCCTGAATTGAAAACTTATTTCTTCCTATTAGTGTAAGCTTATAATGGAGTAATAACCACTCTCAGTTTTCTGTCATCCAGACTCTCCCAGACGTTCTGCAACTTAAATACAATAACAACTTTTATTATAAATAGGTTGAGTTCTATCTGAATCGTTTCAGTGTAGATCATAACTGTTGATATGACTGCATGCAATTAATCCAATCCAAATTTACTCTATTATATGCCCTCGTGGGTAGCACAGTTGGTAGAATCGCCTTCCTCCCCATACCGGGTGTAAAAGACCTGAGTTCGAGTCCCGGCGATGATGTCAGGAATTTTTAAGTCTTTTTCACAACGTGGCTGAGTTAGTCGGTCTCAGGCAAGAGTAGCGTTTTTTCTCCCGGAAACTAGGGTTTTTCATCCAGAAAACAGAAAATCGACCACAGAACACTCGCAATTTACAGATAATAAACACGGAGTAATATGGCCTCAGTCGGCGATGCTCCTAAAACTCTACTACAAGACAATGATCTGCTATATTACAAAATGCCTGTTTTTTTATTATTACAAATTAGCCTTTTCAAATAGTGGGAGATTAAAACTATAATAAATAATGGATACACGCACGAAATAAGGACTACAGCTGACGTGCAAGCAATATTCTTTCTTAGGGAACGAAACAAATATAAATCTTAAAAGGATATGGCATAATATTTAAAAATAGAATTCAGAAAAAAAAATTCAGTAAATGAAAGTATAAACAGTTATACACATTGCGTTTAAGTTACCTTCTGTTTGATTTAATTAATATAAAAAAAGAAAGTGGAATTTTGTATTCACAGAAGTGATCGTTTAACAGGATAGCATATTTTCTTTCTTTTAATTGGCCCTCGTCGGGAACGAAGTGGATATAATCACCATCGTTTCCACACAGAGTGAAAAAACTTGAGTGTGAATTTAATTACTCGAGGAATTTTTATCCGCTTTCCATAACGTGGCTGAGTTAGTCGGCTCCGGCGAGAGTGGCGTTGTTTTTATCTTTCGGAGACAAAAACAACGCTGTACGAACAGGCAAATCAACCGCAGCATGAACGCAATTTTGAGAAGACTCGCAGCCTTAGTTGAGCTTGAGGCACACACACACACACTTAATTTTTTAATTCCTAGGTTCTGAAGTTAATGCATCGAATCGAATAAAACGTAATTAGAAATCTAACTTCGCACGCACAACCTTCACAGTTTCCGTTAAAATAACGAAAGAAATAACTTTTCTCATGTGGTATCATTGAATCTTTATCTTTAAAACCTGTTCTGGTGTTTGGAACAGAACGTAATGTTAATTAATATAGGTGGAATAAACAGAAAGCTTTCTGCATCCTTTTTTTATTAGTGACAGACTGGTCTTTTGTGTCTCAACACTCCTGTGATGAGTAAATTGAAGCGGCACTTTGCAACGGCAGTCCGAAGAACGGCTCAAAATGATTGATATAATCTCTCCCAATGAAGTAGAGAATGCGTAATTTTGGGAGAATGGTTTGCATTTGTTGCTAACACGCTTTTTGAAACGATTACAACAAAAGAAAATATTGCTTTAGTGCTCGTAACCGAAGCGATGAGAGAGAGCAACATTTTTAGCTTCAACAACAGCGAAACATAATCATCAAGACGACTTAGCGGAAAGTTTCCGCCTAGAAATTATTCCACGGCTGCAATTCTGCGTTCCTCGTTGACGTGTGAAGCCTCCCCTCTTATTTACCACCACGGCTCCAGAAGTAATTCATCGTGGAGAAATGACAGCAATATCATTTGAACAGAGCATTGCTTTTAGACTTTAACCACTCTGTCTCTGCTACTGACGCTACATGAATGAATTTTGATGCTGCTATGAATTATGCCTAATTTCCGCGTGCTCTTCCTCCTCCTCCTTCTGCCACCGCTCTCTCTCTTATTTCCTTCTCATTCTGTCACGGATGCCGCAGGTTTTTTTTTTTTTTTTTATTCTTTTCAAGAGAGAGAGTCAAAAGCGGCTTGCTGATCAGGTATGATTGCTGGATGCACTGAAGTTTCCAGTTTGCTTGGAATTCTAATGCATCTTTGGCCGATGTCTACAATTTTTTGGAGAAATCTTTCTTTCCATATTATTAATAGTTAATACTTTTTCTAGAACTTTTCTCACTTAGATAAATTCTGAGACTAAAGGAAACTAAGTAAAATGGAGGGGTCCCATACTTCCTTAATATACCTTGTAAATACAACCGAGAAATATTGGACATGGGAATCAGTTGCTGGAATAATTCATTACCAGTATGAAACGCGAGTACATTTCAAAAAGTTTGAATATTTTCTTCGATAAGGAAAACACGCATTTAATGACGAACAGAAATGTGGAGGAATAAATATGTACCATGCATGAAATAGTCGCCACGTTCGGATAAGCTTAATTTCTAGAAAGGGGTCTCATATTACACCCATGATTTTATAATTTTTACAAGGAATCTGCATAACCAAATCCTAACTTATTAGTTGCATTCTCCTCTTCAGAATTCGAAGAGACTTTGAACTTAGGGCTGATTTTCTCCATTAATTAGATAAACTAACTCACCTAACAGAGCACCAGATAAGATAAATCAACATGTATATATTTACAATACACAAAACTGGAGAATTCCTTAATTATCGGGTACTGTTGTTAAGAGAGGATAGACGAACTAAGAGTCACCATAGCTAATTTAGTGGCGCCTAGAGCTAAAAGCATTACTGGGAATATAAGAGATGTATTGTACAGTATAATTATTATTACTTACTGCTAATTTAACTGCTTGATGTCTCTGTGTGTATGGGTACGTGGGCAGATAATTGGAACTCAGGATAGAAGCAAAATTATGACATCACTGTACTTGAAGAGATTTGGAAATTTTCAGTTGGAACTCGTGGGAGTAAATTGTGCGATGTTTATAGTCATAGATTTCTCTTGTTTAATGTACCAAGTGATTAAAATTCGACTCGCAAATTTTGGTGGCAAATTTAATATAAAAGAAATTTAATATTAGCAGAAAAATTGTTTTCAAGAAGTTTGTTAAAAAAAAGAAATAAATAAAAATTGGTTTCAAAGGGAAGCATACAACCACAAGTTAAGATTTCCGGTGTTCTGTGGCATATTTTTCTTGATAGAAATGAGACCTAGTTAAAACTGCATTATGACATGATTTACTGCCGATTATAGCATATCAGAGGTAACAATTTAATTAAATACGGATTCTATTATTATAGATATGGATTCCCAAAATGGATTCAATCGCTGTTAATATGGATTCTCAAAATGGATTCAATCACTGTCAATATGGATTCCCAGTATGGTATCCATAAATTTTTTTTTTTTTTTGGTAGTTATTGGCGCATCGGCTTCTGTGGCCATATTGCACCTCCCAAGGATCAAAGTACAATACTTTGATCCAAGCCCGAGGCGAGAATCGAACCCGTGACCTTTGGGTTGCCGGGCAGGTACTTTACCCACTCGGCTAGCCCGGTCGGCTGTATCCATAATGTCGATATGGATTATACACCAGTATAATCCATACTAGTGTATAATCCACCAATTGATATACACCAGTACTTTCCAATCTTCTGTCACTCAAGTCACATTTGAAATTAAAAGACACATATTCACGGCTCACCTAAGTAGTGATTGCCATTAAACTCAATGGTAATCACTATTTTTTTCCAATCTCGTGGTACACACGAAAAGGGTCGCAGCACGCCAATATGCCGGGGCACACCGATTGGGAACCACTGATCGACACCATATTGCGAAAAGTAATCGAACAATGAATATTTAAAAGAACCTTTTGTTGAACAATACTTAATAATATGTCAACCTTATTTACACCCGTATCCTGGTCAGCAGACGTATTAAAAATTTCTGATTACAGAAATGAGGTATTTTGGCCCATTCCTCCTTCAACACAGCGGTCAGTTCAGCTGCTAATTGCGGGTGTGTTGGTCTGGCCCAACACACCCGCAATTAGCAGCTGAACTGACCATTAGTACTAGTATTATACCTATAAGGGTAAATGACACAGGGAAGCGGACTTTTCTGCGTCTGCCTAAAAAAGGGATTTTTTTTTTATCATTCATACTTGCCCCATCTCCAAAATATTTATCTTCGTCATAAAGACGTTTATGACGAACTTGAATATCTTCAACTCAGGTCGGCGCTCTGAGCAAGACAATGAAGCATTTGCATGTCATTGTCTTCACAGCAAGCCACTACGCCTGTTTAGTATGACATGACTCACTGACAGATGGCACACTGATTATTCACCTCATAACACAGCTCCACTCCAAAACTGGTTTCCGGAACCAATTACAATGGGTTGTGCAACAGAAAAATCAACGCTTACATTGCGTGCTGTGACGTTCGGTTGGCATGCTGAACTTGTCCGCAGAACCCGATGTTATGCAACCCTACGTACCGTTCTTATATTACTATCAGTTCCTGTGACCAACTTTAACTCTTGACACTATATGATGAGGATTGTAAGGGTCAGCGAACCACTCTTCGGTACGCCCTCTGGTCTCTTTACGTTAATTCCTGCAGTCTACTTTAACGAGTTTTGCTTGTAATAGCATTTTATGTATCTATTTATCGATAACTGTAGCGAGAAAGAACCGTTGATCTAGCTACAATGGCATGAACAAATTAATTGCTAATGTGGCATCCTATGATTATTCCTCGTTAGACATCGCTTAGCTCAGCGCCACGAGCTATCTAGTGTATTTCGTTGATCTGCTTACTACACAGTGAGTGCTATCACTTTTATATCCATTTCATGTGGATGGTACCGGACAATTTTCCCAAATACCACGAGTGTCCGGATTCTCTGGCATTATAACGCATATAACAAAGGAAATGCAGAAGTTTTGGATTTTTTTAAATGACAGAGTATTTAATGATCAGCGCAAAGCAGAACTTCTTCAGGATAAATTATATAGACTTCAGGTATGGTCAGGAAAGCGGCAGCTACCTTTTAATACAGCAAAAAGCTCTTGCTGCAAGTCATCAATATTATGGGATTCAACTGAAAACCAGTAGAGGAAGAAAGGAATTTGAGCGTTATGATACGATCGGATATGAAGTTCTCCAAGTAGCAAACCCAATCGGAAAAGATGGTTCTTGGCATCCTATCGATGATTTATCGAACATTTGATGTGGAAATATGGAGCTCATAATTCCATTGTATAAGGCAATTTCAAGATCAGACATGGAACACTATACTCAAGTATGGAGCACATATAAAAAAATTCGAACTTCTTCCAAGGATCCGTAGACGGGCAAGGCACATGCTGAGATAGTAAAAATGGTGTCCATACGAGAAAAGACTTCGAATACATGGGTTGCGGAGCTTGGAAACAAGTACCTTTGAGGAGCCTTTCACCTCTTGGAAGTGAAAGTAACTGGATGAGAGGGGAATATTCACTGTTATAAATGTTCCACAGCTAGGAACTATAAATTCAAATTACAGAGGACTGGACTGCACAAAGTTTTAACCAGAGAGTTGTTTATTACTGGAATAATTTGCCTCCATGAGTCGCTGAGGCTAACAGCTTGGATATATTCAAAGTCAGCTTGATACCCACCTACATTAGGAATTCCAGCGCCCAGACTATCAGTAAGCACGTCTAGACCGACCTTTTGAGCATACTGACGAACCTCTCGGAGGAAAATGTATGTCTCTTGTTAGAAAATCCTAGAAACGTTAATGCTCTACAGACCTTCCCAACTTCTGTGTTCTCTAAAAGGCTGGAATTGAGATCTCTATTCTCACAGAGGTTGAATCTAGGAATCATAGGTAAACAACTAATTAAGGTTTAGTTTTAATCATCATATTAGTTTCCCAGTGAAAAGAGCTTTTGTAGTACTGCTGAAGAGTGTAAAATTATACAAATACAAATTTTTATATGCAAGCAACTCTACCACACTAAGTTGCTTAGGCAATAGCCCAAGCTTATGAGAATTTTTTGGGCTACTAATGTGCTACAATATTATTCTTACATAGTAGGATCCAAACGAATAAAAATTAATAGTTGGTTACTTTGGACTATTTTTCGAACTGATTTCAAGTCATTGTATCTTGGCGTCTATTGTTCCCTTTTTTGTTGAAACTTTAAAATATAGAATTTTTATTTAATTAGTTAATTTACATAAAGTTTGCAGTGCCACTTGGCGAATAATTTGTAAACTACAGAAACTCCAGTTTACAAATTCTTGAAACTATCCTCAATTTGAAGACTCGCTAAGACTGGCCACTTATTGTTAGCAAGCTATAAGGGAATAAAATATGTTTTTAAAGTGATTTAGAGTAAAACTTGAAGAATTTTTTGACTTATTTTGAGACACTTGAAGTATAAGTCATAAAATATGGTGGCTTTTTTTCTCTCTGGTAGGAATATCACATGGTTCTTTAAGTTGCTCACTAAACATTTTATCTACCTGTGACTACAAAACGGCAAGTCAACTAGTTCACTACATACAATTCAAGTATATAGTATAATGTCTTGGAATTAGTTATTTGAGATTACAATGAAATATACATGAAGATTGGTTCTGTGTGATTATGGTTTTAGGGTTTGCCGAGACTCTGCAAGGGTATTAATTGATGGAAGAATTCATGCAGGATTACCTGAAGATCAAGAGTACATTAACTGACTTTTCGGCCTCTAGAGACAAAGACTTGAATTTGGAATAACCTTCTAGGATGAGACTGTTCCAAACGGTCTCTCAGACTGTATCTGATTTACCTTGTGTTCTCCTTGCGTCAGTAGTGATTCCACATCTTATGGACACAGAAAACTGTACATATCTAGAAGAATGTTAAGTGCTTAAGCAAATAGATGGTTCTTCAACCAATGTTTGTTAGAAATTGAAATGACACAGATTCCTCAATGTAGGAGCTACTTAATGTTTGGTCTTGAAGATTAAGACCAAATAATGTAATTTACCACATTTTTATTTCTTTTATTTTGTTAGTATCTGGGTTTGGGCAATCCAGATGCGGTATTATTTGCTGGAATCCGTCGGTATTGCACTACCTCCGGCGGACGCGGCCTTGTGAATTCAGCACGTAAACATGATACACGCAAACAGGACCGGCTCCTCGTGCCAGGGTTGGGCACGAGGCAGCAGCTGAGCAGGTATTGGCTGCTCCCTGGTGGCAAAGTGGCTTGACACAAACATAACACACATATATATTTACACCCACAACACTTACACTTGTTCAGGCCCGCTGTACAAATTTTCTGTACCATCACAAAGTTCAAAGGTAGAGTTGGGCAAACGCCTAGGAAACACCCCGATCATGAATCCCCACACATCTACATGAGGAGAGAATCAAATACCTATTTCGTGAATGAACTGAATTCATCTTTTTAGAAATTCACTATTAATATTAGTCATGTGGTGCAAGGAAGCCCCAAGATTTTTCTTCACCGGCCAAAAAAAAATAATGATAGATAAATAATGACTAATATTAATAGTGAATTTCTAAAAAGATGAATTCAGTTCATTCACAAAACATACTTTACAATTACTTTTATAGAAAGTATAAGATATAAAACCGAATATTAATATGTATGTTGAAAAACATATGATTTTTTTTTTATTTTAAACATAATGTCAATTTAATTCTGAAACAACAACAAATATAATTTTAATATAACAGTCATCAGCCAGCGAGGGTTGCCAGTGTGTCACCCTCACACCTAAATTACGAATACTTTCCACTATTACACACGTTGGTCAAAGAAATACCAGTCTTTATTCAGTAGCGAATCGGGCCGCCTTTGTTTCGAATAACAGCAAGTTTGCGGAGCAGCATGGATTCCATAACTTGTTTTAGTGCGGTTTGATCTAGTTGCAACAATTCTTCCAGCAAATTATCGCCCAGCTGTGACAAAGTTGAAGGAAGAAGACTTCGTTGCCGAATTGCTCTCACCAGCATATCGCGCACATTCACAACAGGATTCAGATCAGGTGAATGTGGGAGTGGGGTCAGGGAAGATGGTGGAAATCCGTGTCATCTCCTTGGTTGTTGTGGTAGTAAGGTAGAAGTATCTGTGACTAAGACCATATTGTTCCGTGTATACTGTCTGAAAATTGCATATGTTCTGTGGTCGATTTTCTTTTTTGATGGGCGAAAAACCCCAGTTTCCGGAAGAAAAAAAACCATGCTTCCCTCGACTGAGACCGACTAACTCAGCCACGTTTCGAAAAAGACCCGTAAAAATTCCTCGCGTCATCGAAGGGTCAGGGACTCCAACTGAGATCTTCTCCACCCGGTGCAGAGGAGGACAGCGATTCTACCAACGAGGGCCATTTTCTCAGAACCATTCCTGTCTGATTTGACATGTCCATGATGCGCATCCATAAGGTGACCATTACGTTCGGGATAAAAGTGTAATATTGCAGGGTACAGTAGATCTCATACAAAATTCCCTGATGATATTCGACTTTCCACCAGTATCAGCGGACCCAGTCCGTGCCAAAAAAAAAAAAAAAAAAAAACAACATTCTGTATACTATGATATCACCTCCAAAAGCTTGGGTTGTCTTAACAAGGCAAACAGTCCATCGCTTCATGAGGTTAGCGCCACACTCTCTGCCTACCATCAGTGCAAAAGTGTATCATGATTCGTCTGACTACATGACTTTTTTCCATTGTTCCACTGTCCAATCACGAAGTTCTCGGCACCACAGCATTCGGATTTTTCTGTTGTTCTCTGAAATAAGTGGATTCCGAATAGACAGGCGACTGTCAATACCCAATTTCTTCAATTCCCTGCGCATAATGCGTGTTGAAATAGGGCAGTTGTGGAGTTGGTTGAATTCAGATGCTATTTTCTGCACATTGGATGTCCTATGTTCTCGTATGGTCCTCCTCCTTATTGTTTTTCAGCCATATGTAGGCCTTTGAGATGTGGAAGAATCGCTTGCTTTCCAGGCATTAAAAATATTTCAGATGGATGCTGTTGAGAAACCAGTTATGTCTTTCATTTCTTGAATCATGACTCCTGCTAAATGTGCACCCCACGATAAAACCTTATTCAAAGTCCCATTATGATTTCAGATTACTGCATTCGAACAACACGTGCAATCTTTATTCTCAACGAGGCAAAACGTCAGCAGCCCACATCACAGTTTACTTGGAATTTATTCATACTGATTTCCATTTATTCTGAATGTGTCTAATACAAAAGTTCGTATTTTTTTGGCCAGTGTGCTTTATGTATTATGATTGCATTATATGTATGTATTATACTCTGGAGCTCTTTAGAGACTTCGAAATCGACTCGAACAGGTACTGCCATGACAAAGCCTACAGGAAGCTGATAGCAGCGGACTTGTATACTACACTACAGATTTAATGAAGAGAAGAGTGTACATTTGTGGAATTTTTGCCTATGAACTCTTAATCATCTGTAATAAACGATTCTTGTGTCAAGTGACTGTTGATATATTTATTGATTTATTTATTGTTATGTATTTTCTGATTTTCAATGTTACCGTCTAATTTGTTGTAGGATGTTTGTATTAGCCACTCTCCTAGATAATGTCTGTACAGGGGAATTAGATAAATAAACTAATAATAATATTTGTAAATTCTCGTTTTAATTCTCAATTATGTTGTCCTTTCATCTACATCTGACTATAATTTTCTTTCCTATTTGAAGTCAGTAAAAAGCTATACAATGAAAATAATATGAAATAATTGGATGCTAGTGTTGATAGATAACCTGGGTAACTCGTTCTAAATGGCAACTCTATCTTATAAAAAGTTCCTCTATTATCAAGGTTCTCTACAGATTTTCTGAAGTGTAGTAACTAATCTCTCTTTTTTATAGACATATCCTACTCACTGCTTATTTAGTATCCAAAAGTTAGCTTTTTAGGCACGTTCGAAAATGTGTAAAGCATCTGTTTTTTAACCATGGTTGAATATCAGACCATTAAGAATCGCGTGTACGTAAAAACTCGACTCTTAATGGGCGGATTTTCAACAACTTATAAAAATTGCCGAGCTTTTCCAAATTACCTTAAAAACAGACAAATATAAATCCTGATTTTTTTTTGTTCGTTCATATCTCTAGCTATCTATACATATAAATGAAAGTATGATCCGAATGCTCGGACATTACGCGACAACGACATCATATTTTCAGAGCATGTTCTGTGAAATCCCAGGGTAAGTTTTAGGCCCACTTAAGGTTCCATAGTCGCCCAATTGTCTTCCCTTCTCATAAAAAATACACACATAAATGCAAGTACGTTTCGAACGAGGAGGAGGAAAATTCCAGAAGAAGAAGATCGGATTCAGACACTCTTCTTGACTTTATGTGATTATATACGAGTATCTCTCCTTTTTAGCATTAGCATTAGTAGAGGCACATGATGCAAGAAAGCAAGCTCATACATCATTAATCAAAAAAAAAAAAAAAAAAACCTAATTTCACTGATCCATTCATTCCAATTGTTTCTCTAGTTCTGCCTTGAATTTACGTAAATTTCGACACATTTATTCTACAACCGTCTTTCCTCAGTTTGAATCTATGCCCCCTCAGGTTTCTAATCTGAGATACAGGAAGAATCCCCTCAGCATTCAGCCTGCTCAATCCATTCAAGGCCTTATACACTTCAATCAGATCCCCTCGCAGGTACCTAGTCTCCAGAAGCTGCAATTTGAAGTACTGAAGACTTTTTTCGTTTGTAAGAGCATCCCTTTGTTCCCTTCACCAGTACTCGTTCTAGCACCACTACATTCTTCCTAAAATGAGGCTTTCAGACCTGTACGCAGTAATCAAGGTGTGGCCTGACCATTGCCTTATATAACAGAATAATAACCTCCTTGTCCTTGCCCGCAAAATTCCTCTTTATCATTGACAAGACTCAATGACCTACTCTGGCAGCCTGTCTGCATTGCTCAGGAAACTTCATATCTGACTGCACAATTACCCGAAGATCTCTTTCATTCTCCACTAACCTGAGAGTGTAACACCACACATTTGGTACATTTTTCTGGGGTTACTGCTACCCATATGCAGTATTTTTCATTTGTCAAAGTTAAACTTCAGTTGCCACTTCTCAGTCCATCTACTCAACTTTTCCAGATCCTGTTGCAGCAGCATACTGTTATTAACAACCCTGCCAACCTTTGTATCATCTGCAAACTTTGATATTAAGCTTGATATACCTTCATCAATATCATTGATAAATATACAACATAACAATAGGATCAACACCGAACCCTGAGGAACACGACTAATAACATTAGCCCACGTAGAGCAGCCCATTGACCACCACTCTGTCTTCTCCCACTCAACCATTCTTTTATCCATTGTAGCAACTCGCTCTTAATGCCATACTGCTCCAATTTGTACAGTAATCCTACATATGCAACAGTATCAAAAGCTTTCCTGAAATACAAATATATGATATCAAAATTATTTTTGGCATCCAGTTCCTGTATGAACACATCATAGTATCCCAATAAATTGGTCAGACAAGACTTCCCCTTGACAAACCCATGCTGTGTCTGAATTACTGATGCAGTCTTGTCTAAATGATACTGCAATGTTTCTTTAATCAGTGCCTCCACTATTTTCCCTGGAACAGAATAAAACTAACAGGTCTGTAATTACTTGTGTCACCCTTTGATCCCCCTTTGTGAATTGGAGATATATTTGCACATCTCCAGTCCGTGAGGACTTCCTCCTACAAGGATGCTTTCATAATTATGGCTAAGGTTTTGTTTAATTCCTTTGCTGCCTCCTTTAATATAACTGGATAGATTCCATCCACCCCAGGTGCTTTCTTATGTTTAACTTCAACAATTTCTCCTCCACTTTGATCTCAGTTTTTACAAAATCATTTAACACTGTTACAATTTGATAAACATCTGGCCCTCTCCTCCTTGAATAACTCATGTGTGAATGTAGATGCAAAAACTCATTTAGTTTGGCAGCTATCTGAGAATGATCATCTACAGTCAAACCACTTTTTGAGTATAGTTAGGAAATTTTAACCCTCAGATAAGTTATTTCATAATTCAACGACGTCTGAAATATAACAAAATGAGTACATTTTCTAACGTGTCTCTTTCGCCACAGATGTTCTCATCTGAGTAAAGCGGAACTGTGGATGAGAAGAGCAAGCACAAATCCAAAACCCACCCGCTATTCATTAGTGTTCCCTGGTCTAGGGTGGTGACTCAAAAACTCTCTAAAATCCTCGAACTCTGTTTGAAATAAATCAACTAGATTACATATTGGCATTTTGTCAAAAATAATTTTGTTATCATATGCACATTCAATTTTCACTCCTCGTCTGTGTGTTTTTTTTTTTTTTTCCGAAAGTATTCTCCCGATCACACAAAATTTTCTGAATTCAGTTCAAGAGGTACAGATTCAATGCTAATATTCTCTTTTGGCTTTCTATCCCGCAACTAGCGTTTTATAAATTTCAATCCCCTTTGCTTTTGGGAATATCATAAACACAATAATCTAAATAGAGGCATGCTCAAATGAACATTGCAAAACTATCGTTGGTATCTAATATAGGCACCTTGCCAAAAGTAATTTTAACTTCTATATACGACAAAAATACTAAAAACGAAATGAAACGGTACAGTCATTCGTGGTAATAACGATATAGGAAGACAAGAAAGAAAGAGAAAATAAAGAAAACATAAAAGAAGACAAAAATTATAAAGTAAAGTGATAATTATAAGGCCTGATTTTGATTACTAATAATTATTATAGAAATGAAAAATTAAGAAAAATGAGAATTGAGGACAATAATTAGTTGCAGACCACTCAGTTTAATGAGGTAATCATTAAACTGAGCAGTCTGAAATTAAAGTAGCGAAATGTTTCCCATAATTATATACACTGAGTGATCACGGAATTATGATTACCAACCTAATACCATGTCGGTTTTTTTTTTTTTTTTTTTTTTTATGAAAACCCGAAACACAAGAGGTATTAGAACCTATAGTACTTAGTACCGTGCTTGGATTGGAGATTCAGAAAACGAAAGAAGATATTTGTTGACATTGGACTTGAACTTCTGTAGATTGTAATTTTCAGGAAATACGTATGAAGGAAGGTTGTTGTTCCACAAAAAACGGCAGTTTAATGAATGAACGAAGAAGATGAAAAGTTGGTTCTGTGAGTTTTAAGCTGGACAGTAAATGGATGTTGGTTGATAGCGGCACGTGTTCGGACTGTTTTGAAAGAGAGAGCGGGAATTATAGAAGCCAATTCAGAAGAACAGTGCCCATGGAAGTATCTGTAGAAAAGGCATGCAGCAGAAACAGTGCGTCTATGAGAAAGCGAGTGGAGAGACTCTGTTAGAGATGAATCATTAATTAACCTAACTGCCCTCTTCTGCAGGGGACCCTGTCCAGAGCTCATTCCTGATGCACAGGAATGAGCTCTGGCGTTGATTTGGGCAGCTGAGAGCTTGATGGGCCCCTCAATTTCTTCGAGGGCATTTACCCTACACTTCAAACTCTCATAGACGGCCATCAGAACGCTGGGTTGGCGCCTAATTTCTTCACAGTCTCTGCACCTAGCACACATAAAGACATCCTCCTTGGCTAGATCATGTCCTGTTTTAGGAAGGTCTGCAAACAATTCACATTTCGCCCATTGTTTTAGATGATGCATGGGAGAATCGCCCGGTTCGGTTCTCCCGCGAGGCACAGCACTCTGGCTGTTCTGTGAACGCTGCTTTGCTGCTCCAGTCTGGGTCATGATTCCGTTTAAATATAATTTAATTAACAATGAAATTTAATAAGATTAATAAATTTTATTGATAATACTATAATCATCTAACAGATTTCTAATACACTGCTATGTATTTCGCTATCTAGTTTTACGTTAAACCTTACGCTAATCCGTATCGTATAACAATGGCGGCGAGTTACAAACTTAAATCTAAATTAAAAATAAACAACGGAGTTTGGCTAGAACTATAAAGGTACTTATATAAAATAATTTAGTGTAACAATTTAGTCAATAAAACGGCTAAATATAAATGAAAACTCAGCGTTCGCCGGAGCCGAAAAAATCTTGACCAACGTGGTAGTAACCTCGCACCCGATATCAATACATTGCATTGACATCAGGTATGTATACATTACGTACGTACGTACGTACGTACGTATTGTGTACATGCATACATGTTTTTCTTTGGAGTCTTGAGTGTTTTATGTTTATTTATGGATTTGTATGAGATGGTCTCCAATCAGAAGGAGTTTTTCTGCAGAACCGGATGATTGTATAAGAAAAGTGTTTGTATATATGTTAATAAAAAAATGAATGTTACCAATCGGTTTTACTTCAGTCCGAAAAATGAGTAGGTGCGTCCAAAGATGTTTTCACGTCAAAAATGAAACACGGCAGGGTACACATGGTTTCCTAACAACTGCCGGTAGATCTAACAGTGAAACGCTTGTCCAGACGCACCAGGGGTCCTAGTTCTTGCCACCAAAACATATCCCATATTAGGCAACCACCGCCACCTGCCAGGATAGTGAGCACCATGGACTTTTAAACATTATAAACATGGACTCGTGTTGCTTGTGCCATACACGAAGAGGTTTTATTTGCTTGTGCCATACACGAAGAGGTCTGTGGGCGTGTTGCACCAGGTATTTGGACCCATCCAACAGCCCACTCGTTTCCAGTCCTTCAGTGTCCAACAAGCGTGTTGTTGACACCACAACGTTAGACATCGACAATGATTATCGGTTAGAAGAGGATGTCTCTTGGGTAGTCTGCTATGGAAACCCATAAGTCTGAGTGTGCATCGCATAGCCATTTGGGATACTAATCTCGCATTCTCTATATTGAACTTTGATATTTGCTGTCGCACAGTGACCTGACGTTGAGCCCGTATAACGCTGAACCCTTCACTCACCACGAACATCCTTCACAATTCTGTCGCGGGAGGTAGTTCTACGCGTTCGACGCCATTCTTTGTACCACCTTTTAACCTCCTACAAGATGTACCGTTTCCAATAATGTAGCGCCCTCCGCACAAGCCCCCACAATCATGCCCTTTTGAAACTACGTGATAGCTTTACAACGTCCCATAACTGTTACTTTATCACTTTTTTACTTGCACGACCAAATGGAAATTACCACTGGTCTAGGGTGAAAATCTGTTCGGAATTTTATACTGTGAGCTATGTGGCATAGTCCATTACGAATAGAGGTAGTATAATTCAGCGATTACTGAGTGAACGCTATAAAATATTTTCGTAGATCATTTAAGTGTAAGCAAATATAAACAAAAATTTGCGTATTCGAAATTAAATGAACTATTTTTACGTGTTTACCATCTTACACCTGGAAAAATGATGTCACTCCCAATGTAAAAAAATAATAATTCTGGGTTTAAAACGGACTAATAAAGAGGCATGTTTCAGATCCAGTTTGTCTTTTTCTTCAGCTGTAGCCCGAAATGGGAATTGAGTTCCTCTTCCTTAATTTCATTATCACCCACTAAATACATTAAACTGCCCTTCCGATTTTTGTGATGACTGTAACCACGATAAGGCTGTTCTGTGCACAAAGAGCGAATATAATGGACATTCAGGGCTGCAGACAAAAGCCATAATTTACTCTCCCTTTCTACCGCAGAATACTTAATTTCATTTTCATCCTCCCCATACCTCATCCATATACCGTGCTCTATCGGTAAGCCATCAATTGCAGACTTTTCTCTTTCCTCCATTTATTAAGAGCCAATTCACTTCTAGTGTTTAATGCCTCATTATCCAAAACTAGGTCAGAGGATGTGCATGTACCTAATAAATTTAACAGAGCACCACACCATCCATCATCTCTCCTTTCTATTAAACTCTCCAAATAATGCTTCCGAGCCCCCGGTAATTGTCCCCAATAATATACTTCCGTATGACCGTTAAGTTCCCGACGAAGACACAGAAATTATTACAGAGGAAAAATTCTTATTAAATATACTCGTTGGCTTTCCACATCGCAATTTCGGTCGCTGAAGCCAAACAGATAACCGTGAGCCTTCTTTTCCTCAACACAGTTTAATTGCTAGAACTTCTACAGCTCTCTTTTTTATTGCTGTCTTGGATTTTACCATCATCATTCAGGCCATCTGCCCAGGAGTTTAAATCAGATATCTATTCTTCATCCTCTCTCTCTCTCTCTCTCTCTCTCTCTCTCTCTTAAATGAGGTAAGGGACCCTTGAGAAACTAATTATGCAAATACGGGCTCAATTTGTATATCTCAGCTACATCAGAGAAACCACAGGATTGCTGAGGCTAATAAGTTCACCACCGTATTCCCAAAGCTCCTCCATACAGAAACCTCTCGGAAGGTTGGTCGATGGTACCGCCTCCACTACTTTGCCAAAAACGACACGAACTAATTATGCTTAAAATATAGACTGAAAATAAATAGAAACAGATATTTTATTGGCTTGTAATTCCACCATATTCATCACTATATGATTAAAATTGCAAAATATTTCTTTTAGATTATCATATAATAATAATAATAATAATAATACAATACTGAAAAATACACTATTTCCCCAAATATGTGTTACATTTCTCATAAAGCAAAATTTAAATAAATAAATATATTTAAATAAATAAATATATTTAAATAAATAAATATATTTAAATAAATAAATATATTTAAATAAATAAATATATTTCATTTGCTAATATGTTTTGTAAAGGAGATTTATATCACGTACAGTCTATAACCTGAAATCGGTTTCAAGTGATAGAGGCTATATTCAAGTTTTATTCACCGACTGGAAAATGTGTGCACTGCAGTAGAAGACAGCACACTCGCAAAACTGTAATCATGACAGCGTTTAGTTTTTTGTGCGATGAGTTTCAATCAGATACCACATAGTGTACGAATTTGTATAAGTGTGACTCGAAATCTCTTCCGCATAATTTCTGGCCAGTTACCTTTGCTAAATTCTAAAACAAAAATTCTTCACGTTATGGTAATAAAAAGATTGTTTTTTTTATAGTTCAATATTTTATTTTCACCTTTCACTTAACGGTGTCCGGTCTAGAGAATGGATTCTAACTACTTTGTAACAGATTTAGCAAAACACTATGACCAAGCTTGAAGGTGGCTTCCTGGCTGATGTCATGTACGCTGATCTGAGTGGAACCTTCGACTCTGTCTCGCATAAAGGTAGTAGTAAAACTGAAACATTAAGGAAAAACATGAACCGCCACTTAGCAACTTCAGAGCTGTGTTCACGATAGATTATATCAAGTTTATGTTAAACAAGCAGTTCCCAATATCTTTTCTTTAATGAAAGGTGTTCTGCAAGGTTCCGCCCTTGGGCCATTCCTGTTTAATGTGTATTTATTATTCTTTTAAATTAATAATTTTACTACAGTAACATTCTATATATATATATATATATATATATATATATACACTGTATATTATTGATGGAGTTTAATCTATAAACTGCGTTAATAATATACAGTATATATAGAGTATTTTATTTTATTTTTAATTTAAATTTATTTTGAATAAAATTAAATAAGAATGTTTTTGAGAAGCAGTAAGAATAACCGTTATTCTTGCCTCTAAATCATACAAATTCTTTAGTTTGCTACCGTAAATGACTTCTTTAATGTTCAAAATACACTAGATCGGTCATATTGCATGATGACCGAGAATTGCTGCTTTTTAGAAAGGTCTCACTATGCACTGGTCCCCCGATGTCCCGACTTCACACCTGGTGACTTTTTTTATGCTGATGTGCCAAGGATGAAGTAACCACACTAAACTAAAGAATATGGATGCTGTTGTTGTTGGTTTTTCTTGTTTGTTTTTTTTTGCGCAAGTGTTATTTTGGCCATATTGCGCCTGTTCCTGTGGAGAGACGCTGTACGGATTACTAAAAGGGTTTATATGAGCATAAATATATTAATATGTTTTAGATAGTGGAAAAACTCAGGTAAATTGGAGTTGTCACCAATAATATGTCTAATTCGAAGAGGTTCGTTTAAATTAAATTCGAAGAGGGATCGGAATGATGTGGTTCTGGCATACTACACTCTATAAGAATATACTTTATGGTTAGTGGCGAATCACAGTGGAAGCACAGTGGTTGATTATTTCCTCGCAATAAATATAGATGTGTAAGATGGGTATGACCTATACGTGCTCTGGCAAGCATAACCTCTCGTGTCCGTTTGAGCGGAAACTAGATTTCCATAGCCGTGGATTCAGTTTCGTATTGCGTAACTTGTTATTTACCTGATTATGCCAAATCTCTCTCCATTTTTCATTGCATATTCGGCGTATAACTGATTTATAGTCTGTGTAAGGAATCTCGATGTGGTTATTATCAGTAGGATTTCTTGCTGCTTTATCTGCACTCTCATTTCCTCGTATTCCAGGAAATGGTTCATATTTGATTTATAAATGGATGTGGAGAGCGAGAATTGCCTCGGAGGGTTGTCACTGCACTCAAAGAGTCTGTATAGATTATAGTCTTCGGAATGAAAACATGAGCAAGTAAGGTCAAACCCGTCTTAATGGCATAGAGTTCTGCAGTGAAAACGCTGCGTTCTTGTGGTAACGAAACAGAGATTGTTGATGTTGGTAGCACTACAGCAGCTCCCACAGCTGTGTCACTTTTCGAGCCGTCGGTATAAATTTGCAGGATGTCTGTGTTTGCCAAAGGGTAAGCTGCATGTAGTTTCTGAATGGTTTGATTGTTCAGGGAGTGTTTCCTACAATGGCGAAAGTAGTCATCACATGAAGTTTTTCACACTTTCCATGGAGATTGTACAATTTCTCTGTCTTGATGTAAATTGGTCAACTGCATATTCCACTGCTGAATCAGTTCTCGTAGACGGATTCCTGTAGGTTTGTTTTCAAGAGGCTTTTGTTATTGTTATTTTTTTGGTTTTTAGGAGCATTAGCAACTAAGGCCATATTGCTCCGGGGATATGCGGTGGTCATTCCCTGACCTTTCCGCATCTTCCGTATTTGGTGGTCACGGGCTCGAACCCCGGTCTGATCAGGAAGCGTGTGCTACGCACTGCTGCTCCTGCCCACCTGGCTACGGAGGCGCCTCAAGAGGCTTATTTCTGAAAAGGTTTACCCATTGTGGATCATAGAGGTATGACCAGATAGGATGAGAAGGAAGGCTATATATTTTAACTGCATAATTGAGGAGCAGCATCTTTCTCCGAAGATGGAGTGGAGGTTCATTGGCCTCTATATATAAGCTTTGGACAGGCGAAGTCCTGAACGCCCCAAGAGAAATCCTGAGGGCACTATGTTGTTTTGTGTTGAGACAGGTTAACGGATTCTTTCGGGCAGAGTCATAAACAGGGGCACCATTATCTAATCGAGATCTGATTAAGGCCCGGTATAGGTGGAGTACAGTATAGCGATCAGCTACCCCATGTCATAGATGAGATGACTTTAAGTATATTCAGCTTTTTCATACAGACAGTTCGAGTTTGTAGTATGTGTTTCTGGAATTTCAGTTTAGTGTCAAGGATCATGCCCAAGAATCGGATATTGCTGGTAATTGGTATCGTTTGATTTTCCAGTGATAATTCAGGTTCTGGATGTAGTTGGCCTTTCTTACAAAAGTGAATGGCTGCAGTTTTGGTTGCCGACAGATGATAACCATTACGTGAAGCCCATGACACTATTTTGTTTATTGCAAGCTGAAAATGTCGTTCAATGGAACGCATATTCTGTGAATGGCAAGATATTGCAAGATCATCAGCATAAAGATAGATTTCTGCGTTACCCAAAATGTTCTGCGCTAAACTGTTTATCCTAAGAGCAAAGAGTGTAGCGCTGAGTACAGATCCCTGTGGTACACCTTCTCTTTGGATAAGAGCTTGCGAAACAGCATTACGATAACTCACTTGAAAAGTTCTATTTTTAAGGTAACTCTCTATGATCATTGGGAGTCGACCTCTGAGTCCTATGGCATACAAGTCTTGCAGAATACCATAGCACCAGGTGGTATCAAAGGCTTTTTCAATATCCAGGCACACCATGACAAGATGTTCTTTTCGAATAAAGGCGTTCCGTATGTTACACTCAGCTTTCACCATAAGGTCTAATGTGGATCGGTTTTTGAGGAAGCCGTATTGATTAGAACTGATGACTGAGTGGGATTCCATGTACTATACAAGTCTATTGTGTACCATATTTTCCAATGTCTTGCCCAAGCAGCTGGTAAGGGATATCGGTCTATAGTTGTATGGATTCGTCTGATCTTTTCCAGGTTTTGGAAAAGCTAGCACTGTTGAATGACACCATGAGAGAGGATAGTAGCTTTCGGAGAAGACCCGATTCAGAAAAAGCAATAGGGAATTTAATACCTTTTTGTCTAGGTGTTACAACATGAGGTAGCAAAGTCCATTAGGTCCCGATGCCCCATTTCTTGATTTGTTTAGAGAATCCTG
This sequence comes from Mastigoproctus giganteus, assembly GCF_048544385.1. Taxonomy (NCBI): domain Eukaryota; kingdom Metazoa; phylum Arthropoda; class Arachnida; order Uropygi; family Thelyphonidae; genus Mastigoproctus; species Mastigoproctus giganteus. The sequence goes on from NC_143583.1 coordinate 9,573,807, forward strand.
TAGCTCCAAAATTGTAAAGGGTTGATTATATGGGAGTACTATTCTTGTGCTGAAATTTAATTTGCTTTGCTCAGTCTTTATGTTGCTGAAAAGATGGTTAATATGCAACTATATCTGAGATTTTGGTAAAGTTTTCTACCAGAGCATTAGCTATTTCAACTGGAGATGATAAGTCTTGTCCATTCCATCTCAGTATTAGAGTGGATGCTGGAAGAAATCTACCATTCAGTTTTTTTTTTTTGTTTTTTTTAATCCAGATTTTTCTGCTGTTTGTGTTCTTCGTTATAGTAGAGGCAAACTGGATCCAAGAATCTTTTTTTGCTTTTTTCCTTATGAATCGCGCTTTTTCTTTCAGTTTTTTGAAATTTATAAGGTTCTCAGTAGTTGGGTGTTTACGAAACACGTTCCATGCCCTGTTTTTCTCTTTTTTGGCAAGTTGGCACGCATCACTCCACCAAAGATTGGCATGTTTAAACGAACCAGTACGGATTTTTGGTATGGCCTTGGTTGCGGCATTTAGAATCTGAGATGTGATGTGCTGTGTGGCATCATCGATGGATTTGAATTTGATAATTTCATCATTGAATGAGATACTTGAAGCAAATAACTTCCAATCGGCCTTGGAAAATTTCCATTTTAAGCGGGAATTATTTGCCTGAGGGATTATAGTTGTTTGGATTTCACAAATTATCGGATAATGGTTGCAGTTTAGCGGATTGTCCAGAATCGTCCATAGGATGAGTGGACATAATGTTGGAGAGCAGATTGTTAAGTCTATAGCTATAGTTGTTCTAGTGGAGAAATGAATGTAAGTATCATCACCAGTATTCAACAGTGTTAGATTGTGTTTGTCAAGCAGCGATTCCAGAACTTTTCCTCGTCTGTGGGGAGCCCCAGATTGGGTGGTGTGCATTAAAATCTCCAAATAAACAAAATGGAGAAGGGATCTGTAGCAGAAGTACTTCTAGGTCTTTATAAGTATATTCTTTGTTTGGTGATTGGTAAATTGAAACTACTGTAAACATGATTCCTAAGGAGACACGTACTGCTACTGCTTCTAAGGAAGTTTGCAGAGGAATGTGTTTCGTAGGGACTCTTGAGTTTACTAGAATGGCCACACATCCACGCACAGTGGTATTGTTATTTCTAGTATGCTGATATACAGTATAGTTCTTGATTTTGGAATTACTTGCGGTGGTAGATTCGTTTCTTGTAAACATATGCTTACCGGATTATACTGTTGGATCAGATCATGGATATCATCGGTTACGTAGACTTTTACAGTTCCACTGTATGATGTGATCCATTATTTGTTTTTAGCAGTTGTGTTTGATTCAGTCTGCTTTTTAGGTCCAGTCTGTTTTTGTCTTTCTATTTTTATTCTTTCCTTTTTCGAGAAGATAGGACGCGCTGTGTTCATGTCGTCTTCTGCGTACAGATCTAAGATTGGCTCATCCGGGTTGATGTTTTCATTTGTATCCATATTTGCTACATTTTGCCAACTTTTCTGCATTGGGACTACTGTTTTAGTTTTTATGGTTTCTGAGGAAGACTGCAATGCAGTTGTCGGTGCTGTAATTGGTGTGTTGTTAGCACTAACTATCGCTTGCTGTTCCTTAGTAGATTGCTATGAGGTTGAGAGTATTTCTCTGGCCCAGTCTGCAATAGACATGGATGGGGGAACTGACACGTCAGTTTGAGTGGCTGCTAACTGATATTTCTTTGTTGCTGCTGCGTAGATGTGTTTAGGTGTAGTAAGAATAATTTGCTTCTTTGCCTCTTGGTAAGTCTCTTTCCGCTCTACTTTGTATTTTTGGATCTTTTTTCCTATTTTCCACAGTTCACACAACTTTGAATAGGCAGGGTGTTGGCCTTGACAATTTGGACAATGTGGTGTTTCAGCATCACATTCCGTTTGTGCGTGGGATTTTGAACTGCGGTTTGGGCACACTGCATCCCCTCGACAGATGATCTGAGAGTGTCCAAACTTTTGACACTTATAACACCTGATGGGATTAGGAATGTAGGGTCTTATACGGCAATTGAGATAGCCGTCTTTAACACTCAATGGTAAATTTGGTGTGCCACAAGGAAGGATGATGTTCCGTGTGGGAACAAACTAACCATCTTTTCTGATCATGATCCGCTAAGTATGTGTGACCTTTTGTTCTTTTAATTCTTGGACTAATTCATCTTCTGTGACATTGATCAAATCCCACTCAGTGATGACCTCTTTGGAGGCATTTAGTGTTGCATGCGGGGTAACTTACACGGGAATACCACCAAAGGTTGAGAGGTTCAGCAGAGCCTCTGATTGCTTACGACTCACACTTTTAATTAGTAAATTACCTGATCTAAGTTTTTTTTACCATTTTAGGTGAACCTGCTGAGCTTTCCAAACATTTCTGCATCAGAAATGGGAAGAGTGTACTCATGCATTTGTTTGACAAGGAGTGGAAGATAAGGAAAGATGGATATTCCTTTTTCTCTGTGTCAGTCCTCAGTCTTTTCGACTGTGATGTGTCATGGTCATTATTATTTGATTTATGACATGATGAGCGCCGAGGCTCAATTGTAGGGAAGTTGTCAAATTCCATGTTTGCTCCTTTTAGCCCTGGGAGAGTGGCTTTCTTCTCCCAGGTTACCGGCCCCGCCACGTGGAGGCAGGAGCAGTTCCACCAGTGACCAAGCGGTTGTAAAGTTTAGTAACTTGTTAGTAATTAATATATATACTCTGAAAAAAGAAAGGTAGTTTTCCTTTCTTGGTTCTTACTTGAACACTTGAAGCACAGAATCACTTTATATAAACAAAAGAGAAAACGACACTAGAAAGAAAATTAAACTTTGTCGCTTAAAAAGAGCACACTGTATATCTCAGAGGAAATCGCTTGGCATTCGGGTCCAAAGAATATGGATGCAGATGAAGTAAGAGTAACAACTTATGTTACTGCAATTCCCAGAGCTATGCGAAGACACCAACTGAAAATATACCAATTTGACTGCGAAATTGTATGAAAATGCGGGAGTCTATATGGAGTACTTAAATAAATTTTTAAAAAAATACCAGAATTTCAAAACAGGAAGAGATTTATCAAATACCTGTCTGTATGTACCGAATTGCTAGAAGCGTCACTTAAGTGTTTTAGCATGCTGAATACAAGACCCGATACCGTTTTCTGGTGCAGATGGATGAGCTTTTTTTGCACACTCTGAACAATACGCTTCTAATTATTCGTCATAACATACAGAGTTTTAAAAGTATGTAAACATGCCTCGAGCGTGCAATTTATTTAAAATTGCATGAAAGTCCTTTTTTTATTAGCAATTAGCAAAGCAAACATTAATGTTGCCGGTTTGCTAATCACCAGTTCGTAATAGAAAAAGGCAATTTTACTGTATCTGTTGGAGAAAAGTTAAGGCCCTTTATCCAACTTTAAATAACCCATAATACACAATTCTCTGCATATATGAGCACTTTGTTCGTTAATAAGGGAAGTCAATATTGCGGAATGTATAAATAAATAAATAAATATTGTATAACCTGCTTTTCTTTCTGCTAAGTGAAGCACAAAAAATACACAAAAGACTTCGCCATGTGCGAAAAATTAAATTAAAAGAAGCACAATATTTGTTTATTACATACCAAAAGTTTATTTGTAACAAAATTTGATTTATAACAGAAGCGCAATCAGGAAACTAATTTTTCCAGCGTGCATAAATCGCATTTATCGTGGTGTATGAAGTGTTGGAATTGCTTATTCCTTGATGGATATCACCACGAATCAAGCTCTCGTTTAGAGAACAACAATTTTTGTGTGTTTAATACAGCCTTATCCTAAGAAACAGCAAATTAAATGAAAAAGAAAAAAGTATGAATATGGATGTTGCAATATTTTGCCCAAAAATCTGAAAGGATAGATAAATCGTTAAAATAATCAGAAATATTTTACACAGTATTTTGAATATTTTTGCAACTATCACGATTACAAAAATATTTAAATTATATATTTGCGGATTAAATGTTGCAATTGAGAAGCTGACATTTATGCTTGACGTGAAAAGTAAAAGATGACATTTAGAGAGTACACGATGACTGATTGTATAAGCTAATTAAATATCACAGAAAATATTAATGAATGTTTTCACTGAAACTTTAACGATTGTTCAACTGTTAGACACTCCCTAAACAAGTATTTCATGTCAGTAATTATACCTTTTGTAATAGTAATTTCATCATTTTAATTTTTTTCTGAAATTCTATTTTATCTGCTTTAAATATTTTGTAAAGTTGTAGATCGTAATTACCGTATTAAAGACCTGCGGTAAGCACCCTTGAATATGTCATATAATGCTTTGCATTTAAGATGTGTTTTTTGTTCATTTTTTCTCATTTATAATAGGCGAGAATATAGTTGTTTCTTAAATGCATAAGAAATACACGGTTAGCTTAATAAGCATTAACTTTTCACTGTTGATAAGCAAGAAACTCGCTTTAAGTTTCGTAATAAAATTACATAAAAATAAAGTTATATTCCTCGTTTAATTTATTTATTCGGGATTGCAATTTTTGAAAGTCGTCAGAAATTGAAGATATATTGTCTCGCAATTTTTTAATGAAATTTGAGTCTGAGCAAAGATTCAGTAATCAAGACCCACTAAACGCAAAAGCACGTGACTTATTTAAACTGCTAAAATGCTTCTAAATACACGAATGCTATATTGAAGTGAAGCGGAGAAGGTACCATTCTCTTAAATGAAAACTAAAGCCGGCAACAACAAAAGCAATTCACCAATAAAAACAAACAAACAAATGTGAAATCCCTCACAAAAATCTTCCCTGGAATGGAATCTTCAATTCTTCTCGATTTGAGTCGGTCACTAATAAAAAGCGATTAGATGAATTTTAAGAAAAAAAGCATAAACCTTCACTTCGTTCTTGAAGCCTGGCATTTTTAAGCACTTTAAACTGAGGTAAGAGAACTTTGGATTCTCCTCCTCTTCCTCCTCTGGCGCATTGTTTTGGTTTACCATTGCATTGTGTTATGCAGACTAAAAAAAGTTAGAGTAGCTCAGGAAAAACATTTGTTTCTTCCAGCTGAGATCTGCTTACTCCACCTCAACTGAAAAGGCCTTAAAAATTCCTCCGGTGTACGATGGAACTCGAACAGTGTAAGGTAGGTGTCGAAACCACTATACCGTCAAGAATGATGAACTTTGAATGCAGAAAAAACAGGACAAGAAGAAAAGACAGGCGTCATTCTTATAAATACTGAGAAGGGTCAATTACTTCATTATAGAATGGCAAAGAAGGAAAAGGATTGAACAGGATTGCTTAGTGGAAGGTTAAAAATAGAGTAGTGGGATTGAAGAGGACAGTAAACCTTTCAATACTCTTACAGACCTTGAAGTTGGAAGTGTGACGGCAACAAAATAATAAACAGATCACAATAAAAAGACACATTTTAATATAAAAGTTGTTGCTTTCTGCTTTCCATCTATCCTGTGTGTATAAAATAAAATAAAATATATACACGTATATATGAAACTTCTAAGGCTGATTTCAGTGATCTGTTGTTCCTTAGAAAAGAAATGACCAATTTAAAAATAACTGAATTTCAGTTTGATCGTCCACTTTCTGTTCTTATAATATCAGATAAGATGATGCTGTGAAGTGTTAATATTAAGCCAAATTCTGCAAGAATGCGAATTTATTCAGCAGCTGAGAAAAATAATATATGAAATCAAATTTACCCATTGCTAAAAGTTAACCAATTCTGCCTTGAACTCTGCCAGACTCTACCTTAAACACCTTGGACAGCAACTTATTCCAGTAACAACAACATACTGCCTGAAGCTGAAGTTCATGAGTCAAGTTTCTTCAAGTTTTCAATATTTTGGCCACCTTGTTCTAGTTTCACCAACCAGCACGAATATACCTCCCTCATTTTTTCTCATTCCTTTAAAGGATAAGAACATTAAACACTTTATTCAGACTATATACCTGACATCTGAGGCGTCTAGTCTCCAAGTTTTTCATCCCACATTTTCTAAGACTCGTTATAAGAACAACCCTTAGCATTGCCACCAATCTAGTTCATTTCTTACGATCTTCTGTGTAGGATCTGCATCCTTTTTCATATGAAAACTCCAGACATGAATACATTATTCCAAATGTGGCCTCCTCCCACCATCATATAAAGAGGAATAACATAACATCATTCTTCCTAAGATGACACAGATTCCACAGATCACTGATCGTACAACTTGAGCCTTCATGGAGGCGTTCTTGCTTACAAATCGAGGAAAACTTCATATCTGCTCAATCGTAACTCCTAAATCTAAATGTTTCTCATCCTGAACCACTTAATTCCTCCACCAGTCCGTAAGTCATCCGCAGATTTCTCTTTTCTTTTATTTTCTTTTCAGGTTTATAAAAGCCACTTAGAGGAAATAATCACTAATTTCTGGTATGATATGAATTGCTTATAGAAGAGTTCATTTTACTAGCGACTGAAAGTTTACTGCTATGAAAGAGATGGTGAGTATTCCTTAAGTAATTGTGATTATCTGGAGTCCCATTGAAGCAATTTTGTATTTTTAATAGACTTCATTAGTACCACCATTATTAAAATATTCTCATATTCTTTCTAGTTTTGTTTAGTCTATAATACAAAAAACGTACGTGGCCCAAATCTTTATTCCATGCCATTGTGAACAAATGGTTTACAATTTTTCAAATAAATTTACCGAGTACTTACTAACTCTGTATTCAAAACAAAGATGCGAAAGATTGAACATTCATTTCCGATTTCAAAGTGGAATGGAAAAACATCACATCATTCTTGCACAGAAACTAGTTACTGTATGAGCGAATGTCAAACGAAAAGGACAAATTGCATGATCATTCCTATTACTGCAGCAATCAAAATCTGTAATTTATGCACAGTTTCTTCGTGTATTAAATCACAGACAAAAACATTCATTCCCGAAAATGTCAGTCAATAATGTCAAAATAATTTTTCACATATAACGACCCCCTCGAGTTGTTATATGAGCTCCGAAACCCTCTTGATAAGAAATGGTCGATATTTGCAAGCTGTTTATAAGAAAACTTCTGAAACGTGTTGTTGGGAACGCTTCTAGCGTTATTTACTGTAAGACTAAGAAAGACATCCTGGTTGTTCTTCTAATTATATTAGCGTACGCACATCATGAATCACCAGGTCTGCTGCTCAAATTGATAAAGTAACAGCAATAAAGTACGCACAGTACATCATTCAGGAGAAAGGAGGAACATTTGTCATCATCAAACAAAAAGGGACGAGAGAGAGAGATTGCTTGTTGATGTACAGTACAAATCCATATCGAAAAAATAATTTGAAAGAACAAGCAAACATTCTTATAAATACGGCCATATGTAATTTTTTTTTCCCTTTAAAGTTATTCATGATATCTTCCACTGAAATGAGTAAACATTAATATTTCTTATTAAATTACGTTAGATATATCCGTAACAGTTTCTGTACTGAAGAAAAGAATATAAAGAACTCGTACTGAATTATTTAAATAATGACTTTAAATGATTTGCATATGATTACTTGAAATAATTTGAATAATCACAAGGGATTTTCTTGTGATTATGGCTGACTTGATGGTGGTTAATTGGTTAAGTGAGTGTTCAATGGCGCATCGGCAACTAAGGCCACAGTGCGCCAATGAAACTATGCTTAACGATATTTGACATTTGTTCTCACGTACTTAGTTTCCTTAAGAAATTATAGTAAATAATCTTTATTACATCAATGGAACTGCAGTATAGGGAATGTCAAATAATGTATCTCAATATACAGGGTGTCTCAAAAACACACGGCATAACTTCCGGAATGAGTTCCTCATATGTAGACAATAAAAATATTTTATATCATCATACTTCTGGAAATGCTTGGTTCCCGAGTTTTAAAGGTCTGTCTATGACACTTAACTGTTCACATAAACTTATAGTAATTGTTCAAAATGTCCACCTGCTGCCTGAATACAGGCCTCATATCGACGTCTCATGGACTCGCGAAGACGATGCCAAATTCTTGGCATGTTTCGTATTATCTCACAACCTGCCACAATTCGATTGCGGAGAGTTTTCACATCAGCTACCGCAGTCGAATACACCAATGACTTTAAATGGCCCCACAAGAAGAAATCTAGTGGTTTTAAATCAGGTGAGCGTGGAGGCAAGGCAATTGGTCCACCTCTACCTATCCACCGACCAGGAAACCTTCGATTCAGATAATTGCGGGCTAGGTCGCTGAAATGTGCGGGAGCGCCATCGTGCATGAAGTATGCTTCTTCACAAATGATCAGTGGCGTGTTGTCCAAGAAATCAGGCATGTTGTTTTCCAGAAAGTTTCTGTACGCCTGCCCTGCGAGTTTGTTTGGAAGTACATGGGACCAAAATAACTTATCACCAAAAACACCGGCCCAGATGTTGAGGCTGAACCGCTGTTGGTGATGTGATGGAAGAATTGCACGTGGATTTACCTCAGGCCATATATGCTGATTGTGAAAGTTTTGAATTCCATCTCGTCTGAACTAACGCCCCTAACGTTATTTGGTTTTGGGAGCATTAGCAACTAAGGCCATATTGCTCCGGGGATATGCGGTGGTCATTCCCTGACCTTTCCGCATCCCCCGTATTTGGTGGTGACGGGCTCGAACCCCGGTCTAATCAAGAAGAGTGTGCTATACACTGCTGCTCCTTTCCACCTGGCTACGGAGGCGCTCGTCTGAACTGTGCTTCATCTGTGAATATCACTAAGGTAGGAAAGTGAGGAGTTGTACCACACTGCTGCAAGAACCACTGGCAGAACATTACTCGCGCAGGGTAATCTGATGGTGACAAGGCCTGTACCAGATGGTAAGTATATAGTTGGTGTTCTCGCAACACTCTCTAAATAGTCGAACGTTGAACAGCCAAGTGCATTGCTGTTCTGCGTGTGCTGATTCCAGGAGTGGCATGCACAACATCCAAAATCGCCTCCCCTACTTCAGGAATCGTAGATCTTGGTCGTCCTCTGTCAGCAGCACTAGTTGTAAAGGTCCCATGTTGACAAAGGTGGCGATGGATACTTTCAAACGTTTTCCTGTCTGGACATCTTCGTTCTGGGAACCTTTCGTGGTACAATCGACGAGCCTCCAGAGCATTGCCGTCCGCCAAACCGTACATAAAGTGCATATCCGATTGCTCCTGATTTGAGTACATGGTCGGGATGGAAAACCACCAGATTCTGTCAGTACCTTGTGATGATCACTCCGTGGCTGAGTTAGTCAGTCTCAGGCGTAGATGGCAAGGTTTTTTCCTCCAGAAACTGGGGTTTTTTTCGTCCAGCAAAACAGGCAAATCGACAGAGAACACACGCAATTTACAGACAAAATACATATATGGGCATATATTAGAAATAATGGGTGGCCCTAATATAATAGTTTGAGTACCTTGTGATGAAGGAAAGCACCTGCAGGAGATAAGACATTCCGGTTAACTCGGGAACCAAGCATTTCTGGAACTTCGTTGATATAAAATATTTTTATTGTCTACATATGAGGAACTCATTCCTGAAGTTATGCCGTGTATTTCTCCACTGGAAATACTAATTTTTATTTAAATGCTACTCCGTTTATGATACAAAAAATTTTATTAAAATAAAATAGAAAATTTTAAAAGTTATAAAATGTGCAGGAAGTGCCCCTCCCCCTCGTGCTCGTTAAACATGCAATCACTGTTTTTAGTGTGTTGGATTCAACTCTGAAAACGTTCATCAATGGAACAAATGCAATTTTCAATGTTTTGTTGCAGCCCTGTGTGGGTTTTATTATTGAATGTCTCTTGGCATTGCAAAAATGATTTGCATATTCAGTAATGTTTCAAAATAATGCACATCCTTATCGGGAGAAACTCTTGTTTCGCACTGCACTAACATATGGATATCCAACCCTGCATGGCCAGCAAGGCCGTGATCAATATTTTTATCAGTTATAATGAATTAAGAATCCATTTTAATCCGCATTTACGTTTTGGTCAATATATTAACTCTCAAATTACTCGAGGTTCGATAATACCGAATATTAAAATAATTTCCCTCAATTCCAATTCTCATAAAGCCATTTTAGCATTAATCCACGAGTACTGCGATTTAAGATTATGGAAGTCTGAGTAGGTCATAAAAAAAAAAATAATTGTTATCTTATTTTTGCCTTCAAAATCGAAGATAATCTCGCTTGCATATCAACAAACGAGATTATTTATTATTCAGCAAGAGTGAGGCCATATTTTTCTCGTTCAGAAATCCAGCGAATTCATAAATGATGCATTTTTTATGACCCATTGCCTTCTTATTGACTCACCTTTTCTTTGAACCAATAAAGAAGTTCTTTTCTTGGCCCCTTCTGTTGCGCAACGTATTATTTCAAACTAAAATGTACCTCCTTTTCAATATTTTGCTATTATATTGCGTTAATCATAAATAAATACCTAAGAATGTGATAACAGAATAGGAATTGTTCGGAGAGCGCACTAATAATGAAGCTTACCCAAGCCACTTACTAAGATTTATAAATCATATACTAAGCTAATATATGGAAAGCGGGACGATTTAAACTCTAATGCCATCAAATTCACAAACTGGACTTGCAAATCCAATATACCTGAAAAATAGATGAGAGCATGACCAGCAGAATGCAAGCTTTCAGGTTGACATTGGTGGCACCCTCGAACATATCATAAGCACATTATCTAAATTAAACTCTACGTTAGTTGTAAATAATATCTTATTCATTATATACCGTGTGAATATTTTTATTAGAACTACGGTAAGTAAATGGCACCAAGACATTAATCCCAATAAGAGCCACAGAAGAAATTTGGCAACATTCTTGATTAGATTCTCCACGTTAATCTTGCATTTTACACGCGTTTTCAAAATTAGCAGAGTCCCAACTGGAATAGCAAATTTCTCTGGTTTATTTTCGTTCGGCTCAGACAGAGATAGCTATCTGACTGATAGAAAATGTTCAGTAACCAGGGATACACCAAGATTTACACTAATTTTGGAGACTTCTATTGGGGCATACAATAGCTTGGTACTCAAAGCACGGAGGGATTACAAGGCCTGCTGGAGGGTGCACATGGGCATAGCAATTGCATGGACTATGTGAGAGTTACTAAAACAAGCACAAACGTACATTTACTTGTTTATACACTACTGCTAGGAGCGTAGTAAACGAATTTGATGAGTAAACAAATCCGATAACTCATCAAATTCCGAAACATGGATTCATTCTGATTGGAGGATGCAGATTTTGAATATGGCGATTATCACGCGTACAGAAAGGACAGGTATGACAGGAAGAAGGGGAATGATTAAGCAGCACACAGATTCTAAAAGGATATGTCTGCCAAGTGATGAAAATTGATGACATTATCTAGCGCGCATTTTTTAACGTAACGAAACGTGATATTGTTGTACACGTTGGCGCTAATGATATTAATGGTAAGCGATCTGAGGACTTACAAGTAGAGGGCAATGTTGAGAAAAAGTCGGGAGTTAGCATTAAATTTGAGAGTGTCTGCAATTCTATTGAGGTACGACAGGAAGGAATACATAATGAGAGCCTTGTCAATCAATCCCCCCACCCCTGAAGAAACTGTGCAAGGCTCATGGGACAGAATTTTTATCATAGCGATCTGTTATTGTTAACAGGGGAGACTTTATACACGGATAACATACACTGAAATAGAATGGGTACAAGAATTTGCTGATGCTTTCGAGGTAATTTTAGGTGGGTCGGAAAAGCAGCCGCAGGCAGAGGAAAAAGTGATTCTCGCACTGCTTCTATTCGAACATTCAGCAGCCTGGAAAGCAAGGTATCAGGGATTTCAAAGCCTGCTGGTGGCCCTCGTGGAATAAGAAAATAATGGGCTGTATTAGGGTAACTAGGAATAACAACAGGTGCATGTATATTTGCATTTCACTAATGCTAGGAGCATAGTAAATAGCTTTGATCAATTTGAAGTACTAGTTAAGTCATCAAATGTGGCCATTGTAGGGACAGATATTGGAGACGTGGCGTCACTCAGACAAAAAGGATGCAGAATTTGAATACGGGGATTATGATGTGTACAGAAAGGCCAGACAGCACGTGAGGTGGGGATATGCTCTTCAGTTAAGAAGCATATGAATTCTAAGATTTTAGTTAAGTTAATTTTAGTTAAGTTAGTTAAGTTAATTTTAGTTAAGTTAGTTAAGTTAATTTTAGTTAAGTTAGTTAAGTTAATTTTAGTTAAGTTAGTTAAGTTAGTTAGTTAAGTTAATTTTTGTTAAGAAGCATATGAATTCTTTTTTTAGAAAAATCAGTATTAAAAACGAATTTTATAATCTGTTTTATAATTTATGCTAAGTATTATTTAAAATAATAAAAAATAAATTTATCCGATTGATAACGATATTATATTATCCATATTTTTTAATTTTTTCCCCATTTCATCGTTGTCATGCTTTTTAATTAATTAATTAATTAATACTACCCTATTAATTATTGCTAAGTTTTTAGTTTAGTTCCTTATAAATATTTTATTTATTGGAGATTGTATATGTTTTGTATTTATAAATGACAATCCTACTAACGGTACCACCCACGACGGCATCATCATCATCATCAGCCATTTTCAATCCACTGCAGGATGAAGGCCTCTCCAGCAACTTTCCAGTTCCTTCTGTTTTGAGCACTGGCCATCCATTTACTACCCACAAACTCATGAATTTCATCTATCCATCTCCGCCTTTGTCTTCCAGGTTTTCTTCTAGCTCCTCTTGGATACCATTCTGTTATTTTCTTAGTCCATCTGTCATCATGTCTTCGAGCTATGTGTCCTGCCCAAGACCATTTTAGTTCTTTAGTTTTGATCAGAATGTCCTTTACTTGAGTTTGTTGCCTAATCCATGTGTTTCTCTTCTTATCTAACAGTCTGATTCCCAATATGATTCGTTCCATTCTTCGCTGTGTAGTTCTCAGCTTCTCTTCCATTCTTTTGGTGAGTGCCCAAGTTTCACTTCCATAAGTCATGGTGGGGAGTATCCATTGATTCATTATTTTACGTTTCAGACAAACTGGGATATTGCTCTTCAGTATGTGACTATATTTCCTGAATGCTATCCATCCAAAATTTATTCTTCTCTTGACTTCCAGCCATTTATCATTATTACAGCTAATGACTTGTCCCAGATAAGTATATGACTCCACCTTTTCAATTACTGCTCCTTCAATCATTATTTCCCTTTCTGTGGCATACTTGTTCATCATTACTTTTGTTTTAGCCATATTCATCTTTAGTCCAAAATCCTTACTAGCTGTGCATAACTGATTAAGATGTTCCTCTAATTCGTTGGGATCGTGGCTAATGACCACAATGTCATCTGCAAATCGTAAATGGTTTAGGTAATCTCCGTTCACATTGACTCCTTTCTGCGACCAGTCTAATCTTCTGAAAGCTTCCTCAAGGGCAGCAGTAAACAGCTTCGGAGATATTGTGTCTCCTTGTCGAACTCCTTTCTCAATTTTAAATTTCCTACTGTCTTTGTCTAGTCTAATAAAGGAGGTAGCACTCTCATATATTTTCTTCAAAATCATAATATATGGGGTATCAATGCCTTGTCTTTCCAGTGCCCGAAACATTGCCTTATGCTGTATGGAGTCAAATGCCTTTTCATAATCCACAAATGCCAGGCATAGTGGTGTTTTATATTCATTTGCTTTCTCCATTAGCTGTGATATTACATGAAGGTGATCCATAGTTGAGAATCCTGTCCTAAAGCCAGCTTGCTCTTTCGGTTGATTCTCATCAAGTATTCTTTCTAATCTGTTAGTAATGACCCTTGTGAACAACTTGTAGATGTGGGATAGCAAGCTAATTGGTCTATAATTTCCAATTTCTGATTTATCTCCTTTCTTATGCAGCAAAACTATGATTGCATTATTCCACTGCTTAGGTGTCACACCTTTTCTAATGCACTTTGTGAAGAGCCTTGCCAGTTTTTGTGTTATGTCTCTTCCTCCCAATTTTAACAACTCTACAGTAACTTCATCTTCCCCCGGGACTTTCCAATTCTTCATTTTCTTCAATGCATGTTCTACCTCATCAGGAAGAATATCGGGTATGTCGTATGTGTTGCTACTTTGCAATCCATGTTCCCCACTGCTGGTATCATTCCCTCGCTCCTTGTATAATTCTCTATAGTAGTCTTCTGCTATTTGAATTATGCCTTCTCTGCTGTTTATAAGTACACCATCGCTATTCTTCAGTTTCAGTATCATTTGTCTTTCTGTATTACTGCTCATGGCTGCTGATTTAATTCCTTTGTTTTGCCTTAATGCTTGTTCTACTTTTCTTGTGTTAAATCTTCTTATGTCCTCTCTGAGTCTCTTTCTAATGGCTTTGCATAACTCAGTATACTCAATTTTCTCCCTGTCAGTGTTTTTCTTGCTTTTCATTTGTCGTCTTCGGTTCATCATCACAAGTGTTTCTTGACTAATTTTTTCTTCTTTGGATTTCTTTTTCCCTATAGGTTTCTTGGGCTTTATCACTTTCAAAAAGTTGTAATATTCCTCGTCGATATCTTGGTCCTCAGCAGTCTGCAGAAGCTCATACTTGTTCTTAAGTTCCAGTACGTACTGCTTTTTCTCCTCTTCTGTTATCTCAAAGACCTTTGTATTATTTACTCGAGTCAGTTTTTTCCTTTCCTTTCCTACATCTATATCAAGTGTACATCTTACCATTCTGTGATCACTTTCAACATTTACCTTATTCAGGACAGTAACATCATTCACAATATATCTTCTATTAGTGAGGATGAAGTCGATTTCATTAGTAGTTAATCCATTTGGACTCTTCCATGTCCACTTTCTGTTCACCCTTTTCTTGAAAAAAAAGTGTTCATTACTGACAATCCTTGAGATTCTGCAAATTCCACAAGTCGTTCGCCTCTTTCATTTCTTTCACCAATTCCAAAATTTCCTATTGTTCCCCTTTCTGCGCTGTTTTGTCTTTTTCCAACCTTAGCATTGAAGTCTCCCATAATAATAGTGTAGTGGGTTTTATGCTCATCTAGAAGACTCTCAATTTCGGTATACATTTCTTCAACCTCTTCATTATCATGGCTCGATATTGGTGCATAAATCATTATAATCTTTAGCTTGTATCTCTTAGAAATCTTGAGTATTAGTCTTGACACTCTTGGTGATGTACTTTTGAATTCCAAAACATTTTGGCAGCTGACAGTTAAAGAAATTCATAGGTCAACTGGACAGTAACCTACGCGAGGAAAAAAGCACATAATTTGTATAATTCGTATTTTTGATTAGCAACGTTTTTTTTTTTTTTGTTTTTTTATGGCCGGTGCGTAAATCATAAAATGCCTTTGACTTCCTTGCACTATTAATACAAACACTTGCCTAACAAAATAGGAACCTTTGTATTCAGGCAGTCACAGATGAAAAAAAAAAAAAAAAGGGGGCAAAAATAAATAATAATTGTTATTTGGTTTTTATATTTTTTAAATTAATTTATTTGTAAAATAATAAGAGAAATTTACCTCAATATAATACGTAGAACACTTCCGTATGATACTCTCCAGCAATTAAAACGAAAAAAATCTAAAATCGTACATTACAGTAAAATCAATTGAACACAATTAAAAATAATTAAAAACCATATGAACACAATTAAAAATCAATATAACGCAATTAAAAATTAAATAAATTAATTAAAAGAAATTTAAATAAAAAATTGCAAAACGATTTTCCTTCCTGAATCTGACAACGCTTACCGTATGGCGTGATCAGAGGAACGAAAATTACCAAATAGGGGTGAGCATGAAACTTAAATAGGGATTATTTGTCTTCGCGCATGCGCGTAAAAGCCCACGAATCGGAGATTAGAAATGGCCGACGAACATTAACAGAATTCTCATGTAATTTCATTTCGACAGTTTCTGCAATTAATAGTAGCTGGTGTATTTATTACTATCCCCTTTCCCTTACGTAAAGGTCCGATCTGGTTTGTCCTGCTCTTCTTGGCATTTATATATGTGAAGAATTCTTTATCCCCCCCTCTTTGCTCTGTTTGCTAGTGATTTCTCATAAACTGCCTTTGCCTGTCGAACCTTTTCTGTGGCTCTATTACACATCACCTTGTAGCTGTTATAGGCTTCAGTACTTTTTATTGCTCTGTAACGTTTCCATGCCACCTTTTTCTGCTCAAGTAATGTGGCAACTTCACTATTCATCCAACTTGGAACCCTTCTCGTGGAGTATTTTTTTAATGGTATATACGCATTCAAGGCATCTGTGATTAATGTTTTAAAAGCGTACCACAGTTCAATTGTATTCATTCTCTGCGCGATATCTACCCAGTTAATAGAGGCCATGTAGTACCTTAAGGCATCGTAATTTCCTTTTCTGAAATTAAAACCCATTCCTTTGCCTTTTACTTCTGCTACCTCTCTCGTCATCATCCACCGTAGAACTCCGTGATCACTTCCTGCTACTGGTTCCTCTACTGTCAGCCCTGTTATGTCATCTGATTCATGTGTGATGATGAGGTCTAGGATATTCTTTTCTCTAGTACTTTCCCTGACATGTTGATACAAATAACAGTCATCTAGTTGATTTAAAAATTTTGTTCCCCATGTCGAGTTTCCTTCCCATTTACTCCAATCAATTAGAGGCAAATTGAAATCACCCATAATAAGGCATTGACGCTTACTTGCCCATTCCATTTGCATGTAGAGGCTTTTGTCATAGTCTTCACAATCACCTGGTCTGTAGATTACGCCTACTCGCATTGTACCTTTGTTTCCAACTATCTCACACCATACAGACTCTATACTAGCATGTGAAATGTCTGAATCTGGGAAAGCTATCGTCGCACTCAGGCTGCTTCTGATAAGAAGCATTACCCCACCACCCCTTCTATCTACTCTATCCTTCCTAAATACATTATACAAGCCGTACTGAAACTCATCATCCCCAATTTCCGGGTGGCACCACGTCTCCGTAAGCCCTATTATGTCCGCGTTACTTGTTTTAACCACCAGTTCGAATTCGCTCATTTTATTGACGACACTTCTAACGTTACTGTATAAACAATTAAGATTTACTGTTCTTGTATATTTAACAACCCTAACACAACCCTTGAAGTTTTTTAGGCTCTCTTCCCTGATATTAGCTACCTGCTCACGTGAAACGTCTTTGCCCCCAGAACATCTAGATAATACGTCCAGTTGGGGTAACAGATAAGAACTCTTAAGGTATGTGCAAGAGTTAAGGTATGTGCAAGAGTTACATTGACCAATATTATCAGATAAACGCGTGTCAGTATTACCCACATTCCCCCCTAACTAGCAGTTTCCCGGAGCCTTTAAGGTATCCTCAATAATACTGGCAAAAACTTTTGCACCACCTTTGTTTAAGTGTATACCGTCTCTACAAAACAAATTCCTTCTACCTACAAGTGTGGGCCATGCTGATAGAAATTTACCCCCTAAAGCCTTGCAGATTCCTTCAAGTCTTGAGTTAATCCACAAGGCTCTTAACATATAATCCCTCCTATCGTGTCTGGGCAGAAAAATTAAAATGTTTTTAACGCCCGCCAATGACTCTTAAATGTAAAGTGCAGCCATTATCAATCCACTGCAGGATGGAAGCCTCCTCAACAATTCATGCTGAGGGAAATGGACCATAATCTGCCACGCTGGTCTAGTGCGTGGTTGGCAGATCGATCGTAGTCAGGGGCTTGAACCCCGGTCTACTTAAAGAGCGTGTGTTATTACACTCCCGCTCCTGCCCACTCGGCTACGGAGGCCTATGGTGTCCTATCGATGATCTATCGAACTTTTGCAAGTAGAGATAGGGACGTGATAATCCCATTATATAAGGCCTATGTTAGACCACACTTGGAATACTGTGTTCAAGTATGGAGACCGCACCTAAAGAAAGACATCGAGCTTCTTGAAAGGGTGCAAAGAAGGGTAACTCGCCTGGTGAGATCGGCAAAAGGGCGTCCTTATGAAGAAAGACTTCGAATATGTGGGTTGCAGAGTTTGGAAACTAGACACCTTAGAGGAGATTTGATTGAAGTGTTTAAGGCTCTGAGAGGCATCAGTAAAATGAATGAGGACAAAATTTTCAAGATTATAAATGATGCTAGAACTAGGGGACATAAATTCAAGTTACGGGGGTGGGGAAATGTTTAGATTGGACTGCAGGAAGTTTTATTTTAGCCAGCGAGTTATAAATTACTGGAATAAGTTGCCTTCATGGGTGGTAGAGGCCGACAGTTTGGGGAAATTCAAAGGTCATCTGGATAGTACTTTCGGGTAAGGGAAGCACATAGGATGATAGGATTAATTTCCTTTTTATTTAATTTTTAATTTCATTTTATTATTTTTATTTATTTATTAATTATTATTATTTATTTATTTATTTAATTTTTGTTTTTATCATTGTTTTGTTCGGATTTTTTTTTTTTTTTTTTTTTTTTGGCTGGTGCAGCATAAGCCATAGGCTTTCTTGCACCATACGGCCGTTACTAATACTAATACTAATAATAAATAAATAAATTTTCTGTTTTTACTCCAGGACGACCAAAAGGTCAGAGGAGTTCACAAGATCGACAGAATACAAGGAACAGCACCGTATTTAGCAGTCATGTGCTTGAACCCCGGTCAATCACGTCACGTGTACTTAACTTACGTACCGCGCTTGACCACTCGGCTACAGCGGCAGTTTTACGTTGGACACTAAGTATTTTGGCCTCGTTTAATAAAAAAAGTATGTTTTTCCTTAACGGCGTGAAAGGCTAATTCCGACGCAGCTGAACGAGAAGCACGAACTGAGGCCGCGTGTTGATTAACACGAAAATTCAGCGGAAAACGCGTAGAACCTTGGTACGACGAGTTGCAATCACCGCAAAAAATGTTGAATACGAGGTCATTTATATGTGTTGTAGACGAGGAAAGGACTGAGCGATTTTTCAATATAGTGTGTAGTTTCCATATTGGCCTGGCCACAATTTTAAATTCCGTCGTTGAATAGGTATTTAGAAATTGATTAAAGATAACTGATCTCTTATAGGAGAATGGGTGATAGCTGTTATAATGCAGAAGCATGCCGGTGTTTGTAGGTTTCGTATAATTCATCGGTATAGAATTATTATTTAACATATTCCAAATAATATCTAATGTGTATTCAACGTTTACATTCGTATATAACGAGGTAACATCCTAGTGAGAATAAATTATCATTACCGCCAAGTCTACAGTCCTTAAGGTTATTAAACAGTGTATCGTAGTTCTTAATCCCAAATTGTATCGCCTGTCTAAAGAGTTTAATAATGCTGCTATATACATGTGTGGCCAAGGATGAAAATCCGAGTTCTGTAGGAAACAATAGACTGAATAGGAAATAATAATAATAATAATAAATTCTTTATTGCTAATAAGTACAGGACATGTACTAGAGACAATAATACTCAACACGGCGACATGGCCAGGAGTTTTACATTATAAATGAAATTAATTGGCAAAAAGGAAAAAAATTACCGTTACATGGAAATTAAGAGTTACAAACATGTAAATTATGAGTTACAAACATGTAAATTGTAATAATGAAAAATGAGGACTAAACGTCATATGGAGGAAATTATCCCAGTTCCACAGATGGAATCCACTCGAAGAGCATGTGACGGTATTTGTAGTCGGTAGCTAATTTCTGAAGGTCGACTCCAAGACGGAGCAGTGCCTGAATTTTGGGGAGTGCCTGGGCAGGTAGGAACCGACTACAGTTTCAACCGGTTGTATTTGAGGATTAGTGTGGGCTCTGACCTCAAGGATGGCGTAGGATTGTGCCACTGACAGAAATCCCAGATGTTTGGGGCGTTTATTACTCCTGTGTACATTTTTACTGAAGTCATTAAACGCCTGCTGTCAATTAACCTCGGGATCCTGGGTACATTTAGCTGCTCAGCCATGTCAGTTGTTCTCAAATCCCGTCTTGTGTAATTTTACGTGACCGAAAAGTGCAGGAATATTCTGGTATGTTCTGGCTTCAATTCCTTTAACTGAACCATAGTAATGTAGTCGTTTTTTCGATACGTGGTTAACGTTTTATTGTATTGATTGAACAAATTGGTAAATAGTGACGGGTCTACTTCAAGATAAGTGGAGGAATCTGAAACAACTGAATATAACTTATTAATATAATCATGTTTATCGAGTATTACAACTGTATCTCCTTTATCTGCCCTCTGCATAATAATGTCTTCATTTTCCCGAAGTTCACGTAAAGCTGAACTGTCATGTGTATTCGATTTAGGAAGTCGCGTTTCTTTTATGTTATTCACCACTTGGTTAACTTGTTGAATAGATAAATCTTTTTGTGGAACATTACCAAGTCCAAATTCAATATCAATTACGCACTGTTTTTTAGGTAGTTTTCGAGGTGATAAATTCTATAAAAAACAGTGCGTAATTGTTATTGAATTTGGCATAACTGGTTTCTCAAAGTTATCCACATGTCAACTGTTTTTAATAACCGGAAAGCAAGCGGTTCTTCCAAATATGAAAAGCGTAAATCTGGCAGAAAAACCATACCTCAAGAACTAATCCGTCCTACTCTAAGGAGGATTGTACAGAAAAATAGGACATCCAGAGTGCAGTAAATGCTATCTGCATTCAACCAAGCCCAGAACTGCCTTATTTTAACACGTATCATGCCCAAGGAATTGAAGAAATTGGGTATTGGCAGTCGCCTACCTGTGCAGAAGCATTTGTTTCAGTTGTTTCTGATGGTGGATTTTAGGAGCATTACCGACTAAGGCCATATTGCTCCGTGTACATTTTCTGTAAATTGCATCTGTTCTGTGGTCGATTTTCTGTGTGCTGGACGAAAAACCCGAGTTTTTCGTCCAGTTTAACAGTTTTGTGTTACACTTTTATCCCGAAGGTGGTAGCCACTTTATGGACCACAGTGAAACAGCACATCGTGCCAGAATGGTTCGGAGAACATGCCACGGATTTCCATCATCTTTCCTGACCCTCGCCCCCCCACATTCACCTGATGTTTGTTTGTTTGTTATTTGGTTTTTAGGAGCATTAGCAACTAAAGCCATATTGCGCCGGGAATATGCGGTGGTCATTCCTTTGACCATTCCGCATCCTCCGCATTTGATGGTGACGGGCTCGAACCCCGGTCTAATCAAGAAGCGTGTGCTACGCACTACTGCTCCTTCCCACCTGGCTACGGAGGCGCCGCCATATTCACCTGATCTTAATCCTATAGAGAATGTGTGAGACATGTTGGAGAGAGCTATTCCGCATCGAAGTCCTCTTCCTTTAACTTTGTTGAAGCTGCGCGATATTTTGCTGGTAGAATTAGAATTAGAATTGGGTTACAATTAGACCAAAACGCACTAATTAAAGAATCCATGTCGCGCGCCGTAAACTCTTATTCGAAACAACGGCAGCCCGATTCAGTACTGAATAAAGGCCGTATATTTTTCTCTATTCTGTGTAGAATGCGGGTGAAGTGTGAAAATTTTGATTTGATTTCAACTATTGCGTTGCAATATTCCTGCAGTGCTACAGTTTTGAGTTATTAATGAATCAAACATTTTGAGTTATTAATGAATCAAACTAATCACATCATTAGTTAGGAAAAACGGGAATAAACCCGCCTAGTGTTCAGCTGTAATCATTTGATCTCACGCTAAATTATACATGCAATGATAAAAGACAGAAATATCAACACGTCACACTTTTACTGCTCTGATACGGTAATTTTTAATATTTAAAAGTTTGAATCAGGTAAAAGCTCGTTTGATAATCGCATTTGAGAACTCTTTTTCACTATCTGGCTGAAGTATTGAATATTAGGCGCTCCGAATATAGTGAATATTTTATTTAGGCAACTTTATGGAGATGGCAGATATATACTCCCCATGCTCTTCGTTGAAAATGGATAAAATGAAGAGCCAGGAAATTATCTTTGCTTCCCTTTATACTCACTTCACATTTTTAAGTAAGTCCATAGGAAGGATGTTCGTGACTCCGAACTTCTGAGTACTGTGCTCATAGAGAATTCCTTAAGCCAACCTCAGAGCGACACCATCATTATCGGTTGGTACAAACAGGCTTGACGTGACCGACGGGTATTTCCCAATCTAAGCGTTACCAACCCTTCTGGCCCTCGACTGCGACTACAGAAAGTTTCTCTCGGACAAAAAATATAGGTGGAAGTTCCTGGATAGCCTTCGTTCTGGAAGTGATGGTGGCAGTTCCTGTTCTGCGTAATACTGTCATTTCGACTATCATGCTACCTGAAAGGATTTTTATGTTGATTATTATTATTACCATTTTCTTTCAGTGTATGTGTGTGTGAATGAGTGCAAGCGAGAAATTTAACTTATTAAATTATCTTGATATAGGTCCTGTAATTTGTTTTCTGAAACCCCTGGCCAAGCTGGCCCTGAAGGCTAGCTTGTCCAGTGGTTAAAGTATACTGCAGGTGTATTTATTATCTCTATAATAAAGGATATTTATTTATTTAAAATATCGTAAAATCCTTATGTTTTATATTTCATGAATCCTCTAGCTCCGTATACAGAATATTTATTTAACCCCCCCCCCCCCCAAAAATCAGTGCCGAAGGGCGATATTTCGACAACGTTCTTCTCTGCCATTATTTGGCCAGTTATTTGTATACGAGTGGTCCTGTATTTGACGATATGTTCTTCAGAGATTGGAATTGTTTTATTTGTTTCATTTATTTTTGTTCGATGGTCCATCACTTTTGTTTTCCAACTGACATAAGTACCCATCGTATTTTCTCTTCAACCATTACAATCCCTTTGTGTTTTTTACTTAAATGTTATTCCATAAGTGTATTTAATAATTAAACGTACTTTCCCAATGCTACGGATCTCTATTTCTCTATTTATTTTCGCTGACTCCACTTCACTTAAGTGATCCGACGATACTTACCCCAAGGCATAAATGTCTGGAGAGATCTGAATGTTCAAGAAGAGAGGGATCTTAGCTTTTTTGCCCATCAATGTTAACACTAAAACTGCAGACCCTCAGTTGTCAGTAAGATTATTACAGCACGCACCAGAACACTCTGCGAAACTTTTCAGTATATTTCAGCTCCAAGTTCTAATCCTTTTAATCCAGAGGGCGGTGTAAGTGAACCCTCTTTGAAAATAAGATCGCGGTGAATGCCAGAGATTAAGAGCTTGAATTACATCGCCACTATCCTCTAAGACCCACACAAGACGTCTCTAGAATGTTGACAAGTGTAGCAACCCAGAATAAAACTGAAGAGTGAACTGAGGCTATTAACTTTAATCCTGAAACTATCTTTCCAAACTGTTTTACGGTAGAAAAATTTCTTTCTTCAACTGTACTTCTTTCTTCAGAGAATTATTCGTGGCACAAGGCGAATGCTCCTTCTAGTGCCTTTCATGTCATAGGTAAGTAAAGCCTTCGAGATGTTCATCTTCGGTTTCACGCATCATCGGATGGATGTACGGAAATATCCAACTTGAAAAGATGAAACTAAAATTCGCCGTAGTTATTAAATTCTGATTTCTCCATTTCATCTGCTGTACTCGACTTAGTAAGTTCCAATCATAAAACCCGCATTAGACTTTTAAAATTCACAAAGTTTTTAAAAACGTCTCCCTCCTTAGATCTTAGAAATCATATTCGAATAAACCACTGGAATAATTGTAAATTTATTAAAAGCGAGATATATTTTTTATCGTAAACTCTGAGTGTGCCTACTTATGTGTTCACAGATTGGTTTTTCCTGATTGAAAGCAAAAGTTTTCCTTAATCATCGACTGATTCTGATCCTTTGCGCAATAATCCTTTACACACTGTTCTTTAAAACAGTACCATAAAAGATCAGATTAATAAGTAAATTACTAAAGAGTAAGTACTCATTTTATGCTCTCCTCCACTTTTCATTATTTAATGAGGGAAACAACGCCATATAAACAATAAAACTGCCTTTGGTATGACATCCTCTACAGAAGCTCTCCACAAATCACCCCGAGGTGGCAGACTACGCTATTTCATTTAGAGATCCGAATAATAGCTTAGTGACCAACCATAGATTATTTACTTTTGACAACGGTCATTCATCTTGATAGCCTTCCACCACCCTTATTTTCTAGCCACTCCTGATAATAAATGTTTAACTCCACGGCAAAGTTTTATCACTAACCATCAAAAAGACATCATTCGGGATACTGCAAGCATTTTGTGGTGAATAATAGAAGCTTACAGTAGGCAGGCCATTTTCCTCTCTAGCTGCCTCGTAAAGTTGGCTTCTAACTAAAGGTGTAGATGAAACTATTAGCTAAGTGTCATGCTATTACAATTAACTCCCGTCAAAATTGCAATTCATTAGCCCACCGTCCATTACAAGCAGAATTATGTCAGAGAAGTTAAACAATTTAGCATTTTAATACCACTGAATAAGTAAAGATGGTTCGTTACAAGTCGAGATTAACTTGAAAGCATCCATATCTTCACATAATTTGGCAGTTCGTTGTTTTAAAACAAGTTCAGTAGTACACCACAATCTTTTCAAGTGAAATTAATTAAAACCAGTTATTACTAGATTTAGTATGTTTAAGCTTACTATATTATAATGCCAAATATTTGCCTTTAAAAAATTCGATAATTTATATTTCTTCACAAAATGTAAACGATGGAACACCCATTGAATCCATGAACTCATACCCACGAAGTAATAATTGTTACCTTTCAGTTTGTCAGCATAGGTACCCTGAAATTGGATACAGGTTCCGTTGTATCAACATCGGTTTGCTACTTCTATAATAAATATCCCACACATAGCCGAGAGTGCCTCCTTAATTCACTAACTGTGGTGGTATCTGTTTATTTTCAGTTGAAAATATTATACCAACTTGTATACCATTCTCAAATGGCGCATTATAGCCAAAGGCTCACAGCAGCTTATGTGCCGTTAAACCCGAATTACGCACACACACCATTCTCAAGCACTATACAGCTGTCAACATTTACAGTTACGTGCATGATTATTGCGGAAGAGTGGGTAAATGAAAGGAAGTCACAGAAATTCATGAGGTCTTCCGATATGATTTCGAATAATAGTTTGCAACAGGCAATAACAGAAAGTAACAATAATTTCTGTTACCTAGAATACTTAGAATGATTTTATTAGTATAATTACTCTAATAATAATTAGAGTTACTTTATTATTATTATTATTATCATTATCACAGTTGGTTTTAGGTGGCGCCGGATCGTACGGTCACGTCTGTGTGTTGCTCTCAGTAATCATTAAAATTTATAAAGATATGCCTAAGTTTATAAGGTGATTTTAGTATCGTTATACTCCTCAAGTGACTCTGAAGAAGAAGACACCAACTTCAAGGCGACCAAGGCACCCAGGTATTTATTATTTGCAGTTCCTTTTCATATTATCATAATCGGACATGATCAAGCTATATTAACACCTTTACAATTGACCAGCACCACTCGCCGCTGCCGGCTACAGATCAAGGTCAGATTGTACTGCTGTAGGTTAGTACTTGCGATCAGTTGCCCTGGCGATACGCGTCAATTACTAATTCCTGGAAATTCACCCCCCCCCCCGGAAACAGATTAACTGCATTCCTAAAGTCGGTGACAAGCTTTCTGAACTAAATACTATCAATTTAGCCGGTTAAACCTTCAAACACGAGCATTTCCCATCAGACATCCAAATATGACCGGGTTAAATGAAGTCTTCACCACAGCCGAATGTAAAATATGCAAATTAAACACTGACCTATGCATTATCTGTGTTACGTGCTACGCTACGTTTTGTGGATCATGCCTAAAAATTGATTTAAAAAAGATGAACAAGCAACGGAGACGCAATTTTTCATATCTTTCATGCAAGGAAATACCTGACAGTGAGTCCCTCAACAGTGCATCAAGGGCACCTCCCCAACGTAGTGAGATACCCTACACATCACCTGAAACTGCATCATCCGCACAGAAAAATAAAGCCATCCTACCACACCCCAGCGTAAGCGCCACCACGGAAACTTCCGATCAGCAGGTACATATCGCCGATGGCGACAATCAGTCCCCCACAGATGACAGCGCTACCTCCATGTCTCTGTTGCAACACACAGCCGTTCCACGCCGCACTAGAGGAGTCATATATGATGAAGCTACCTCGGCCACAAAGTGCTGCCAAACGGTAACAACTTTAATGCACAGGGAAAACTGCCTGCAGATAAATGATGATTATGTGATGCTCATAAACACGCAGTTGAATATGCTTATTAACGAGATTAAGCAAATCAAAGCCCAAAACGCAAGCCTACTTGAAGAAATACAACAACTCAAGTCACAAGTAGTTGAAAATAAATTCACTGTAGTGAACCAGCCTTCTATCATAGAACCCAACCTTCAAAATAGCAAAATAGAACAATCCACTAATCAGCTCAACAGGAAAGGTTTGGAAACAGATTTTAGTGAAGATAACTCTACCTAACCTGCCACCGTAGCCTAGTGGTCAGGCGCGCGGGTGCATAAGTATACGTGCCTTGAGTGACCGGGTTCAAGCCCGTGACTGCTGAATATGGTGCTGTTTCTTATATTCTTTCTATCTTCTGAACTCCTCTGACCGTTTGGTCGTCCCGGAGTATAAACATAAAATTTATTTTATTTTTTATTTATCTAACATCACCGGAGATAGCCGCTCAAAGACCTCTCAGGTGGCCCCCTCTACAGTATCGATCCTAAATAATAACAAGCCTAAAATATTAGAGCAGACAATCCAAACTGGAAAGAGTCCATTAATGCCCGCATTTGCAGAAGTAGTCACCAGCCAAAAAGACGATCATAAAATCAAAAGATCCCACCGGCAAGGCTTACAAACTGCATCCACTCCCTGCCCAAGTCTCTTCTCGCCGATCAACAGGTTGACTCAAAAGAAACTAGGATCATATATTCAACCTATCAGAAGATGGAACGTGGAAGACAAACGGGAAAAATAGGTGGCACACAACACTCCACTAAGGGGAATCACTCATATTCGTACAATATCACAGCGGTCCAGACTTGTGGGCAAATCTTTGTTTCTCGACTGGAACCAACTACTAAACCAGGCAGCATTAAGGCCATGTTGGCAGAACTTCACAGAATAAATATTGATGTGAGACAGAGAAGAACTAGGTACCCAACTTACGCATCTTTCATCCTTACTTGCCACCTAGAGATGATGAGCTTCGTGTTGGATCCAAGGCTATGGCCCCCTGGAACTCTCGTGAAACCCTTCCTAGACCAGACGCCAAGAACCGCGATACACCACCAAAATCATCAAAAAATGCAATAGCAATTAAAACTACCAAGCTGCCAAGCCTGGTAGTTTTTAAATTTGAATTCCTCTGCCAAACGCAGAGGAATTCAAATGAACTACTGAGAACAAACCTACTATAGGAAACAAAATGTCCACATATGAATCAATCCAACTACCAGCCGTTTATGATGTCAATCCCCAAGGCCGCAAACCTGTCTCTAATATCCCTGTACATATCACAACGCACAGTAGACCAATGCGGCCCCAAAAAAGAGACTTGCCACCCGTACGAACTCCGATTGCTAAGGCTACCACCATTCGAATTGTCTTTCAAAATGTAAGAAATATCTGTAACAAGCTAGACACTGTCGAACAGCTTCTACTCTCGAAAACCCTAGATGTCCTCTGTATCGCTGAAACGTGGCTTGGGAATAGGCAGGACTCCGTTGCCTGTGCACCTCAGGCTGGTTACCAGATGCTCTGCTCCTCTAGAGTGGATCGTAGAGGGGGGGGAGCCGCAATACTCTATAATACCACCCTCTTTTCATTGGTACATTCTGTGGTAAGCCAATACCTTGCATTTGAAGCTGCCATGGTGTCCCTCAAGCTTAACGCCTACTGGATAGACAGAGCAACAGTATATATTCCACCAGACCCAAACATTGATATCATTGAAGATTTAATCCACTGGCTAGTGAATCACCTCCACGCCTCTGCTAAGCACTTTGTTTGTGTACAAACAAATTGCTTAGCAGAGGCGTGGTCACGCACATCTCAGTAGGACACTCGTTAGCAGTATGGATTCACTGGGTATCAGCCTTCTCAACTGCCACCCAACGAGAGGATCCAATGCCTTAGATTTGGTATTCTCCTCAGCACCATGCGACCTCGAAGACAACCATCACAATCTCTTTTAATCCGATCACGAACCCATTGCCATACTCCTGCACTTAGCCGCACCTAACTTCAAAATTCAAGGCCCAAAAAAGAAAAAAGAAATAACATCCCCCAAATTTATTGATCCACCACGAAGTCTCGAAGCCGCATCCTCCATCCCTTGGGAAGCTCTCAACAACTGCCTCCAGCTGGCTGTGGACCTCATGACCAGGTGGATCCGGACCATTGCCAACTACGGAGCGACAAAGACTGTCTGAATCACTCCCCGTTCAAGAGCTTGGTGGACACCTGCACTGAACAAAACCTTCCAAGAAAAACAAAATCTGCATAAGAGATTGAAAGAGTCAGGCGCTGTACAAGATCGGATTGCCTGCTCCAGAGCAAGGGCAGTGTTCAACCGCCAGAAATCATCAGCAATCAAAAAACATCTAAAAGCATCCCTACAAAAAGGAAACCATTTTATGACTCTCGGCACACAGGAATGGATGGACCTCATTGCACGGTTCTCGAACAATGTGGCCCCGACATATCCGGGCAACTTACCTGTCAACAACATCCCAATGGATATGCTCGCCACCGCTAGCATCACCAGGAAGCAGCTTGTAACTGCTATAAATGGATTGCCACCCACCGCAACCGCAGGCCCTGACCTTGTGCCACAATTCATGATCAAGTGTCTTAGCACGTTTATTATCGATCCGCTTCTCTCAATTTTTAACCGTGTCTTAACGCAGCACTACTTTCCCCCTCTCTGGAACAGATATGCTGTGAGACCACATCCTAAATTCCAATCTGCATCCCTCATTAAACAGTTCAGGCCAATCTCTCGCTCTTCCAGCCTCTTGAAACTTATGGAGAAGG